>NC_045435.1:142697761-143028691 GCF_002776525.5 Piliocolobus tephrosceles | reverse complement strand
TTTTTTTTTTTTTTTTTTTTTTTTTTTGAGATGGAGTTTCGCTCTTGTTGCCCAGGCTGGAGTGCAATGGTATGATCTCAGCTCACCACTACCTCTGCCTCCCAGGTTCAAGCCATTCTCCTGCCTCAGTCTCCCAAGTAGCTGGGATTACAGGCATGTGCCACCATACCCGGCTAATGTTTGTATTTTTAGTAGAGACGGGGTTTCTCCATGTTGGTCAGACTGGCCTCGAACTCCCAACCTCAGGTGATCTGCCCACCTTGGCCTCCAAAAGTGCTGGGATTACAGGTGTCAGCCACCGTGCCCAGCCTGTGGCCAACATCTTGATGGTAACTTCATGAGACACCCTGAGACAAAAACAGCCAAGATGCTCCCAAGTATGTGAGAGATAATGGTGCTTGTTGTCATTTTCAGCTACTAAGTTTGGGGAGTAATCTGCTAAATTGCAATAGATAACTAATAAATTTGTGGACTCACCCCTGCTACCAGGACTTTTAGGAGCTTTTTGGCTTCTTTTTGTTTCTTCAGTATCTGTCACTCTTCTGTTTGGCTCTGGAAGCTTCTCCCTCCAGCTCCATTCTGTCAAAGTCAATTTCAAGTGCTTGCTAGTAAAGAAGATAATTTTAAAACAGTGGAAATTATTAACTTAAACCAAACTAAGGGAAATAATGTATATTTTGTTTCTTTGCTTGGTTGATCTGGTCTTGAGAAATTTTAACTCAATGTCTTGGTCTACTGTGGATTTTATTTTAGCTGTTTAAATTGTAGTTTTATGTACACACACGGTTCACACGTAGGGAGCTAGAAGATTGCACTTCATCTATTGGCACTGTACAAGTCAAGTGTACAAGTATGTGTATCAGTGGTAAATCACTGATACATATGTCTCTTGATGAATATTCTGAGGTTATGCAGCCACTTTATCACATATCATTTATAAAGAATGATGTGATAATCAGCTATAAAGAATGCAACAGTAAGCTTGTAAAAGGAAACTAAATGCCTGGTAATTAAGAAATATATTCATTATAGATTTTATTGTTGAATAGTTATGTTGATTTATCCCACGCAAGTGGATCTTTCAGATTTATAGCTTGGTGTGCCCTGAACTTTAGCATGTTACTCTCATGAGTCTGTAATGCTATTTTATTCTTCTTTACCTATTTGTATAAACTGGTAAAAAAAAAAAAAAATTCAAGGGCAAAAGAACTCTACATACAATGAAAATTCATGCCCATTATTTTAAATAGAATGATTTTGTTTAGTATGTTAAAAACAGCAATGTAAAAGAGGAGCTTTAATTAAGCATGCCTATTACAATCAAATTTGTTTAGTGTGTTAATAATTGTTCAGTGTGTTAATGAAACAATCAGATAGATGTCTACTTTTAAGAAAAATTTACAAACGATTTTTTTTAAAAGAAAATATGCTTCCATATGAGTTAGGAGACAGTTCGAAATGAACTTGACTATTCCCTTCTTTTTTAAATTAAGAAATAATTGGGATTTATATCAATGGTGATGCCTTCCAATGTCCAAGCTGGTAGAATGAAGGCACAGTAGAAGTTAGAAGACAAAATAAATGGACAGTATGCTATTTTAGCCATTTTAAGTATATCTGGCAATACAATAATGTATTGGTCACTTTGATAGACAAGTGAGAGAATTGGTAAATTGATAGAAGATTGATTTCTTTTATCAATTTCTAAATCCCAATTTTAAATTACAGCATATATAAAAAACTATTTTAAGATATGTTCTAAAATATATACCCTATTTTTAATACTTTTGAAATCTCAAAATAGAATAACATAAAGGTCATTGTTCTGATTCTAACATAGATTCCAAGAGAATTATTTAACAGAATCTAAGTATTAGTTGAAATTTTATGTGTGTAAGGGAAATGTTTCACATCAGTGATTTTTCTAGTGCTTATCTGGACATTGAAGGGAAGTTCACCAGAGATGATCGACATAGGAAATCCTCTGTAGAACCCCCACCTTAATGTTGACAAACTACATTACTTATTATGTCTGTTTTTCTATCTTGGTCTTCTATAAAGGACTTCAATTTTTAAAAAAGTGCTTTGGGAAGAAGAAAACACTGAAAATCCACTGATACTGATGGTCTTAAGACTATGTGTACACATTGTAAAAGCAAATCAAAATCCCAACTTCCACTTATTTTGTAAGTCAGATGTAGCTGGATGACAGACCTACTAATAGTCTTCTTTAAAAATGTTTACACTTTATATGATTTTGAATACCTCAAACTGAATTTGGCCGGTAGGACAACTTAACCGTTTTCAGGCAAGCTAAAGCTAACCTATCTTGAAATACATACTTTTCAACATATTAAACATATACATATATATTTTTTCAACAGTATTCAAAGATTTAAGATCGCCTATTTAATCTCACCCCTTGAATTTTGGTACCTTGATGTTTGTATTGTTTTCTTCTGTTGGGAGTCAGAACACAATACCCCAAACTATGGTATCTTAAGATGCTGAGTACTTTGACCTGAAGGAGATTGGAAGGGTTGCAGAAGCAAGGACTCTCTGACCTTCTTCCATCCTCTTCTCTCCATCTGTTCCATTATCCCCTAAGTGAGTCATAGAAACTAGAATTTCTCTCCCCCAGAGCAAGACAGACAACCTAGGAACGTCTCTGATTTTCTCCCTTCCTCCTGAAGGTCCTCAATGGAACAAGTAACCTGCTCCATACTGGGGAGTTGGGGGCGTGGGTATCTTAACAGAGACAGAGAAAAAAATCTGAACAGGCCTTGCTGGGTTCTCCACTCAGTTTATTACCATTCCATTATACTCTTTATGTTTAATCATGTTTCTCCACAACTGTCTACCACTGTTATCAATCTTAGCATTAAACACAATTTTCTCTGGGTCTATGGGCCTTCACTTCTGAAGGCTCTCATGTCTCATAATACTTTGTTAAATGAATTTGTTATGCTTTTCTCTTGCTGACCTGTTTTTGTTATAGTATTGACCATGACCCTTGTGGTAGGTGGGGAAGATATATTACTTTTTTCTCCTCTCTACTTTCGTGTAGTTAAAAGTAAAATGAGAAATAGGTACTTTAGCTATACTTCCTTGTGATATGTTTCAGTGATTGTTCTAGAGATTATAATATATGTCCTTTTTAACAGTCTACATAATATTGTACCACTTCATGTAAAACATGAAAACCTTGAAACATTATAGTTTCATTCATCCCTGTTCTTTGTGATGTTGTGCATTGTGCATGTGTGTATTGCATGTACATGCATTAAAAGGTCTAAAATTCTGTTCTAATTTTTACTGTAAAGAGTAATATTTTTAAAGAAATAAAAGAAGAAGAATGTATAGTCTTTTATATTTTGCCCACATATTTAACATTTCTGTGCTCTCTTTTCTTCCTGTCAATCTGAATTTCCATCTGCTATAATTTTCTTTCGACATGAAAAACTTATTTTGCCATTTTTCACAATGCAGGTCTGTTTCTGATGAATTTCTTCTGTTTTCATTTATCTGAAAATATCTTTGGTTCACCTTCATTTTTGAAGACTATTTCAGCTGGATATAGAATTTTTAATTGACAGGGGTTTTTTTTCTTTCAATATTTAAATATGTCATTGCATTTGCTTTTTTAACTCTATTGTTTCTCACAAGAAATAAGCTGTCATAATGTGACATGATTATATACATAATGTTCATGAACATGTCATAATTTTTTATTTGCTCTAAAGACTTCCTCTTTATCTTTGGTTTTTGTCTGTCCAGTTTTTGTCGTTTATTTTTTTTTTTTCCAGTTTTTGTCGTTTATTTTATTTTTTATTTTTTTATTTTTTATTATACTTTAAGTTCTAGGGTACATGTGCATAACGTGCAGGTTACATATGTATACATGTGCCATGTTGGTGTGCTGCACCCATCAACTCGTCAGCACCCATCAATTCATCATTTATATCAGGTATAACTCCCCAATGCAATCCCTCCCCCCTCCCCCCTCCCCATGATAGGCCCCAGTGTGTGATGTTCCCCTTCCCGAGTCCAAGTGAGCTCATTGTTCAGTTCCCA
Source organism: Piliocolobus tephrosceles (assembly GCF_002776525.5). Taxonomy (NCBI): domain Eukaryota; kingdom Metazoa; phylum Chordata; class Mammalia; order Primates; family Cercopithecidae; genus Piliocolobus; species Piliocolobus tephrosceles. Next base: position 143,024,617 of record NC_045435.1, on the reverse strand, counting down.
CCTATGAGTGAGAACATGCGGTGTTTGGTTTTCTCTTCTTGTGATAATTTGCTAAGAATGATGGTTTCCAGCTGCATCCATGTCCCTACAACGGACGCAAACTCATCCTTTTTTATGGCTGCATAGTATTCCATGGTGTATATGTGCCACATTTTCTTAATCCAGTCTGTCACTGATGGACATTTGGGTTGATTCCAAGTCTTTGCTATTGTGAATAGTGCCGCAATAAACATACGTGTGCATGTGTCTTTGTAGTAGCATAATTTATAATCCTTTGGGTATATACCCAGTAGTGGGATGGCTGGGTCATATGGTACATCTAGTTCTAGGTCCTTGAGGAATCGCCATACTGTTTTCCATAATGGTTGAACTAGTTTACAATCCCACCAACAGTGTAAAAGTGTTCCTATTTCTCCACATCCTCTCCAACACCTATTGTTTCCTGATTTTTTAATGATTGCCATTCTAACTGGTGTGAGATGGTATCTCATTGTGGTTTCGATTTGCATTTCTCTGATGGCCAGTGATGTCAGTTTGTTTATAACGTGTCTGGGCATGATTTTCTTTGCATTTATCCTATTTGGTGTTCTCTTAGCTTTTTTGGCTCTTTAAGTTGATGTTTCTAACCAAATTCAGAAAATATTGGCTATCATTCTTTAAATATTGTTTACTGCTTTATTCATATTCTCTCTCTTCTCTCTCCCCACCCCTTTTCTCCTCTTCTTGTAAGACTTCAATTATGTTTGTGTTGTAATTTTTGGTATTGTCCCACAGGTTCAACACTGTTCAAATTTTTACCTTATTTTTTCTCTGTGCTTCAAATTACATAATTACATATTGATTTGTTATTGAACTCAATGACCTTTTTATTGTTGTCAGTCTATGATTAACACTATCAAGTGAATTTTTATCAAATATAATACTTTTCAATTCTATAATATCCATTTCTTTCATATGATAGTTTTCATACCTATTCTGAGAAACCCCATCTGTTCATTCATCATGATCATATTATCCTTTACAATATTTATAAAACCTGCTTAAAATCTGTGTCTGCTAATTCCAACATCTGTATATTTAGTACTGATTTATATAGATTGTGTTTTCTTTCAACTATGAGTCACCTTTTTCATTTCTTTTTGAGATGTCTAGTAATTTTTGGTTATATGCTGGGCATTATAAGTCATAAATTATAGGGCATCTAGAAATGTGTTGTCTTTCTCAAACAACTGCCTTTTTAAGTCTGACAGCTAAATCACTGGTGGATGCTTTGGATCTTGTCTCATGTAGGTTTATTCTTTTTAATGGCTTATTTATATTTAGTTTTTAGTTATTAAGTTCAGCCTAGGGCAGTCCCTTGCTCTAGGGCATGGTCCTTACTCTTAAGATATTATTTATTGGAATCTCAACTGAATGACAAGTGAGATCTCATCACATTGGCTGGCTGGAATTCCAGCAGTATATGTACTGTAGTATTACTATTCAGTTCTCAGCCCTGAAAAAAATATCTTAGCTAGGTTTTGTGAAGCCTCACTCTGCACATACATAGCCCAGTCCTTGGCCAAGGACTCCAATTTATCCCTACACATACTGCTGGGACCCCTTTTAGCATAGCTCAATCTTCTTAGTTAACATGCCTTGCAAATTTCAGATGTTTTCACATCCCTGATCACCAATCTCTCCCTTTTCAAATCACTGAGACCGTTGATCCTGTAAGTTCCATTTTCCTGCCATTGAGAAAGCTGAAGTGTCATTGGAGTGATCACAGGGCTCACTTCTTGTGTTCCTCTTCTTTCAATGTCCATAATCTTGTCCAGCCTATTGATTAATTCCTGCAAATGATCTCTTCATGTATTTATTACCATTTTATAATTCCTTTTGGTCAGAGGTCCTCATCTGGTTACTCTGTCATAGTTAAAATATGAAGTCATTTTCAAATGGATATTTTAAACCAGCTTTCTTTACATTTCTGTACTTCTCTAAGAGTAAAATCAGATAACATGTTAACATTTTTTAATAACCCTATTGGAAACAAGTAAAAACGTAATAACAAGCAAAAATCTAATAACCCCCAATAAACACACACATCATATGTATTTCAAAAAAGAGAACTTTCTTATTTTTTCTTTCTGGGTATAACACATATTGACTCTATTTTGATAAAAACAGATTAATATATACTTGTGCTTCACAATTTGATTAATGCTAATATTTTGTATTTATACACATACAAAAATAGAAACATGTCATGGGAACTCTATATGCTTATATTTATGTGCTATGTTTTAAAATATGTATTTCTTTAGAGAAGAAGAGGAACTCAATTATTCTGATATTTTATCAAATCACTTCTGCATATACTTTGAAAAGTATGTGTAATTTAGATAGAGACCATTGTTTCTTAGAGACAGGCTTCAACTTACCAATCAATTTCCACCAGGACCTTTGCTTTCAGTAGACAAAAATTCAATAAATGACTTTGCCATTAATGCCATTAATACCATTCTATTAGTAGATAATAGAATAACAATCTACTGAAAATTTAAAACTATACTAAAATACAGAATGTGGCATCTCAGGTATTATAACTAAAATTTAAATAAGAATATCACTTGAAGGGGTTTTAAAAGTATTTACAATATGTTTTACAGATTGTTGCTAAGATGTTTACACAATTCATCTTACAGATGTAGACAGATTAATGAATTTAAGTGTATTAATTTTCCTCTAGCATTTAAAATTTATTGTTAGCTTGGTTTGGCAGTGAGAAGTTAAAAGGGGTTCAAGGTCCAAGTGAAATGGTTTTTAAGTGCATCAGGAATGATGAGTTATATTAATTTTAGATTCACCAAGTTCTTTTAGAGGCTCTGTGTTGTCAATGTTAAAGTTTTTAAATCAGAATTTCCTTTGATAAATGCCTCACTGAAACACAATAAAGGCGAAGACAAGCATTTAACAAAGAAGAAAATGTATTAGGCCAGTAAACTTCTGAAAAGTGCCATATTTTAAACATTCCCGTCAATAATTAGGTATGTGCAAAATAAAACCATAATGAGGTATTACCTGCCCAACAGATTGGCAAAAAAATTTTTAAAGTTTAACAATACCAAATGTTGGCAGGGATGTGAAGAAACAAAAAAACTTTCATAAACTACTTCAGTGAGTGTGAATTGGTGCAATTGCTTTGGAAAACAATCGGGCATTTTCTAGTAAAATTAGCTGTATACTTCCCTTACAACCTTGCAAATCTACTCAAAATAATACACTCTCAGATGCTGGTGGGTACTAACATCATAATAAGTAAACAAGCACAGTGGATAGCAGCATTGTTTGCAATAGGCAAAAACTGGGAACAATTGAATATCCATCCACAGTGCAATAAATATGGAAATTGTGTTATATTCACATATTAAAATAATGTATTATAACAAAATTAAGTGCAACTACTCAAAAGAACATGGATGAAATTCTCAAACAGAACATGGAGTGAGAGAAGGGAAGCAGTCTTAAAATAATACACACTGTGTTATTCATATAAAACTTCAAAGAGTCAAACCAAACTACATTGTTTAGGAATGCATCAGTGGAAAACTATAGAGAAAAGAAAAAAAACATACCACTATAGAGTATTTTAGAAGTCAGAAGAGTGGTTACTACCAAGGAAGAGGACAGAGAATTGAAGAATGGTATACTGAGGCTTCTGGGTGACTGGCTGATATTTCCAGCAGTGTTTCTTAATAACAACTCATTATACTCTGCATTCATGTGTTGTATCATTTTCTGTAAATATGTTATCTTTCATAATAAAATTTTTAAAATATATCTATAAGATGCAATATAAATTATGAGAAATAAAGAAAAAAGAAGGAAATAGATAAAAGAATGTTAAAAATATTTTAGGATGCTTTTGTCTGTAACTAGAATACACTCAACTCAGAATAGTTAAAATAATGATATATTATTTTATAAAGCAAGAAATTTGGAAATATGATAGCTCCAAGTTAGATTAATATAGGAGCCCAATGATGTCATCAAGGACATAGTTTTTCTTCCTCTTTCTACTCTATATTTTTCATAATATTACATTATCTTATCGTTACAGGGTGGTTGTCACAAATGCGGAGCAGTGGATCTGTCTTTTTTTTTAAGGAAAAGGACCATTTCCCTGTGTGCATGCACACTCACTCACACACACACACACACACGTTTCCCCTTGACTCATTGACTGAACTTGCATCCCATGTTCCTGCCCCCAATGCAGAAAAGGGGCCACTATGATTGACTTAGAACAATTATGTTTTCCCCAGTGTAGAGCTTGGCCTCCTGCCACCTCTGAATCACAGTTTTGAGGAGTGCAGAGAATGAAACAAAATCAAGGATCAGTTAGATAGCACGAAGGCATACGAATGTTGTCTGTTACAAATTTTAAAATACGGACAATTTATCTAAAATACTTGAGCCTTCAGATCATTTCATGATTAGAGTATTAATTAGCATTACCAAAAATGGCCCATACCCAAGCATTTCCTAATGTACCTTATTAATTTAAAAAAGTAAATTAGCATCATATAAATGCTGTATTACCCAAAGAAGGAACACAACCAGATTATATCAAAATCTAAATGCCCCAAAAGAAGGAAGAATCTCTCTAGAATTTCAAGAGAAAATGCTCTTTATGTCTAATTATATATATTCCTGGTTAGGCCATTTTTTTATGGTCACCGCTAACAAAAAGATACTGTCAGATATGCGTAGACTAACAAATATTACCACCCCAAGAATTTTAATGAAAAATAAATGGCTTGAAAGGGTTTTCCTGGTTTTTAGTCATGAAGGAAAAAAAATAATCAAATAAAAACCTAACTGTCATAGTATTCAAAATGGTATTGAGTTGTGAGACCCTAAAATTTAGATTCAGCTCTTACCTAATAGGGTTATTGAGTATCTTTTTTCGGTGGGGGGTAGGTGGGGGTCTCACTCAGTCACCCAGGCTAGAGAGCAGTGGCCTGATCTTAGCTCGCTGCAACCTTGAAACCTTGAATTCCTGCACTCAAGTAATCCTCCCATTTCAACCTCCTGAGTAGTTGGTACTGCAGATGTGTGCCCCACACCTGGCTAATTTTTAAATTTTTTGGTGTGGAGACAGGGTATCACTATATTGCCCAGGCTGGTCTTGAACTCCTGGTCTCAAGTAATCCTCCCATCTCAGCCTTCCAAAGTGTTGGGATTACAGGCTCTGGCCACTTTTGTGAGTATTAAAGGAGAAAAATACATATAAAATACATAGCTCATTTATAGCAGCAGGGGAGTGACTTCATAAGTATTAGTTATTTTGATAATTGTTAATATTTCCTGCCCCAACCCTAGAATCAGTCATTTCTCCAAGAAGCCTTGGTTCTGTTTATTGGAGAATGGTATTGGAAACCAAGATCTGGGTGCTAAGTATGTTCGTTGCTACTGGGCTGTCTTTGCTTCTAGGACCACTCATTTGACAGAGCAAGAAGACATACACATGTATACTAACCAGTATATATCAACATTTCTGTAAGTATTTCCATGCGTAACTATCTCTCTGTATATTAAGCTAAACATGAGTTTATATGGATGTTTCAAACTATAATCTATTATCTTACGGATTCTTCCAGCGTCCTCCTTGCTTATCTGTTAGCTCTCACTGCAACAGTGATAAACCTATCTCTTACAATCTGCCAATCTAACATTTACTTAATTGTTCAATTCCAGTATGCATGCATAGCATCACCAGAACTAACTAGAACTGTATTTGTGTGGTTTGCTTATTTTTATTTATTTATTTATTTTTTGAGACAGAGTTTTGCTCTTGTTGTGCAGACTGGAGTGCAATGGTGCGATCTCAGCTCACCACAACCTCTGCCTGCCGGATTCAAGGGATTCTCCCGCTTCAGCCTCCCGAGTAGCTGGGATTATAGGCATGTGCCACCACACCCAACTAATTTTGTACTTTAGTAGAGACGGGGTTTCTCCATGTTGGTCAGGCTGGTCTCAAACTCCTGACCTCAGGTGATCCAGCCACCTTGGCCTCCCAAAGTGCTGGGATTACAGGCGTGAATCACCACACCTGGCCTATTTGTGTGATTTTTAAACCCGATAGAGATGTTAAATATACTTCTTGGAAGAGCATGCACAGAATTCAAAAATTAATAGTACTGTATATCTGGATGTCATTATTCTCTATTTTTAAATTTTTATTGGGGATATTTTGGGGGGAAGAAGATAAAGATGTACAAAATTATTGTCTCTCACAAGTTGTTTCAAAAAGATGTTTAATTACTGATAAAGATAATGATATGTAGTTCAAAATGTTATTTAACCACATAGAGTAAAAATTGAACATTATAATCTCCAAATCACTAGAGAAAAAGAAGAGGGCAACTTAATCTTCCTAGTGAGAAATGTGAACTTAAAAAGTTAAAACAATATTTACATTCTGAAACTGTCCTATGTACCACATTGATACATACAATTTTAATTAAAATTCCCGAAGGATTATTTTTTCGGCAAACTACAGCTACAGTTTTAAAGTTCGTCTAAGAGAAAATCTCATTATAATTGTGAAGGCAAGTAAAAAATATGAGCGTTTTGGAATATGCCAATTGTGAAGAATTACCACCTTCATTTATGTAAGAGTTTATGCAATTTGCAAATACGGCCCTACATCTACAGTGGGCTGGGAGGGCTGTGTCTTGTTCATTTTTATGAAAACAGCCCCCAGTACGCAGTGAGCAGTCAGTGAACATTACATTGAAGATGACCTTCCTTCACTTCTAATTTAAGAGGTGAAGTATTTATTCATAACTTTATGTAAAATCTAGAGTATTGTCCTGTGAGTACACATGTTAACATATATATCTAGTTTTGAGTCACTGTAGATTTGTGATGAAATCTACTCCTAAGGTTATGTAAATTGGTGAATGCCAAAAGTGTGTTTGTGTGTCAGTTTTACAGAGCATTAAGCACTTCACAAAGAGACTTGATTTGGTTGTAGACAGATGTCTGAGAGGCTGTGACGAAGGAAGAAAAGATACTTGAAGTGGAAGCATGAGGTTTTGAATACAGTCTTTTAAACTGAAGTTAAGTCCTCTCTATAACTGTAATAGAAATCAGTTATGCAACTAACTAGTATACAATTTATAGAAATGTGATGAAATGTTCATATATATCTTTTTGTTTTAATTGAAGTTGACTTAATTTCTCAATTTTCTTAAAAGCTAAAAAAAAATCGACACAAGATCTTTGTGCTAACTAAATCTTTGGATGTTTTACACAAACACATATTTTATTATGCTACTACTGCAACTTGGAATATTACCTACATATTTTAATGATCTTAATAATTTATGTATACATGAAATGAATTTACATTTGAAAATTTCTCTTCCAAAACAGCTGCTCAGTTCAGAAAAATTGAACAAGAATATTTATGAATATAACATTTCATGAGTCAATTGTATTAAACACATTGTACACCCTCCATAAATCCTGATTTTCTCGGTAGATTCACATTTTCCCCTATCAATGACAATAATTTCCTGAAAACTGAGCCTTTAAGAAATAATTTGAAATGGGAGGGAAATTTTTTTTTTTTTAAGTGAGCAGTTAGAGCCAGATCTTATAATTATTTTCAGAGAAATTCTAGTCTTTGGGGAATCAGTAGTTCAACCCCTTTCCAAGATGTTGAATTCTAAGGCCATGGTCGGTCAATAAGTTTTGGCAACCTATGTTAAATTATTTTTGGAAAGCTTCTCTTGGATAATAATATGACACTAACTGATGCCCTAAAAAGTGATATTAATAGGGGGGAAAGGGTAATTGTGAGTTACTCAGAGGTGGTGGATTGATTTTACGATCATCAAGGAAATCAGGTGAGAGTTTGTTGGGGAGTGAGAATAGAAGTGGAAAACATCTTTATGGCATTCCAGTAAACCACAAGCCATTCCACTTTTACTTCCATGATTGATGATGCCACTGAAAACCCTCCATGGGACGACTGCACTTCCTTGAATCTCAAACTGTAGACCATTCATTATGCTGTATATTTTCTACGCTGACCTGATATTGATGTACACTGTGTTTAATGAATCATATTTATCACCCTGTTTCAGCACAGGATGTACTGTGTATCTTATCGTAGACTCATGGTCCAAGTGGGAAACAGCAAGTGAAGTCTGGGAATAGAATCTAACAAGAGGGCAGGTTAGGAAGTGCCAGACAGGATGAAGGAAGAGATAGAAAACTTGAGCTGAAATCTCTAACTGGGACAGAACAGAGCATTCCAAACACTGGTGAAAATGAACAGTGGACTCCTGACATCTGTATGATGGCAAAACGACAATATCTTCAAAACCAGATTCTCCCAGCTTCAGATTATCATCCAAATCTGTTCTCAGTTAATGATAGAAACAGTTTCCCAAAGTATTGAACCAACGTGCATATACCCAGGGCCAAACATTCCAACCAAAATAAAAGCAACGTATTTATAGAGATATTTTGAAGGAAATTACAAATGAAAAGTGAGAAGAAGCTATTCTATGAATATTTCTAAGCTGGTCATTTTCCTCAAAATAAAGCAAAATAATTAGACTTACACTATAAGTGGTGTTTAACCACGTAGAGTTACATGATAGCTTTTCCTTTGTGCCTTGCTAATACTTTTAATATTTCAGGGCACATGACGATTGGGCAGGACTAGCCATGCCAGGCCACAGCCATCCCAGTAAACATTGGTGTGGAGGCTCACCTAAGGTAGGGAAAGTTACTTGAGGACACCGCATGGGAGGCAGCCAGGAGTAAACAATTTCAAATATAACCAATTTGTTGTACAAGCTGAAGTATAAACATGAAACTATTACATTTTTCTCAAACCACTGTCTCAAATGCATTATGTCAATTTTCCCTTCTCCGTAAGGTAGAAGACCCCTTAACAAGACCTCGGGCAGATTTCATCATTTCTGGTTAACTTTCAGTTACTCAGTTTCACCTGTTAAAAATCCATCAAGTTTAAATTTAAATTTCCAGTTTTGTCTCCAATTCAGAGCTCTCTTTTCCTGATCACAGACCAGTCTTGAGCTTAAGGAGCCTTCACTGAGAAGGAAACAAGCTTGTTCTTATTCCTCTTTTCAAATCAGCACAAAGGATTCCAGGAGAACCCGGGCTTGGTTTGGAGATACCTTTTCCTTCTACTTTCAAGGCACAACTCCCCTTTCCTCTGGTCTTAGGAGCAAGAATGGGAAAAGAGAAGGACGGGCAAATTCCCACTATTTATCTCCACTTGGGTGAGTTGTCATGAATTCTTTGGCTAAGAGAGACTTGTTGTCTATACATTCTTTTTTTTTTTTTGAGATGGAGTCTGGCTCTGTCACCCAGGCTGGAGTGCAGTGGCTGGATATCAGCTCACTGCAAACTCCGCCTCCCGGATTTAGGCCATTCTCCTGCCTCAGCCTCCCGAGTAGCTGGGACTACAGGCGCCCGCCACTTCGCCCGGCTAGTTTTTTGTATTTTTTTAGTAGAGACGGAGTTTCACCGTGTTGGCCAGGATGGTCTCGATCTCCTGACCTCGTGATCCGCCCGTCTCGGCCTCCCAAAGTGCTGGGATTACAGGCTGGAGCCACCGCGCCCGGCCTGTTGTCTATACATTCTTATGCCAGGTATCCAAATGCTGGCTCATGTGGGTGACAAGGTTATGAGGACACTGGAGAGCTGGCCTACATCTCAGTGCTTTGACATGATATCACATTTTCCAAGCCTCTTTAATTCCGCCACTATCCCACCACGTAGGATATCCCATAGCCACTTATTGCTGAGGTTCTCTTTTCCAATGTCAAGCCCTCTTGGGTGAGGTTTTAGTCATTCAGCTCATGCCTGGTACCCAAAATGGAAAACTCACATTTGACTTTGTCTGAAGTAGACAAAGTCAAGAATCAACTCATATAGTATACAATTCGTTTTACTGTTTTTTGTGTGACATCCCACCTTCCCCAAATTTCTGAGTTCCATTGCTTTCAACTACTAGCAACTTTGCTTTTTTCTCTGAAGGACTGCCCTCAAGCTACTGGAGCCTACAGATGTGCCCAGAAGTTTATTTCCCCTGGGAGACTGTTTACCAATAAACTGCCTAGCTCTCTTCATTCAGTGTAGGGCAGTTTAGAGGCTTAACTTAAACTCTGGAAGTTCCCTGCAGAATCAAGCCAAGCCCTATCCACTGCTGTGGGACTTTTGAACTCTTGTTCAGCTTATTCTCCTTTCCTGTTCTGCTGCCCCTGCCAGTCTCCCCAATATCCTTACTGATTTCTCCTATGAGCACTTTCTTAATAAATCACTTGAATCCTTACTCAGGGTCTGTTCCTTTGGAAACTGACCTAAGAAACCTACTCTTGACATAGAGTTGGATAAGCATGGAGCTCTCTGCCACATTGCCCCCCATCCATCCTGCCATCTCTTTCCAATTTTCTTTCTAATTTCAAATGTCTTAATAGCGGTTAATGTTCTTTTCCTTCCTTTTTCCTCCGATTCTCCTTCTCCTTCCTTCTCTTTCTTCTTACCTTCTTTCTTCCTCCCTCCTTCTTTCCCTTCTTTTCTTCCTTCATCCTTTCTTGTCTTTCTTTTCATTCCTATTCTATATCCTTTCTAGAATAAGCACTGTGGTTCCAGATTTCTAGTCTTTTCTCCCATGTTACTCTTGGAATTTGGGAAGAGAAGCCAAACTGTTTTGGATTCTTTGATGGACTGATTGTCTTGATAATAATGTTCCTCTTTCATTACTTAAAATGGTAATGCTTTTGGTGCTGAGAGCAGGTTGACATTTTTTTAGGAAGGAGGAACATGAAGGTGGTACGGAAGAGGTTTTCTTGAAGGCTCACTTGCTCTGGACACCAGAGTAAGGCTTTCACAAGGCTTTCTTGAGGACCGGAACTTCTAACTTCTACATCTCCCCCAAATAAATGTTCAAAACCAGAACCAATTCAAACTTCTACATCTACACCAAATAAATATTCAAAACCAGAATCAATTCCTAGAGCTAGCAGTGGAGGTCAAGGTAGTGTCATCATTTTCTTCCCTGGCAATGGATCATCAATTCCTCCGGTACAGACAGTCCCTAACTTAAGATGGTTCAACTTATGGTTTTTAAATTTTTTGACTTTCCGATAGTGCTAAAGCAGTAGGATACTCTTGAGAGAGAGGCCGAGTGGCAGCCAGCCATGCAATCACCAGGGTAAACCACAGATACTCTACAGTGTACTGTGTTACCAGATGATCCTGCCCCACTGTAGGCTACCGACTATAAGTGTTCTGAGCATGTTTAAGGTAGGCTAGGCTAAGCTCTGATATTCAGTAGGTAATATGTATTAAATGCATTTTTGATATTCTCAATTTACAATGGATTTATCAGAAGGTAACCCTGTCATATGTCTAGGAACATCTGTATTTAATAACGTCCAAAGTTCTGGAAAGTACAGTGGGAAAAAGTGAGGAGAACTCACTACAAACAAAATGGTGAGTGAATGAACAGCTACCTTTTATTTGTTTTCTACAGTTGATGCCTTAGGAAGTTGAAACAAGAAACCTGTACACCAGTTAGATAATTAAAATGGCACATTGACAGAAGATGGTTTCCTTTGTGTCTGATACATAGAATTTATGAATGAAAGTGCTCAGCATCCCAGTGGTTCTCCTTTTGAACTGGCTCATCCATTACTGGGGTAATGATTTTCCGTCCGGGAAACAGCAAAGCCAAAGGCCTATTACACAGGCAACATAAAGTTAAAAAGACATTATGAATAAAACGGCTCATGCCGGCTTTTGCCAAGCCTTCTCCAGAGAAGATTGCCTGATGCCGACACGTGTTTATTACACTTAATAATGTTTACATAATTCTTCTTTGAGCTCATTAGAGCTGTCAGATCAGAAGTAAATGTATTCCCCCCTCTGTTTATCTCTAAAGACTTCTCAGTCAATAAAGCAAGATGAATGACATCCAGGGCGCAGACAAGTACTCTTGAGCTTTGCAAACACTGCCAAGTTAAACCCTCAGCCAGGGTGGGCTCGTGGGTCTCAGGACTGCGGGAGCATGCATCTCATCAGCCAATTAGTTCTCTTAGCGGTGTTTCTCCAACTTCAATGTGCTTGGAATCTCCCTGAGAGCTTCTTAAAATGCACAATACTAGGCCCCCTCCCCAGAGATTTTGGTTCACTAGATCTGGGGTAGGACCCAGAAATTTGCATTTCTAGCAAGACCCTAGGTGATGCTGACGCTGGCGGTGCATGGAACACACTCAGAATAGCCCTATTCTGGAGTTTATTTCCAATAGTCTCTTTTGTTGGGGAGGAGGGTGGCGGTACCCCTTGGCAATTTGGGACATCCTGGCTGGCCTGTGGCATGCATCAGCCACAGCGGTGAAGGCGGCAGGGGCAGCAACCAGAGCAGCAGCAGTGGCAGCAGTAGCAGCAGGCCGCCGCCTCCTGCTCAGCTCACGCGGAAACCCCACTGGGCCGTCGTGGCTCCGCGCGGTTGCGGGCCAGCGTGGAGAGGCGGGACGTGGCGCCCGGGGGCGGGGCCTGGCGCCCGGGGGCGGGGCGCAGCGAGCCGGGCTCCCGCTGTCTCCTCTCAGCGGCGGCTGCAGGGGCTGAGGGCACAGCCAGCGGGCGGCGCGCCGCGGACTCCCAGGCAGCCCGCCGAAAGGTAAAGCCAGGAGAGCGCGCTGGCGGGTCTTGCTGTTGGGTGGCTGCTGTCCAAGCCCCGAGCGTCCCCGGAGCCCCAAGCTGGGTCTGGAAGACCAGGGCATTTGCATGGCATCCAGGGACCGTCTGCCTAGCAGGGATTTTGCGTGTACCGCGGCGGGGCCAGGGGCTGGGGGTTGGGGTGTCTGCAGCGGGAGCCCGCGACCGATCCCAGGACGTCTGGACTCGAGGACAACTTTGCGCAGCAGTCCTCTTCCAAGTTCCCTTTATTGCTATTGTCTTAGCGCCTGTCTGACAGTCTCCCCGGACTCCAGCTTTGTTCTCATTAGGCCAAACCAGCCGTCCCCAGGGGCGTGAACCCAGGAGTCGCTGGCAAGTTGCACCTGCCAGTCGGATCCGCCCCAGCTCCCTTCCCGTCCCTGCCGGGTCCAGTGCTGTCCTGCGCACATTAGGGCTGGACACGGCGAGACCTGGCGCCCTCGGGAGCAGGGGTTCTCGCTCCATTCCCCTGTGGGGGTCTAAGCTCGGGGCCGGGGTATCGGACCTCTGTGTTGCAGCATGCTTTGGGGCCGGAGAAAGGGCGAGAAAAAGTTTGAGCATTGGCTGGGCCTAGGGAGCGGGTAGCGCCAGGCTGCACATGGCAGGAGTTGGAGAGAGTACTAGGGGCTTGGCGCTAGGCAGAGGGACCCGGCCAGGGACCGAGACTTGGAGGCGGAGGCTCCAAGCCTGGATTGTCAGCCGGGAAGGGGTGCTTGCTGTGTGCGCGCTTTGGCAGGAAGAGGCTGTGTGTGATTGTAGAGACGATGGGCGGAGAAACAGAGAAGAGAGAGGTACAAGTGTTCTGCGTAATTGTAGTGTGCCCCAGTGTTCACTTTTCTCCCTCCGGATATTTTGAAAAAGGTGTGCACGCGATGTCTTGTACGTGGACTCCCGGAGGTAGGGGTGGGGGAGGGGAGGAGGGATAAGTTTTACCTAGAGCTAGAGCTGGCGTTGAAAGTGAACAGGTGACAGAAGACGTGTGTGTGTGTGTGCGCGCGCGCACGGGCGCGCGCGCCGTGGCCAAGGATGCTCGGGTGCTGGACCGCTCGCTGTGCCGCCACACACCCCCGCCCCGCCCCGTTCCAGCTCTCAGCGCGGGTTGAGTTTCCCTGACACTCCCCGCCCGAGGCAGGCAGGCAGAGGCGAAGTGATGGTCGCAGAGTGAAGCAGACAAAAGGGTGCATTTGAACGACCCTTCCAGGACCAGACGGCTAGAGTGTGGTGTGTGTGTGTGTGCGCGCGCGCGCGTGTGTGTGTGTGTGTGTCTGTCTGTCGGTCTGTCTGTCTGGAGGGGTTCCCTGCTCTGCCAGCTGTGGAGGGACCACTGAGAGAAGAGGAAAGAGGTAGGACCGGGAGAAAGACAGGTGAGGCGGAGCAGAGAAGAAGAAACAGAATGGGAGAGAGTCGAGAGCCGAGATGTAAAAGCATCTTACCTGATTGGACGCAGATATATAAATTAATTTTAAAAAGAGGTGCTAGAAGTAGGAGAAGAAGAAGAAAAGAGCCCTGAAGCTAAAATTTTAGAGATGGGGGCGCAATAAGTTTGATTATTTAATAAAGGTATCTTATCGAGCCATGGTAAAGTAAGTCTAAAACCCTCTCCGAAGTCTGTTGCTGGTTTTAGATAGTCTCCTTTGACACATCTTTACAGCACCTACTCCGGAAGTACCTTTTGACTGTCAGAAAGAAGTAAAAGGCATGTAATACACAAATAAAATGCAGCTAAATGAAGTTTAAATGAAGCTTTGAGCCGGATTAAATGGCTTGTGTAACTGCTGAATGTTGCTAAAGTACTGTCAGAGCTATAAAATAGCCAGACAAAAATAAAGGAAAAAATAATTGTAACAAGAAAATGAAGGCTTTACAAGAACTTCAGTAATGAACACATAACAATTGATGGTATGATGCAGTAATTATTTTCGTATTTACGCCATTAACGATTGTAATTTAACGTTAATGTCCTGGTATTTTATTCCTTCTCATTTGCAGACAAAAGCACATCTGAGACGCCATCAGGGAGTAATTTGGTAATATAAAGTCATGAATAGAAAACACTAAACCATGCTCAGAACTCTGACAACATAAAGCGTGAAACAAAATAACCTCATTTGCTGTTTATTATCTGTCTTTATAATTCTGTTTACCATCATTTGCATAAATGAATAGCTAAATTGTATAGTATATTCCTTCTTGGACAAAAAAATACGTGGTGCTTATAGATATGGCGGGTGGGGCGGGGAGGAACTAGTAGGTAATTCTTACCTTAAGCATGAAGAAAAAAAAAAAAAAAAACTCTGTGGGATTAGAAACTGTTGCAAATAATCAGAATGCAAATTTAACCTACTTTAGGCATCCTTATTTTATTTAACTTGGCTGAGGTAGCTTTAACAATATATATGTAATTAGGAGATGCAGAGACCCTAAATTTCTTTGCTAGCAAATCATAACAAAACTGAACTGAAGAGCCACACATTATGTCATGAAGCAGTTTTATTAATCTGAAAAACTATTTTTTTCTATTCAGACTTTCAAAGGGTAAATTTTCTGAAAGAAGGAAGGAGTTGATTGGAAGAAGTTCAAAACAAAATTATTTCAGCAGAAACTTAAGTTATAAACATCTTAAGACAATTAATCATCAGAGTTCACACATTTTAAAAGTATTGTGCATTGTTTTAACCTTAGGGACATTTGTTAAAACTTCTTTACTCATATGATAAAGGGAAAAAATAATAACTGTATTAAAAAGGCTATAAAGTAAAATGCCAGCAAAACAGCTGAGCAAAACATGTGGTTAAGAAGGATCAATCAAGCACATCAATGTTTAAAAATATCTATTTATTATTACCAGACTCATAAAATATCACAGTGATTGAATATCCCTTTTCCTTCCCATACAAATATGCTGATCTCATGTGGAACAGCACAATGAAATCAGTATTACCTGAGAATAGATTCCATGAGAGAATAAAGACTTTGTATATATTTCAAGTACAGAGAAAAAAAATTTAAGTGGGAAGTAAGCCCTTCATTACAGTGGAGCCTGGTGATTGGTAAGATTGGGGTAAGTTCTTAGCAGTTAGTTGGCTACAAACTCATTTGTTTATTCATTTCTGCACCATGCATTTATTAAGTACCCATTATTAACGACCAAATATTGTACTAGGTACTGGGGTTTCAAGGATGAGTTAGACTCATCCCCTGTATTTAGAAAAAATTGAGTCCCATAATATATATAATTAATGTCAATTAAAAATAAAATTCTTAAAATGAGTGTACAGTTATGTGGGGAAATAAATGCAATAAAATATGAGAAGTGTCCACCTATCCTAGAACTTGGGAATAAAATAGGCTAGACTCAACTTTCAGCTCTGTTTCTTACTAGTTATGAGAACCTGATCCAGTTATTTAACCTCTCTGAACCTCAGTGTTCTCATCTGATAAATGAGAGAAATAACACTTCCCTAAATCATGGAGTTTTTACAACAATTACATGTCAACATATTTTTAATGTCTTCTATGTTTAAAACAAACTCTGGATCCCATGCTTCTCAGCATCCCTTACCTCATTTATTTTCTCCATGTCATTGTCAAACTTCTGGTGAGGCTTGTCTGCACATTTTAATCTCCACATGCTAATCTCCACCTCCTCTCTACCTTACTGTCGGTCCTCCTCCAGTGTGGCTTCTGCCTCCACCACTTACGAAAACAACTTCTCTTGACATCAGCAGTGACTACTGAGCAGTGATCTGCACTCTTACTCAACTTCTTGGAGCATTGGACAGAGTTGACTCGTCCCTTTTCTGTCATGAGGTATATTCTGTTAGCTTCTTTCAGTGACTTTGGTGGCTTCTGTGGGACTGTATGTCTTTAGTTCTCCTCTTTAGAGTTGATTATTTCCCAGCTGGCTCCATTTCCATGATCTCATCTCTAAATAAAAACTGGATCTTTCCAACACTAGGGCTATATTCTGGCCCATCTTTTTATATCGCCTTCCTCTTCCCTCCCCGCCTTCCGCTTTAGGTAATATCTTTCATTCTCATGGTTTTAAGTCTTATCCATATAACAACTCAATTTATGTCTGTAATCCACTCCTGACCTCTGAGCTCCAGCAACATCTATTCAGTTGCTCACTTAACATCTCCATTTGGATGTTTCACAAGCATATCCAACATTTTACATCCAAAATTAAAGGTTATATTATTACTACCAACAACCTTCTAAAATTATTCTCTTTAGTCTTCCTCATTTGTGGAAATGACAGTACCATACTAATTGTTCAGTCCAGAAACATAGATTTATTCCTTTGCCTCAACTATTTCTTTATTTGTCATGTACATTCTGTCCAAGGTAGGCATGTGCCTGATACCCACAGGTAGGCCTGCCAGCATTGGCGGATTATAGTCTGCAGTTGTTCTGATTGGCCAGTGCTCTGGCCATACCAGTTGATAAGCATTTTGGACTATTACCCCTGCTCATATCTCACCTTTGTTCACCTCCATCATAACCCCTAGTGTCCAGGCCAATATCACCTTTCACCTATTATTTTTGTCCTGACATGATAGATGTGTGTGACTAGTATCACTATTTAAAGATAAACTGATTTGCTATATTTTGCAGATTATATAAGTTTCACACAATCTAATATTAGGAACTTGAACAGCAATTAAGAAAGAGCTTATACCTTTCATGGTAACTCACCAATTTAATACTAAGAGGTTGGATATGTTCCAAGGTAGAAGTCCTTTGTGAGATGAGAAATATGCTTAGTGGATCCCACGCTAAAGTGACAGATTATGGAATTTCACTTTTGCCAAATTTGGAACACAGTACTATGCTTGATTGTTAATTTTAGGAAAATGAAGTCAGATTAAATTCTACCACTAAAAAAAAGTAAATTTAAGTAATCATAATCTTGAATAGCCTGCTTTTTCTCTTGGCCAGCAGAGTATATAGCATAAAAAACCTAGAAATATATTTAAGAGACTGAGAATCAAGCATGTTCAATGTTGTGTACAGATTTTTTTGACAAAAATTAAAAATGAAAGCAAAATATTTGAGTGAGAAGTATCATCAATGTCAACCCCAGGACTGTTGTAGCAGGCTTCCCCTCTTTCACTAGGAAGCCACTGTTCTGAGCATAACCGACATCCTTGAGTTCACTTCACTTTGTATGTGGTACATCTGAGAGGTAAAGGTAAAAGGTTTTACCTCCCTCAAAAGAGCAGTGATGACCTCAATGTAATCATGTAAACAAGAGTCGAGTGATCATTCAGTGGTATCATTGGACTCGAAGGTCAAGAAAAATCTAAGTTTCAATTTTCTAGGGATAGAAGCAGTTTTACTCACAAAAGAGTCACAAGACTGCAAGAAGAATTTGTTCAATTGTAAGCCCACTTTATATTCTCTGTTAGTCTTTTTGTGCTGATCCTGGCTTTTGCCTTTGCATTGCTCTGGGCTGTAGAACCAGTCTCATAGTAACTTTCCCTTTTCTTTTTATTTCTTCCTTTCCTTTTCCCCTTTTTCCCACTTTTTAGTTTTTTCATCTTCTTCAATTCTTCCTTCTTTCTTCACTTTCTGCTGTGCCTTTCCACTCTCTTCCTTCTTCTGTCCCTTATCCTTTTAAATTGTCTTTCTTCATCCTCTTACATAAGCAAAAACAAACAAAATAAAAATATCTGTGTGAGTTTTGCCCTGGCTATTTCCACCATTATAGGATTTCATCTACTGCATTGCCCTTGCCTTTTGTACTTGATGGTCTTTGCATTCGTCATGTCAAACTTATATAAAGAAGCTTAAAACTCTTGCCTCAGTTTCACCTATGCCAATAAGTAAACATTGAAAAGATGGAAGAAAGAGAATTGATGAAATGTGTCTGTGGATCCATGCTACCATGCTCTAGAATGTCCCTTTTCCAATACTGTTGTTTTTACAAAAAGGTGGCAGAAAGGTAGCAAGTCAAGTAAATAACTTCTTGAATTCAGGTACCATTTTGGAAGATTCATACCCATCTTCACAGGGATGGTGAACATTAGAATAATGGTTTTTAAATGATGATTACTAATATTGATTGAGTGCTCTCTATGTGCCAGACTCTGTACTGAAAGCTTGGCACATATTATTGCATTTATTCCTCATGCCCAGTAGGCTCATATTATAGGTAAAGAAACAGCCTTAACAAGGTTAAACGACTGGAACAAAGGTTGCAGAACCAAAAGCATGGGAGTGGCAATTCAGATCCTCTTAACTGCCGTTCTTTATTCTGTAGTAGAGCACCTCCCTAGGAAAAACCAGGTTCTATATCTATGAATATATTCGTAATGATAGAGCACTGTCGAGATGCCCAGAAGCCACATTATCTACATTAATATGGACACACCTCAAAGAAACAATGGGTGGTGAAAGTTGTATTCATTGACCCTGGGGGCCCAAGATATATAGGTCAGTTGAGTCCATCTTAAGGTTAGATCCTTCACAAGAAAGCATGATAGAGGCAATTCACCATAGACTGTCTCTTCAATGTGGTTACCAGGGAAGCCTGAAAACAAGTGGGATTTTCAGTCTAGGATGACCTAAACATCATGGGCTTTGGAAGAGACTTGAGTGACTCTCTGCAAGTGCTCTGTGTTCTCTTTCAGGACAATGCACGTTAACATTTTTAGGTAAACATGGTATAGTTTGTCTTTTGAGGCAGTGAATGTAGATAATGCTAGATCTGAGGAGAAGAGAAATAAGATAGCATTGTGTAAAGGGAGTGAACCTTGACCACCAAGGAATGAGCAAAGTAAAATCTCCTCTTTTGTGAATGGAGGCAATTGGAATTAGGTCTCTAATTCTTTGCAGCAGCAATGCCCCAGGATCTTATACATGGCAAGGGACTGGATATAAGAGAGGACAGCTGGCAATCAGTAATGTGTCTTTTAAGGTTTCAAATATGACTGCTGTTTTCTAGCAAAGTTTATTCAAGAACCTAGTTTGAATTACATGAAAACACTGGCAGTCAAAAAACATGAGAGTATTCCAACAACTTCATGACTGGAGATCCTGTTTCTACCATTGCCTCACATAATAGCTACATTGGCATTAGTAAAATGTTAATCAGAATATGACATTTATTGTGTCAGCATCCTCCAAATGGCTTCCCATCTCACTCTTACTAGAAGCCCAAGACCTTACAGTGTCCTACCAAGCTCTTTTTGATCTATCTGTCCCCTGTTATCTCTCTGACTACATCCTTGGCCTCCTTTGTTGAATGAATGAATACATGAATGAGTAAATGATTCTTGAGTGAGACAGGGAATATCCAGGGTGCTCAATCGTGTTTATTGAATAAATGCAGGAGAGGATTTACCGTTTTATTGAAGATACTTTTGAGAAATCGGTGTTAGGAAAAAGAGGCACAGAAACAATTTAGAGAATGTGAATAACAGTAGTATATCAGAACTTCTGGATGCTGACCTAGTTTTTTTTTTTTTTCATTTATGTATGTATTTATTTCATAAGTATTTATTGAGATCTGCCACTCTAAAGGTTGGATGACCATCAATAAACGCGAAGACAAATTCACCAGCCCCTTGGGGCTGACGTTCTATTGGGAGACATATATCACAATAAATTAGACAAATAAAATGATAATTTCAGATAGCAATATATCCTACGAAGAAAACCTTATCATATAGTTTACCTCTTTGACCTTATCCATTGGCCTCCTTCGTTGAATGAATGAATGAATGAATGAATGACTTGAGTTAGCTAGGTAATATCCAAGGTGGAGAATACTTTACTTGCAGATCCCACATGTTCCTGGTACTAAACCATGAATAATGTGGTTATCTGCAAATGGTAGAGATCACAGAGATGAATAAAGTTTAAACAGTCTTGTGTTGAGTGAATATATAGTCTTGTCTTCCTTAAGATTTTTCCACCAGTGAAATAAGGCTTATTACTAAAATATTGCTTGAAAAACAGAGTTTGACAAAAGAAGATCCCAAATTGATGGCTTCTGTAAATGTGTCCTGCATTTAATTTTAGAACTGTATTAAATGTTCCAGTGTTACAATGACAATTGTAGTTTTCTTTTGATAATGTAATGAAGAAGTAAAACTTAGAGTAGATAGCTTTTTTCTTGCCTCACATGTTCATATATTCAATATTACAGTAAAAAGAGATAGTGCTGAAACATTTAAATTGAAGAGGTTCAGATTCTGTGTGATTTTCATCGTACTCAGTTTATTTTCTCAGTACTGATTTTGGCCCTCTTATTTTCTGTTTGTGTTAATTTTGTTATGGCACAGATCGAAAACTAGTGCAGGCTCTAAATCACCAGAATTGGCTTGGAAACATAAATGATTAATGACAAAGTCACACCAAAAAGGAAACAATGATTGCTGTGAATGAAGCATTCTGAGTTTTTTCTGATATTACTCATTAGGGTCACCAGTGACCATGAAGCCTGTATTAGTTTTCTATCACTGCCTTAACACATTAACACAAAATTAGTGGCTGAAAACATCACACATTTACTATATTACCATTTCCGTAAGTCAGAAGTCCAGGCAGGCTTACCAGGTCAAAAATTAAGGCATCAGCTACCTTGAACTTTTATCTAGAGTTTTAAGAGAAGATTTTTCCTTCAGATTTGTTCAAGTTGTTGGCAGAATTCAGTTCTGTGTGGTTCTAAGACTGAACTCCCTATTTCCTTGCTGGCTGTCGGCTGGGGATCATTCTCAAAAAAGAGTCATTCTTTGGCTCTATCCTTCTTCAAAGTCAGCAACAGTGAGTCCTTGTACTTCCAATTTCTCTGACTTCCACTTTTCCTACATCTCTTCTACTTGCAGCCAGAGAAAGTTCTCAGCTTTTTAAAGGCTTGTGTGATTAGATAATCTAGGATAATCTCTCCTTTTTTTAAGGTCAATTGATGAGTCACTTTAATTACATCTGCAAAATTTCTTTTGCCATGAAAGGTAACATACTCACAGGAGCAATAGCAGAGTGGCGGACAGCATGGCCAGAATTTTGCTTACCAGGGCCCATGAAGTCTACCTCTGATGATATGGTTGTCAACTGAGACAGACCAGATAACCTAAAAACTATCAGACACTATAGCTTGACAAGTATATTGGAAAGCTATAAGTTTTTGGCAAAGGAAAAAGCAGTGATCTTCTAGTACATCCTGTAATAAAGCCACTGCAGGGTAAAGATAGCCATGGTATTAAACAAAACAGAAATAGTTTATTTAATTTTATGAGATGTGGCCTCCAAAAAGTAAGCTTAAATAAACAAAGAATACTTCATATACTGGGATGGAACATTCAAATGCCTTCAGGAGTCAGGAATCAAGAAGGGAGGCAGCAATAATATATGACAATAACAGTATGGATTAAGAACATGAAAGAGGGCAGTCCTAACTCAGCTCCAGGAACTTGCTTTACTTTGGAGTGATTTCAGCCTAGTAATGATAAATGCCTGACTTTATATGAGGGTTTAGAAATCTGAATTTTTATGTGACTCTGGAAATCTGTGTAAAATCTCGAGGTTTTTTTTTTTTTTTTTTTTTTTTTTTTTTTTTTTTTTTTTTTTTTTTAGTGCCAACTAAATCAAAATTAAAAACAAGCACCAAAACCTAATATATTATGGGATGAAATTTGGCTTGTGGGCTGCTGGTTAGCAATTTATGGCTTTAGTCAGACGGACCAAAGTACATATTTGAGTAAAAAAGTATTTAATATGATAGAAAACACTCAATTTAGGAATTGGCATTGACAAAGATACTAATTTACTCCAGTATAGCAAAGTTAGGAAGTTTGTGGCTTCAGCTTTCAGAAGTAAAAGTGCATGCAACTTTAGTGGTCTACTTTTGTTAATCTATAGTAAAAAATATAAGCAAAAAATAAAGAAGATACTGCTGTAATGCTGTTTTTGAGTGTTTAACCTTATTTGAGTGTCTAGAATACCACTTTTTCTTGATTTATACTTTTTAGGTATAGGTTTCCACAAGTAAAAGGGATAAGGATAAATCGTGATGAATTATCCACTGAATTTGAAAAAAATGGGAAGGAGGCCAGGCATGGTGGCTCATGCCTATGATCCCGGCACTTTGGGAGACCGAGGTGAGGGGACTGCTTTGACCCAGGAGTTCGAGACCAGCCTGGGCAATATGAGGAAACCCTGTCTCTGAAAAAAAAAAAACAAAAAAAAACACAGAAGTTAGCTGGGTATGGCGGTGCACATCTGTGGTCCCAGCTACTCGGGAGGCTGAAGTGGGAGGATCTCTTGAGCCCAGGGGCAGAGGTTACAGTGAGCTGAGATTGTGCCACTGCACTCCAGCCTGGGCTACAGAGCAAGACGCTGTCTCAAAAACAAACAAACAAACAAACAAAAAACTGGGGGTGTGGGGGTGGGGAGAAACAGTTTGGATAATTGAAACACAAATCCAGATTGTCACAAAATTACACTTGTGTTTAGAACTAGAGAGAGAATATCCTTTTAAAATGCATACTAATTTAAAAATCATTTTTAAAGAATGAATCGAAGTGCATGAAGAGGCTCAAAAATTTATCCTACAGATCGAGTTTGTGGTTCATAAGGTTTTAGAAAATATCTCCAACTGAGTGGGAGCAGGGGATTGGATGATATCATGGCTGAGAGCACAGCTCTATGACTCAAACTAATGAGAATTTGAGTTAGGACTCTACCACTCGCCAGATAAATGACCTCCAGCAAGATTATTTCACTTTTCTGAGTCTAGGTTTTCTCACCTGCAGAATAAGATAATTAGCACCTAATTCAGAGGCTGTTGTGAAGATTAAATGGATAATTTTAAAGTACTTAAGTATTACTGCTATGGTTCTTGTAACATGATTCTAGATGTGGACACCTGGCATCTTATCAACTACCATCAATTCTTATGCTGTGGATTTAAAAATAACAGACTTGTAACTCCCTAGATGGGACCAATATTTATCTGTCATTTATTAAATGGAGCTGTGAAGGTGTAGAGGTACAGGATAGCTAGAATTTGAAACAGTTGATCCTTCATTGCTTCTCTGGCTGTTGCCACCTTAGTTGAGGTAGATGGAGGGTTTTCTCAGAAATGCCCAGCAAGGAGTGAAGGTTGCTGTAGGTTCATAGCAACAGTTTTGGACTTGATGCCTAAGGACTTGATGCAAGTATTGCTTTCACAACATTCCAGCTAAACCATGAATATGGAAAATATACATAAGTTATCTGAGCTTTAGATTTCTTTTGTATGACATATAAAACCAAGTTTCCTAACTCACGGGCTTGAAAGGGTTGCCTGAAACAATGTATGTAAATGTCTTTTATAGCATTGGAATGTAAATGGTTCGTATTTGCTGTTGCCCCTACAGGACCATTTTCTTTAGTCAGGCATGAGTAAGATTAAAAAAAAAAATGCAAAGATGACTTGGAGCACAAATGTAAAGATAACATTGAGCACAACCACTTCCAAATCACTTAATAAATGTTTACCGGACATCTATCCTTTTCCAGATATACTCAGTGTAGGGGCTAAAATCAAAAGATCTATACACACATAGCACTAGCTTCTTGAAAGTTATGTTCTAGCTAGGAAGACAAATGCCAGAATGCACTGTGATTCATGCAATGAGGGGTTTTGCACAGTATTTTGGATATCAATGGGGCAGTAGTGTGGAGAGAGTACAGAAAGACATCCTAGTTGAAATATCATTAAAATATTTTTTAGCTGGAAATAAGTGTCCAGGAGATGCTGTCAAACACAAAAACCATCAATCAAAACCAAATGTGTCCCCATTTGCTTTCTTGAACTTTATTGCATTCTCAATTCAACAATTCCATGGACGTTTTCCCATTTTTCCCACCTAAGGTGTTATCTCTAAAAATATTACATAAGATTTCAAAACCTAACAACTAGGAGAAAGGAGTTTACCTGCTGTAGCTCCAGAAATAGTATCAACGTAGATCGTATATACACAAACCCTGCTCTTCAGTCACAGCCCACGACCATGTGCTTGTAATTGGTCAGAACTGCTGCTTAGATGTAACCATTACTCAAACCACTGTAGTGAATCAGGAAGTCCTTGTTTAATTTAGGATATTACAGACAGTGTGTTGCAGTTTTGAAATCCCATATATAGAAAGGTCATGCTTAGAATTCTGTTTCAAGGGAAGAAAATGAAACCAAGTTTATAGTAACTCCTGTATCAAAATTGAACACTATTCTGTCCATTTGATATTTTAGATTAGTAAAAAACAACTAGACCAACAGAAGGCAAGTTCATTACATAATTCTAATCCTAATAGTCTTTTAAAAATGTCTCTAATGTAATAACAAATAACAACTAATAAAACGGGTTTACTACTAATGAAATAATTAGCAAATGTATTTCATAATTGTAAGCAGCAGTTGTATATCTATGAAGAATAATGGATGTGCAAGGTTTACAAATAGTATATACACACTACACACATTTTAGAAATTATTATTTTACATTTATTAATGCTTCTATTTAGTGAATTTTATATCCTTCATATTAAATATAATTACATAGAATAAAATTAAATATGAAAGAACCTATTGAGAAATGCTCTCTTTTTAGTTTTCATAATTAGAAGACAGAAAATATATTCCTGGATCTCTTTTTCTAATTGATGCAGTCTATTTACATGCTCCAAAGACCTAACGATGCATTAAGAATTCTCCATTTTTGTTGGTTCGATTTTCTATTGAGCAACATTCCTGAGAGTAATAGAATGAAGTAGGGATAGGAAAGACTGAGAACTGCCCAAGACTGGCTACAGTTATGGAAATAAGCAAATGATAGAAAATAATTCAGGTTATTTTCATTTTTTGGTTTTTATCAGAGATTCATTGTCTTTAGATATAAAACATATAAACTATTCCACTATAAATTCAAAGCTATAGTTAGGTCAGCACATTGAAAACTACTTCAAAATGGAATTATTTTATCGTTTTGATTTCTTTATTTCCTTTATAGAAAAATAAATGCCAATTGGGCTGAAAATTATAGAGGATTATCTTCTCGCCTCATAAAGGTTAGTAATATGAATATGATTTTGTGAGGAATTTGATTTGGGGGTTGAGGGAGTGATCTTATTAGCACGAGACTCCCTTGGCCAATAATCTCATAACTATGGGATATATATTAAATCCTTTTCTATTTATATTCTTTGGCAGGCCGTTATTCATTGTTATTGTGGAGATTTTGTTAAGTAATAGTTCTCTTGAGAAATCATGGGTACTTTTTCGAGGTCACAATTTCCTATGAGCTTAAAGAGTGGGTCATATATCCTCTCTTCAGTTCAGAGCCCACTCTATACCCATTTTCTTTAACACATACTTTATTTGTAAGGTTTCTGACACTCCTTTCTTCCGAGAACTTAAGAGTGATATATCACTCTTTATTTTGTGAAGTAAAATTGATTAGAGGAAACAATAAACATAATTCTTTAACCATGAAACCCAATATATTTTGAATACTTGGCTGGGCTGCATAATGATAGTCACATGCTCGTTCTCTGGAGACTGCAGGGTTGAGCCCATGGCTCCTAGTGAACAGTCCTCACAGTATTTCTTCTCAGAGTGGAAGAGATCTCCCCTTTGGCCTTTATTATTATTATTTCCTTTGCTCTGACATGACAGAAATCCATCACTTTCTTGATACTGATACCTGTTCACTGCTGTCAGATCATTACCAGGAATGGAAAACCAGCTAATTCAGTATTTTTTTTAACATTCACGTAGAGGTTTTAATGATAACCATGCTTTAAAAATTGGATTAATTGAGCAATGCTGCTGAGCAGATAATTCCATATTAGGTTTCACAGACTGTCAAGGGGCCATGTGACAGCAGCTTCCAATTCAAAATCTGTGGTGCTTCAGACCATCTCTTCCAGACAGGAGCCAACTTAAATGGATGAAGAGACCCCTTAGGGAAGTAGATAAAACATTTAATTTTAAAAGACAGGGAGACTTAATTTCAGATCTTATCTTTAATACTTACTAGCTGTGAGACCTCAGAAAAGTTACTTCATTGCCCTGAATTTACATTTTCTCAACTCTAAAAGAGATGTAACAACACTCACCTGTGAGAATTAGTTGACTTTACATAGACAAAGTACCTGGCACATTGCGGGTCCATTTTTAAGTGAGTTCCATACACTCATTGCCCTCATATAGATTTGAATCAAATATATATCTTCTGCCAGCCCACACACCATCAAACTACTATATTAGATCAGCAAGAAAATTAGATGAGACTTTTACTACTCTAACTATGGTCCCTGATGAGCAGCATCAGCATCATTTGAGAGCCCATCAGGAATGCAGAATCTAGGGCTCAACCACAGACCTGCTGAACTGAAATCTGCAATTTAACAAGATACCCAGATGATTCGTGTGCACAGCCAAGTTTGAGAAGCACTGAGATCGACCATGACATTTCTCCTATGACAAAGTCGATCAGCTGTGTTGTTGGTTGTCCATTCCTTTTCACCATTCTTCTGTTGTTTTGGTGATTTGAGGGTATGCTCACACGCGCGCGCGCACACACACACACACACACACACACACACAGATACCCATATTCTCTCAGCACTTGTACCTTGGTCAATGCATGCTCACTTGCACACATATCAATGGAACATCCCTCAGCCTAGGGCTTGGCACAAGTAGATCCTCAATAAATGTTTATTGAGTGAAATAAAACAGCCAACAGTCAGACAAGCAGACTCTCCCATCTGTTCTGCAGATGCACAGCAGCCCTAGAAGGGCCTGGAGAGAGACGGATGTGCTTGAGGTCTTTGCCAGGAGGCATTACCCTTGCCCAATGGGGAGGAGGGGTTTGCTCTCTGCTATTCTTGCCAGGAGATCTGCTGAGGTTCTGAAAGCTGTCACATGTGTGCAGCCAGAACAAAGGCCTGGGAGCACTTTTTTTTCTTTCTCTTCCCTGTCTGGCGAGACTGGTGCCACAGTGCTTTGGGAACAGTTTTTCATGCTCATAAGGGGCAAAAAGTAGGTACAATGGCACTGCACCAGGATTATAATTTTCCCACATCTTCAACTAACCTGTTAATGTCTCAAAATCTCTTATCGATTTCAAATTTCCAAGTTGTTGGTTCCCAGGCTGGCATAGGATGTGATTGCAGTGGGAAAAAACTGGGAAGCAGATATTACCCAGAGCAAGATGAAACTGCTGGAGAGAACTTGCTGCCTTGAGGACTGTGAGAAACAAAACTGCAGGCCCTTGATGATTTGGGAAATGAATTGTACTGCATGACCTTGGGCAAATCAAATATGGCACTTCTTCAATCTATAACATTGTGATAAATATATCTAAATGGAATTTTATCAACTTATACCCAGAGTATATTTCAGTGAAGTTCATACCAATATTCTCTGGACGCCTGCGATCTGGAACCTGCTTCCCCAGGGAGTTAGCACTCTTACCCTCCTCTTTGTCCCTGCTCCACAGATCTGTCTTGGCAAAATCGTCAAGTCAGGTGACTTCTTTCTGGAGCCATCCCACCTTACTTTCCAACTCTGCTTTGGTGTTGAAAATATGGTGAAATCACAATGACCAACGTCTTCCTCTTTAGCAAACTCCTCTGTCCTTGCTGCAAAACATTTCTTCTTATTCAACAATCAAAACTGTCATTTACCCACCATGACCAATCCCACACAGGAGTTAGGAAAACAATCAGATTAGCATCCATATGAGAATAAAATCTCCCCTAATCTATTAAGGATATTTTCCTCTTCTAACCTAGGTGGAATCATTATTCATGGGAATTTACAACAGGAGTGACATATTTAAAATGGCATAAAGGAGATTTTTAAAGGGGACATTGATCAATGGTTTGGCTAATACTAGCTATGATATCAGATAAATACCCAATTTCAGTGGCTTAATAAAACTAAATTTGATGTAATATGTAGAAAGCAGTGCAATAATGGTATGCCTGGACTAGGAAGGAGCAGTGGGTAAGAAGGATTATTCCACTCAGTCATTCAGGGACCCAGGATAACAAAGGCTCGGCTGTCTTCCGTGTGTGGTTTCCTAGGTTGCTCTGGGTATTGACATTCAATTGGCATGTGGGGCAAGAGAGAGAGAGAATCATGCATGGGAGATTTTGATGGGGCGTGATTTCTCACATCCCATTGTGTAAATCTGAATCCTATGGCCATGTTTAACTGTAAAAGAGGCTGAGAAATGTAGCCTATGTGCCAGTGTTGATGATCATTTATCAGTCATTGCTGCACTCATGTACAGGTGGGAACAGCCCTGTTTCTTTTTTCTGTTTCTCCTGCAGCTCCTTGGAAAGGTCTGACATTCCCTCCCTGACTTGAGAGTCAGTTCTCTGCAGCAGATAGCCCCCTTCCACCCACCTGAAGAACAAGAATAGAATCTTGGCATGCCACATTTTACCAGTTGCCAGCAATTAATCCAGAGTCGATTTCCTGTGTCTCACAAGGTTGTTGTGAGAACTAATGAATTATTTGGGGTGATTATCATCCCTTTGATCATTGTCTTTGTCCTGTGCTTTTACAGTTTACACTGTGCAGGCACAGACTTACACAATACCTCTGCGAGAGGCACAGCGCTTATTATGATTCCACTTACCACAGGAGGAGCTGAGCTGCATGCAGGTTAAAAGACATTCTCCAGTGCAAGAGGGTCACTCCTGTGTGCAACACTCTGTTATTACAATATTTTTAAAGGTAGAACTTTCTGGAAAGAAAAGGTAAGACAAAATTGGTGGTTTGACATCTTTTTCATTACTGTGTTGGCTCTGCAATCTACCTGCTGGGTGATCTTGGGCAAGTTAATTAGCTACTCTGTGTCTCCAATTCCCTAATGTGTAAAATGGGACTAATCATAGTAGCTACCTCCTGGGTTATTGTGTGGATTAAATAAGATAAGGAATGTTAAGTATTTAAGACAATATCCGGCACTTAACATATGCTTCATAAATATTAGTTATTACCATTCTTTAAAAAAATTCCAGGAGAACTGGTATCCAGTTCAAGAACTTCAAAGAAGAAAATAACAGAATATGTGGCCTTATGTTATTGGCAACAGTGAAGTAGAGGCAGAAAATGTGACATCAGCATTATCTATTTGTAGAAGGTAATATGCTGTTCCTTAGTAAGCTAATCTGGCAGGAATGAAACCTTCCTATGAGGTATGGCCAACAAATTGCAGGAACTGTTGTGGAGGGCAGGGATTCCGAGGTACGTCTGCCTAGTACACAGGCTGCTGGCACTGGCTGTGTCCAGATGTCCTTAGTCTGAGAGTGGTAGCTTCCCCTGACTGGCTGCTTCCCTGAGGAGAACAGAAGACCTTATGTTCCTTGAGTCAGGGCAAATGCTCCTTCATGGTCAATGAGAGCACTTTCTGTTCTTGGTGTTGAAGGTAACTTGCTTTATTAACAATGAATCTGTATACCTGTGTGGCAATGAACTTACACCTATTCGATGGCCAAAATTGGAAAAAAAAAAAAAAAAAAAAAGAAAGAGAAGAGCATGAAATTCAGATTTGCTCAATGAGAAGATTAAGCAGTTGTATTTATACACAGGGTGTGGATTCAGCAAATTTGTCAGAGTGTCTTCTGTATCGATACTTCTCGAAGGTTACTGTGCAAGCAAATCACCAGGAGATGTTGGTAAAACAGAGATCCTGACTCAGCAGGTCTGGGGTGGTGCCTGAGCTTCTGCTTCTACACACACTTTCCTGTGTTTTGGATGCTGCTGATCTGGGGCCACACAGAATCAGGTAGTCTGAGGGTGTGACCCAGCCATCTGTGCTTTATAAACCCCGCAAGTGTCTTTTGACATAGCTAAAGTCTGAGACCCATTGTTCAAGAGCAGCTGTCCCTGGCTTTGAAAGGTGTGGTGATAATGTAACCAATCACACAGAATGACTCTAGGCCCTAAAGAATGTCTCCTGGTCTTTCTTCTGCTCAGTTTCAAAATGCATTTCTTGGACTGGTATATCCTGGAGTGGAAGACTGAGTGTGGGGGAAGATTGTTCTTCAAAGTCTTAGTTTTCCATATGAATTCTTTCATCCTTTTTCTACTTTCCTTATGTGAAAACCACATAGAACCAGATGACTCCAAAGTAAACTGTAAACAGTGGAAATTGTTTCAGGGTACAATAATCCCTAAGTAGCTCTTCAGTCTCAAGTCTTCCATTTGAGAACTTCTTTTGGTTGTAGAATTGGGATAAAATAGGGTGACCAACTATCTGGATGTGTCTGAGACCAAGAGGTTTCTCACACTGCATGGGACTTGTGGTGCTTACAACAGGCCCTAGGTAGTTGGTCACCATAATTGTAGGCCATTGCTGCTCCAGCTTTAAAACGTGAATAACTTGGAAATCTTGTTAAAATACAGGCTGATTCAGTACTTCTAGGTTGGAGCTGGAGAATCTGCATTTTCAACAAATACCCAAGTGATGTTGTGCTTCTTGGCTGTGGACCATACTTTGAGAAGCAAGGCAGTAGAGCTGGCCTATGTGCAGAAAGACCAGGGATGCCCCTTAGCCACTTAAACTGCAAGTAGACTACTCAGCCCTGACAAATTTAGAGAGCATTTTAGGGTCACATTTAATGCTTCAGGATTATGGGTTTTGCCTTCATACATAAAGTATCAATACATCTCCACTCCTCTGAGCTGAAAGACTTTTTGAATTTTATTAAGTTTTTTGAGATGGTCTTGCTCCGTGGCCCAGGCTGGAGTGCGGTGGCACAATCTTGGCTCATTGCAACCTCTGCCTCCTGGACTCAAAGGATCCTTCCACCTCGACCTCCCGAGTAGCTGGGACCACAGGCATGCGCCACCACATCCAGCTAATGTTTGTCTTTTTGGTAGAGTCAAAGTTTTTGCCATGTTGCCCAGACTGGTCTTGAACTCCTGAGCTCAAGTGATCTGCATGCCTCAGCCTCCCAAAGTGCTGGGATTATGGGTGTGAGCCATGGCACCAGCCCTGTAAGGTTTTAAACACCTCAAATCCAAGTACTGTCTCTCTTTCTTTTTAACTTTTTTTTTTTTTTTTTTTTTTTAATATAAAGATAGGTGACTGCTGTTGAGTCATGACTAGAGCATTCTTAAGCCTATTGACTTCTCAGTTCCTGCCTAAGTACTACGTAATGCTTTTCCTTGTTTGGGATGAGCATCTGCGAACAATCTGGGAAGTATTTATCATTTTTGGCCTTTTCTCTGCCTCACGAAGGGTACATCTGTCCTTCAGTTTACAGCTGTGGCTGACCACAAGGTCTTTTAATGTTTGCAATGCTTCTGCTTTTCAGCATAATGAGTTTTGCTTTATCCATAGCCCCTCTTACTAATTGCAACATAGCAGCGTATTCTGTATCCCATCTGTTTCCATGATTGATTGCTTTTTACTTCACGATGTCCTAGAGGGTTATTTACGGGAAAATTCAGGCCTTAGTGTGACCTTTCAGACTACCATAAACTGTGTTTATATCCAGGTATGACTGTCTATGCCTTATGGCCACCCAAAGAAGAAATAATTTATTTGATGTTGACTATGGATTTCTCCTTACTACTCACTTTGGACAGGCTTGCACTAAATTTCATTGTCTTGCAACATCTACCTGTCTGCTTACGCTTCCTTAACCAGCCGCTCTGGCTATAGTAGTCCACTGTTATCTGCAGGGGATACTTTCTAAGGCCCCCAGGGGATGCCTGGAATGGAGAATAGTCCCAAACTCTCTCTATATAATGTTTTTTCCTATACATTCATGATAAAGTTTATGATGTTTAATTTATAAGTTAAACACAGTAAGAGATTAATAAAAATAAGCAATTATAACAATATACTGTTTAAAAAAAAAAGTAAATGTAGCTTCTCTCAAAATATGGTATTGTACTATACTTACCTGTTTTCAGACCATGGCTGCCCCGCAGTGAGGGAAACTGCGGATAAGCGGGGAGCTACTGTATATGTCGCATGTGTTCATGGGCAAAGTGAGAATGGTTGTGCCTATGGCAGAGCTTAGTAATGGCTCTCAAGAAGCTGCTGGTTCCAGTTATTCTTGCCACTTATGTTCTGTAAAGTCACCAAGATTTCTGCTTTAGCAAATACAGGGTTAGGTTCCTGTGAGCCTCTGGTTACAACATTTCCATCAATTGAGCAATATGTAACATTGTTTTATGTATGTTTCTGTTTAAAGACACCTTATTTAGTAGACATTGATTAACATGGAGCTCACAGACAATAGGACTGTAAGTCACACTTGAAAGAAGCTTCTCAAATACATGTATTTTCTCCATAAAGCACATTGCAGCATTCTTGAGCTTAGAAACACTAAACAACACTTCAGCATATGCTTGCAGGCCATTTTGAGCAGTGAAGTCATCAACACATACCATAAAATATAGGAAAATTGTGGCACTAAGAAGACCAGCCAAAAACCCCACACTTGTTTACAGCATGTGAGCTGAAACAGAAAGGCAGAGTGTTGCCTTGTCTGGCCTCAGCTGATCTGCACATCGGGCCACTCAAACATTTCATGGCTTTGCTCCTGCCCTCAAATGACTATAAAGTGCCTCAAGTATTATTTTGTGGGGGTTACAAATGAACTTTAGTGAGCAGGCAAATTCACAAGTATGGACTCCACTAATGAGTAGGATTGAGTATATATTGTTATTTAACCATCCTCTTTACAGCTGGCTCTTCTTACTTTATGAAAGAGTAATAATTCATTGACTCCACTCAAAGAGGCAAAGATATTTGCCTTCAGCCATTTAAAAATCACTGGATCATGTTGACAGAGGTCTGCCTCCTACATAAATGCAGGCATAGCATCACCTTAGCCACACCTTCATATATTGTTCATCAAAGCCGTTCCTTTATGAACGAGCATGGCAGCAACCTTTGTGGATATGACATGCATGGCACTAAGGTCAGGGGACAGATCTTTGAGTTTTAGGAGCTTGCAATCTCTCAAAGAAAGGCTCAAATACAACATAATAAACATTAAGTTCCTAATGGATGGAACAATAGGTGTTAGAGAATTTCAAACCTACCAAGGTTTGGTCAATAGAG
Organism: Piliocolobus tephrosceles; assembly: GCF_002776525.5. Lineage (NCBI taxonomy): Eukaryota > Metazoa > Chordata > Mammalia > Primates > Cercopithecidae > Piliocolobus > Piliocolobus tephrosceles. Next base: position 142,990,775 of record NC_045435.1, on the reverse strand, counting down.
TTGTTTAATCGGGAGTGGTCAGCATTTGTCTACCATTAAACTCTACATCTATCTTCTTTACCAAGGTGTCAATGCCTAACATATAGTAGGGGCTCAAAAGGTATTTATTAATGACCATGGAGGTACTTGAGCTGGTGTCTCAGACCTTATTTTTCACATCCTGCCTGCTAAATTTCCATGAGATGTTTAGCAAGTGAAATTATACTTCATAAGTCAATTGATTATGTCCCAGGACTTACACACTTTAGCTTTGATATTTTTCCCCTCAACATTGTAAAAATGTTCAAATAGGTTAAAATAATTTTGCAGGGGATATCTATATACCCATTGTCTATATCTACAATTAACATTTTACTATCCTTGCTTTATCACATACCTGTTTACCCATTCAGCATCCATTACGGGAATGAGCTAAAAGATGTCAAATACCCCCGCACGTGGAATTTCTGTGGTTTTGCATTTGATACTTGGCTTAGTGTAGATGCAGTTAGGGTGGTAGATGAGCTACGAATAACATCTCAGTTTTGAAACTTGGACTCAGAAAGTTTTACTGGAGCACAGTTGTCTTTGTTTTCTGCTGGTATAACAATTAATAGTGGAGACTGAGTAATTTATAAAGCACAGACATTTCTCACGGTTCTGAAGGCTGGGAAGTTCAAGATCAAGATGATGGCACCTGCTAAAGACCTCCTTTTTGTGTCCTTACCTGGAAGAAGGCTGAAGGGCAAGAGAGAGTGGATCCACTCCTGCAAGCCCTTTTAATAGCAGCATTAATCCATTCATGAGGGTAGAACCCTCATGACCTAAACACGTCCCCAAAGTCTCCACTTCCCAACACAGTTGCACCGGGGGTTAAGTTTCCACCACATGAATTTCCAGACCATAGCAACAGTCACTCACTTACTCATGTAGTCCCTAAGGCTGCTTTCACACTACCACGGTAGAGTTGAGTAGTTGTGAGAGAGTTCCTATGGTCTGCAAAGCCTGAAATGTTTCCTGCTTGGAAATGACACATATCACTTTTGCTTACATTTCATCGGCCAAAGCAAGTCATATAGGCAATTCTGGACTCAACAGGATGGGGATGTTAGATACTCCCACAAGGAAAGGAAGTAGATACATGTGAACAATATTGCACTCTTCCTCAAAGGGATAACAGAGACCAGAGATTTTGTTGTTTAATAGGGAGTGACTTTAGCATGTTTGGGGGCAGAGGGAAGAAACCTATGCAGACAGAAGAGAAGGAAGTGCTTTCTGAATGATAAATGTTCTTATTATCACTCCTGATAGGGGCAGATTTTCAACTGGGTAATGTGAGGTTCTGGGTCTGTGGGTTAGACCCGAGAGCCCGTGCTGAAGTTAATAACCTAGCACATAGGAATCACCTGAGGAGACTGTTCAACTGCAGATTCTGATCCGTAGGTCAAGGATGAGGCCTGAAATTCTGCATTTTTAACAAGCTTGCAGAGGATGCTGATGCTGCCAGTCTGTGGACCATACTTTGAGGAGCAAGGAACTACATCAGCAGATATTCTAAAACAAAACAGGGAAGCAAGTACTCATTAGCAAACCTTCTGTGTCAAACAGGTCACATAATGAATCCCAAGGGAATGAAGTTATCCTTTCTGAAATGTTGATCATTTCAAGCCAGTGTTTAGATTATCTCCAAGGCAGGGAAGGACTAGCTTTGAGAAAGCAGGATGGCCGTTTAAATGACAAAGGGTAGATCAGATGAAGTCATATTGGAGGCAGGAGAGGGCATGGATAGGTTAAGAGGTTGTGGCCAGGCCTGGCATGGTGGCTCATGCCTGTAATCCCAGCACTTTGGGAGGGGGAGAATTGCTTGAGCTCAGGAGTTTGAGACCAGCCTGGGCAACATGATGAGACTCTGCCTCTACAAAATACAAAAGGTGGCCACGTGCAGTGGCTCAAGCCTGTAATCCCAGCACTTTGGGAGGCCACGGTGGGCGGATCATGGGGTCAGGAGATCAAGACCATCCTGGCTAACACGGTGAAACCCCGTCTCTACTAAAAATACAAAAAATTAGCTGGGCGAGGTGTTGGGCACCTGTAGTCCCAGTTACTTGGGAGACTGAGGCAGGAGAATGGCATGAACCCGGGGGGTGGAGCTTGCAGTGAGCCAAGATCCTGCCACTGCACGCCAGCCTGGGCGACAGAGCGAGACTCTGTCTCAAAAAAAAAAAAGAAGTTGTGGCCTGATTAGGTGCTAAGTTAAAGATTTTCAGCTGAAGCAGTTCCATCCTGTGACTTTGGCCGCCATTCTGCCAACAGCCTGTCTATAATGGAATACATGCTAGATGAAACATCAATACTCTTCAATCACAGGTGGAACTCCAGAAACTGGCAATAAATGTTTTTTAAGCACTCAAACATGAACAGCAGTTGTCAGAATTTACATCTTTTGATGGTAGCAAATGATTTAGTAGAGTTAATAAAAACCATTCAGCATTTTCATTGCTATGAAGTATGTTTCATTTGAGTTTTGATTGTCATAAATATCTTGCTGGTTAAATCCTGAGTCAAAACTACAGCTTTGGGATTTGACATGTTAAGAGAAAATTCTGAGGTGAAATTGTTCATTAGAATTTCAGTATAGTTTTTTCAAAGGAAAATGTGTAATCATTAGAAAGAACTAAATTTACTGTTTATTCCTCTTTTTAATGACATTAGTAGAAATATCTTGTCCATGAGTAGTAAATGGAAGCCCATGCTTGTATTTCAAATATTTCTTGACGTTTGCATAAATAACTCTTGCATTCGCATTTTGTGGCATTGAATTCAGATTTTGCAACCTGGTTGCTGGAATTCCATGAGGAAATTAAGTTTTCTGAACCTATTTTTTTTGTTTATAAACTAAAGATGATATCTTATTTTGTTAGTGATGGGTTAACAGTACTATATTTAAAAGACATTACATAGAGCAGGCCCCCAGTACACGTTGGATGTATTTTTATATTTGTGGGACAAATCTGAAAGCACTGTTTCACACATTTCAACATTAAGAGTGAACCATATGTGGCTAAAAACGATAGACAATAACGAATATTTGAGAGACTATGGCTCCGCACTGAACCCACCTAACAAATTGGACACTCTGGAGGTTCAGTGACTGGAATCACTGGAACCCTCATGCATTGCTGGTGGGATTACAAAATGATACAGCCACTTTGGAAAACAGTTTGGCATTTAAAAAAGTTAAACATAGACTTACTTTATGACCCAGGATTTCTACTTCTAGGAATCTACCCAAGGAAAATGAAAATACGTCCACATAAAGGCTTGTACATAAATATTTATGGCAGCATTATTCATAATAGCCCAACTAAATGAAACAAATGTCCACCAACTGCAGGATAAACAAATTGTGATATATCTATACAATTAATTGTTTTGCAACAAAAAGGAATGAAGTACTGATTTGTGCTACAACATAGATGATCCTTAAAAACCAGCTTGCTAAGTGAAAGTATCCAGACACGAATGACAACATATAGTATGATTCCATTTATATGGAATTATCAAAAAAGGCAAATCTACAGATACAGAAAGTAAATTAGTGTTTGGGGCTGGTGGTAGGTAACTACAAATTGGCCCCGGGTTACTTTTTGGGGGTTTGTGGGGATGATGGAAATGTTCTAAAATTAGTGATGATAGCTGCACAACTCTAAATTTACTAAAAACCTTTGAACTGTACATTTATACAAGTGAATTGTATGGTATATAAACTATATCTCAATAATGCTGCTTTTAAAATAATGAACTGGCTGGGCACAGTGGCCCACGCCTGTAATCCCAGCACTTTGGGAGGCTGAGACTGGTGGATCACGAGGTTGGGGGATCGAGACCATCCTGGCTAACACAGTGAAACCCCGTCCTTACTAAAAAAATAAATAAATAAATAAAATTAGCCGGGCATGGTGGCAGGCGCCTGTAGTCCCGACTATTTGGGAAGCTGAGGCCGGAGAATGGTGTGAACCCGTGAGGCAGAGCTTGCAGTGAGCCGAGATCACGCCACTGCACTCCAGCCTGGTTGACGCAGCGAAACTCTCTCTCAAAATAATAACAACAATAATAATAATAAAAATAAAAGAACTGTCTCTTTATAGATTTTGATTATTTCTGTGTCAATTCTCACTGTTGTAAAACAAAGACAACTACTGAAGTACTTTTTACGGCTTTCTAAAATGTGTTGGGTTCTCTGAGCCATTGTGAATGTTTCAGCTTTTTCAGTTCAGTAGAGAAGAATCTGGTTTTCAGAACAGCAAGCTTTACTCTGAAGCTAATAGCCTGCAGGCACCAGCAGAGGATACTAACATCTGAACACAGTAGAAAGTCCAATCAGTAAATGCAAATCAATAACACTGGCTGATGATTCCACCTGAGTAAAAAGAGATTTATAAGATGGAGTGTCTTCACTCTAGCCATTAAACTTCTCATTCACCAGTTCTTCATTAAATGCCTGTCTTAAACAGGGCCATTGAATCTAAGATATCAGACATGTTTGAATTATGGAGATCAACTGCTTCATTGTTGGCTTTGGGCACAGGATAAAAGGGACTGAATTTAATATTCCCCCAGAAAATGATGTAAGGAGAGTTAATTGGCAGCACCTGGAAGATACCATCTTAAAGTGGACAGCTGCCAGAGATGTGGTTATGGAAGCGCAAGTACATTCAAGACACACTGATTCCCAATTATGTTACAATGCTAGAGACCTCACTCAAGGATCAGATTGAAGAACTAAGTGTGTGTGTGTCTGTATATGTGAATAAATTCTCTGGCCTTTTTGAAAATGGGAATTGTGTGACAGGTGGTTGTCGGGTCATGTAGTTTCATCATAAATAGAGACTGCAGAGACTTGCATTTGACAGTTTGTTTCTTTTGTACAGAGCTTACTGTGGGGATGTAATTTGAGCATTGCCCTCAGGCAGATTGTTAGGCCTGCTGGGGCAAACCCACAAACTCTCCTTAGACTTCTTTGGTTGGTAGTAAATGAGCTGAGGGGTCAATAGGAATACAAGGCATCTGAAATTTGCTGCCCAAAGAACAACTCTTGTTTCTCAATGTGTGATCCAAGAATCCTTGGTGTCAGAATCATCACATGAGTGCATGGCGTAGTGGTGCTGTTATTAAACAATTAGAAGGTTGAGTGACTATACTGTACCACATTCTATTGCTGGGGAAAGGAGTAAAGAGACCATGATTCCTGCTTTGTGGAGCTTTCCTTCTGCAATTGTTTTCCAAGTGTTGTCCCTGGACCAATATCATTTCCTTCACCTGGGTACTTAGTAAATTTTCAGGCTCCACACTGAACCCACCTAACAAATCGGAAACTCTGGAGGTGCAATCTAATAATATGACTTTTAATAAGCCCTCCTCTTCTTGATGCATAGTAGCATTTAAGAAGCATTCATCTAGGACAGGTTTACTCAACTTCCTCACTACTGTCTTGTGTATTGTAGGATATTTAGTAGCATTCCTGGCCTCCTATTCTCAAGACGCCAGGTGGCTCCCCCACTCCAGCTGTACCCATAAAAAATGTCTCTGAATAGTATGAAATGTTCCCTGGGGGCAAAATCATCCCTAGATGAGAACTAGTGCCTTATGGCAAGACTGCTCAAAATGATCTGCTGACTGGCACCACTAGCACGACCTCAGTCTAATCTCTGGGACTGGGAAGGAGGAATCTGTGTTTTCAAAAGCACTTCTGATAATTCTGATGCTGCTAAGGTTTGAGAATTACTATCCTAGCAGAGACAGGCAAGAAACTGTTAGATGTATACATATAAGTAAATCACTCCAAGTGATGAGTATGCTACACGTCAGATTTGTAAGATGGAGTGTCTTCACTTTATCCATTAAATTTCACATTTCATGAAGGATTGGGAAGATAGGAAAGAAGGTCAGGGTGCTCTGTGGGAAGGCTGTAATTTTAAATAATGTGGTCATAGAAGGTCTCACTGAGAAGGTGACACTTGATTTGAGACAGAAGGAAGTGAAGTAAGTCAGATAACGGGAAGAATACTTTGGGCAGAGAGAAGGAAAAACAGCAAAGGTCCTGGGGCAAGTGTGTGTCTGGTGGGTTCAGTGGGCAGTGAGTAGGCCACAGCAACACAATAGACAGGCGTGGCAGGAAAATAGTTGGAAAACAGATGAAAAATAATGAATTAATTAACTTACCTCGTTGCAGACTTGACTTCTGTATGTACCGGCTATGTGTCTTTTAGTATATGCTGTATCTTTTTGGACTGCAGCTTTCTTTTGTATACCTGTTCCCTATAGGCCTTCTCTGAGAAATAAACGTGATCAAACATATGTAAATTCTAAACTTCCAGAACTTAGCACATTACATTGATCATAAGACATAATCAAAACATGTTATATGGATTGTTTCAAAAAATTTGAACGGAAAAGTCAAGACCTACCACAGCACATTCTGTCTCAGTCTTCCAGATGGAGACTGGAAATCTGCATTTACAACAAGTTTTCCTAGGTGACTCTTGAATATATACAATATTTTGAGGATCTTCATTCTTCTCATATAAATGTACCATGATCCCTTTTAAATTATTTGCAATGCCCTAGCAGTGGAATTTTCCAGGGATAAAAATTCACCCATGACACTCTAAGGCCTTCCCCAAAATGAGCCAGGTTTTAGACCTACCATGGCATGCTTGGGGATTATAGTGAGGGTTTTGTCACTTTGTGGTGAGGCTTCCTGGATTGAATAAATTTAGGGGACTCCTTAGAGGAAGCCAATCAATAGTATTAAGAACTGGAAGCCTGTCCTGACCCATTGCATAAAAGTAACTCTGAGGTAGATATGGTATTATGTCCACCATAATTACCTTGAAATTAAAGTTATCCAAGGCAAAAGATTCCTTATACTGTACCTAACTATTTAAGTTTTCTTTTGCTTTGCACTCAACACCTCTCTCCTGATTCGTTGACTTATGTCGTTATGCTTTTGTAACTAAATAACCTTGAACTTCTGTAGCTTCTACCCTCCTAAATGCTCAGTGTTTGGGGCCATTTTCAGTCCTTAAAAATAAACCATTCTTCAACATGTTACTCTCTGGTTATTTTGCTCAACCTTATTTGCCTTAGGGAACCAACAAGATTAAATCTTACCAGGTCTTGAAGCTACAACAATTTGAACTGCTAGATTTTTCTGCCTTAATTTCCCCTCTGTGAGTTCAAGAGGTCAGACATAGTCTGAGGCAATACTTAAGGAGTCTGTATCTCGAAAAAGCAATTGGATTAAGTTGCTTGAATCTGTCTCCTCTTTTCACATTGAAATGATGGGGGCGGGGGATGGAGGAGTGTCAAGATGAGCTTTAAATTGATTTATTTGGTAGAGAAAATGCACCAAAGCTGAAAAGAAAATGCCTTCTCATTATTGAGTTGCTAAGCTACACCTGATTGTTCATGTGGTGGTCCATGACTGGAGCTGAAAGCATCCAAACAGTTTTTATTCATTTAATTCACTAATAAATTAATTATGCTCATGAGTAAGATTCATACACAAGCAATCTAAAGAAGTTAAAAAAAAATCAAGCATGTTGCCATTTATACCAAACTGGACTATCATTCTTTTAAAAATTTCTCCTTACAGGCCCATGCAACATTTATACTTCACACCCCTCATTCCTCAGATGGGAGAACTGAGAGGCCTAACAGTACTGGAGTCTGTTCCAAAGTTTTTAAGAATTTCTACCTTTCAAGATTAGGCACAACACACTCACTAAACTTTTCCCCCGCTGCTCGTTCACCCAGAAACATTTTGAATTAAAGATGTTTCTAGGGTTGTCAGATAAAATTCAGAATGCCTAGCTAAATTTGAATTTTTGATACACAACAAATATATTTTTTAGCATAATTAGGTCCCCAATACAAATATGTCTCAAATATTACATGGTATATACACATATACTAAAGATGTATTTGCTGTTTACCTGAAATTCAAATTTAACTCAGCATCCTGTATTTTTACTTGTAAATTCTACCAACACTAGTTACTCCTCTTTAACTAACGATGTTTAGATTTCAGTGCAGTAGCTCACACCTGTAATCCCAGCACTTGAGGAGACCGAGGCGGGTGGATCATTGAGCATAGGAGTTCAAGACCAGGCTGGGAAACATAGCAAGACCCCTGTCTCTACAAAAAACAAAACAAAATGAAAAATAGCTTGGAGTGGTGGCGTGTGCTTGTGATTCCTGTTACTTGGGAGGCTGAGATGGAAAGATAGCCTGAACCCAGGAGTTTGAAGTCACAGTGAGCTGTTATGCTACTGTACTCCAGCTTGAGCAACAGAGCAGCAAATTGCTGTCTCCACGCTCCCCCCCTGCCAAAAAGGAATATTTTGTTGTGATGGTTAAACTTTAATCGAAGAGGATCTCTAAGGCAAGTTATTTGGTTTCCCTAGCTGGAGGAAATTAAGAAAACTAAATTATATTCTTTAGAACCTAAGACTTTGCTTTCCTAAAAAATGTTAGGATTAGAAACTATTATCATATTTCCCTAAAATTGCTGAGGTAGTAATTAGAGGTATCTCTCAGTAGACCCTAGAACTTATTTTATTATGTAAAAAGTGATGAAACCAAGAAGTTTACATTTTTTCTTCTTCTTCTTCTTATAAATCTTCATGGGCCTGATTTATAGCAGAACTTCTATCCAATCTACTTTTAATTTGCTATTGGGTCAAAAGTCCATGCTCGTGGGATGTGCACTATAATTAACGATTGCCACCTGTGTGAATTCTGTTGCATTTAAAGCACATGAGCCCATCTCTGAGCCTAGTTAGTACGAAGCACTGAACCAAGATGGCTGTACCCTACGATGTGATTCTCTCTTTGTGAACGGGTACAGCTTCAGTGAAGAAATTTCAGTTTGGCTTAAGATTTGGCAAAAGAACTTGGTGGTCTCCTCATTTCAAGACGGTTAACTATGTCACATCATGGAAAGGAGGTATTGTGAAGAAGCAGGCAAAGATTTTGAATAATCTAATCTAGTTTAATTTCTTTTTCTGCATTGTGATGTTTAAGACTGCTGAATGAAGACCATTGTTTTTACAGAATCCTGAACAGCATCATAGAAAGACAGTCACTATTCCTGCTCATCTGGAGAATTGTTCTCACAGTCTGCAGCGAGGAGGTACGTTCAGGTTTAATTCCTTTTAAGTTCCCTAATGCTCTTTGGGAGGCCAAGGTGGGTGGATCATTTGAGGTCAGGAGTTCAAGACCAGCCTGGCCAACATGGTGTAGCTCCGTCCCTATTAAAAATACAAAAATTAGATGGGCATGGTGGCACTCACCTGTAGTCCCAGCTACTCGGGAGGTAGAGGCAGGAGAATCGCTTGAACTGGGGAGATAGAGGTTGCAGTGAGCTGAGATCGTGCCACTGCACTTCAGCCTGGGTGGCAGAGCAAGACTCCCTCAAAAAACAAACAGAAAACTTCCCTAATACTCTTATTAGAAGCTATGGTCAGTAATTCCCTTTGTAATCAGCCCTATCTGGTTTTTAGAATGCTTATTCCAGTTAATCAGTTCAACTCAAGGCACCGGTTTCTTGCCAGGAAGAGATGAGAAAAAAAGAATTGAGCTGATGTCTTCCTCTGTTGCAATGTCTCTTGAAACAAGGTGGTTCTGGGAGCTTGAGAGTTTTGCTTTTGTTTGAGGTGGAGGAGACAGTTGTGACCGAGAAATTGGGAATGGATTTAGGGGGTGGAACTTCATTTTAGAGCCATGTGATGAAATGTGAACTGAGTTTTTAGTACAACTCTCATGTAGGTGTAATAAATAAGCATTAGAATGCTTTCAGGTGCCACGCTATTGCACTCACCTGGAAGTTAAACAGACTCTTCTAAAGCAGCTCTTGCTTTAGAAGATTTTGGTCTCAAACCTCTGTATTCTGGTGATTCTAAATGTGGTAATCTTTCTGGTTTAGTATGTTCCACAAGATCCCAGACTCAACCAATATAATCAGTATGCTTTGCTTAGTCATTAAGGTTTTCCAGGGTAAAATATGCAAAGATATTAAAATCTGAAACGTAAGGTTTATACACTTTGGGGACTTGGAAGTTTACATCATGTGTCTGCAAACGTTTTCTGTGAAGGACCAGATAGTAAATATTGTAGGCATTTTGTGGCTATATGGTCTCTGTCACATGACTCAATTTTGCCGTTGTAACAATAAAGCAGCCCTAGGTAAGATGCAAAGGAGTATGTTATGTTCCAATAAAACTTTATTTGCAGACACTGAAATTTAAATTCTATATTATTCTCATATGTTGTGAAATATATTTTCCTTGCTATTTCTTTTCCAGCTCAAAGGTTGGGAATAAAAAAAAAATGGGAAGGATGGATTCAGTCTACAGTTTGTAGTTTGCTGACCTACCTGTAGATCAATAAAACAAGTTCTGTGAACCTCCGCTTAGTTTGTACTCCCTGGTGCTGCAAGGATCTTCTATTATGTTCATGTTAAACTAATCATTTCCCAAAATGAACGGGGCCTATGTCAGAGGGGTTAGTGCCTCTTGGGGGTAGGCATCATATCTTTAGCTGCCCATTGTGGATAAAGGGAGCAGTGCCAAATATTGAAGTCACCTGGCGCATCTTGGGTGTTGACTCTGATTGTTCTAGGAATAAACCTTTTGCATTTGGGACATTCTACCTTTCCAGCCAGTAACCTCCCAACCTCTCACTCTCTCTCAGCCTTCTTTTAGTTCTTTAGCCAGTTAGCAGGACATGAGAGAGTTGTCAATTTGGTTGCTGCTTTTCAACAGGTCATTTGGCAGAAGGTTTCTTTACATTCTGATTTTATTGCTTCGCTGTGATTAAAGGAGTTCCTTTCAAACACATGGCAAGAGTGGTTTGACCATAGCTATTCTTCAGTGTAGGCAAATTCTAGTATAGAAAACAAACCCATCCACTGCCCCACCCTCTTACTCTTTACATACAAATACTTAAGTTGAGGCATGATGATTGAAGAAAAAAATCCTTTACAGAAGAGAGCATTGCATGCAGTCTTTAAATTTCTTCTAAAGCATTGCAAGCTTTTTCTAAATAGGATACCCCCTAAGTATGTTGAAATTAAGACTATTTAAAAAGGTCAGCTGATAATGTGCTGTGTGACATTAGATAAAAAGAGGTGAAGTAGCTTATCTGAGTCACTTTCTAAAAAGGAACTTGAACTATATGAACTCAAGGGGCTTCTGGTATACTAATGACTTAGAAAGGTAGGTAGTGTAGTTGACATCGTGAGCTATATAAATCTTTAGAAATAACCAAATGGAAGCCAGACACAGTGGCTCAAGCCTGCAATCCCAGCACTTTGGGAGGCAGAGGTGGGAGGATCCTGAGGTCAGGAGATCGAGACCATCCTGGCTAAACGGTGAAACCCCGTTTCTACTAAAAATACAAAAAAAAATTAGCCAGGCGTGGTGGTGGGTGCCTGTAGTCCCAGCTACTCAGGAGGCTGAGGCAGGAGAAGGGTGTGAACCCAGGAGGTGGAGGTTGCAGTGAGCTGAGATCACACCACTGTACTCCAGCCTGGGGGACAGAGCGAGACTCCGTCTCTAAAAGAAATAAATGGAAGAATGTGAACTTAACATGTGGGCTGTTTTGTTACCTCCAAATTCATATATTGAATTCCCAACCTCCAGTGCCCCAGAATGTAACTGTATTTGAGAGAAGGATTTTTAAATAGATCACTAAGCTGGGCGTGGTGGTTCATGCCAGTAATCCCAGCACTTTAGGAGGCCAAGGTGGGTGAATTGCCTGAGGTCAGGAGTTTTAGACCAGCCTGACCAAAATGGTGAAATCTCCTCTCTACTAAAAATACAAGAATTAGCCAGGCATGGTGGCAGGTGCCTGTAGTCCCAACTACTCGGGAGGCTGATGCAGGAGAATTGCTTGAACCTAGGAGCTGGAGGTTGCAGTGAGCTGAGATCGTGCCACTGCACTCCAGCCTGGGTGACAGAGTGAGACTCCATCTCAAAAACAACAAAACAAAACTAAGGTTAAATGAGGTCATATGGGTGGGCCCTAATCCAGTATGACTATATCCCTATAAGAAGACACCAGTGATGTGTGAGCACACAAAAAAAGCCACATGAGAAGAAAATCATCTATTAACCAAAGAGAAGGGTCTCGGGAGAAATCAAACCTGTTGACATCTTGATCCTGGACTTCCAGCCTCCAGAATTGAAATTTCTGTCAAGCCACTCAATTGATTCCATTTTGTTATAGCAAACTAATATCCATGGTATCACAAGGGGTATATGTAGGAGGGACTATCCTGAACTCCTCTCTTGGAGGAGAGGTAATAACATGAACATTGCTCTACTCCTCACTCCTGTTCCAGCCAGCCAGTAGTCAGGAGGGTTTGGTGGGGCTGGATTTGAAAGCAGAGGAGATTGGAGTGTGTGGACCTTACTGCCATCCTTTGGAGAAAATCCTGTGTTCTGGATATCAACAAATGGCAGTCATTCATTAATGTATTTTTTGTCAGTGTCTTAGCAATACTTCAGAGTTCAGCTTATACAGTCATGCTCTGCCTTTTGATGTTTTGGCCAATGATGGACCAAATATATGCTAGTGGTCCCACAAGACAACATGGTCTTTTTACTGTCCCATTTTTATGTTTAAATACACAAGTGCTTACTCTGAGTAAGTACTAGTAATTGCCTATTCAGTACAGTAGCATGCTACTCAGGTTTGTTTGCTAGGAACAAGAGACTACCATGTAGCCTAGGTTTGTATATTTTGTGAAACTCACAAAATGACAAAATCACCTATGGCTGCATTTCTCAGAATGTATCCCCATCATTAAGGGATGCATACCTTACATTTGGCAAATATAGTTGACCACTGAGCGTTTTCACCTGTGAATTCAATCACCACAAATGGAAAACATTTGGTGGGAGCAGGCGATCTCTATACTGAATGTGTATAGGCTTTTCCGGTCATTATTCCCTAAATAATATAGTATAACTACTATTTACATGGCATTTGCGTTGTATTAGGTGTAAGTAATCTAGAGTTGATTTAAAGTATGTGGGGAAATGTACATAGATTATATGCAAATACTATGTCATTTTATAAAGAGACTTAGCATCATGAATTTTGGTATCTTCAGGGAGCCCTGAACCAGTCCTTTGTGGTACCAAAGGACAACTGTATTTATTTTATACCTTCATTAATACAGATAGGCAGTTCACAAATGTCTTAGAACACTTTCATATTTCTAGAAAAAAATCAAGGACCTCAAAGATCTATGTATACAGTTATGCCTATTGATATTTACCGTATTAGAAACTAAGAGAAAATGATTAAAATAATACTTATTCTTGTTAACATAAATAACCTGATATATATATATATATATATATATATATATATAATATATAATATATAATTTCCTGAAGCAAAAAAGTGAGAAGCATGACAGTTTTCCCCCACAGTTTTGTAGGTCTTTCTAGTGTCTGGCTTTATAGATAGTTGGGTTCATGTATCTGCTTCTTCATTCAAGCTGTAGTGATATCACACATCATGTAGCCTCTGGAAAACTGCACTGTAACTGATGAAAAGATGAGCATGAAAAAGACAAGTGACATTTTAGTGTTACTAGCAAAGTAGTTTTGACTTCTTGGATGCCCTGCAGGAGCCACCAGGGCTCCCTGGACCATAGTTTAAGAACCACTGATAGAGCAGTAAACCATGGACAAGGTATGTATAATTCCTTCCATGTAAATGGATCAGTTGTCCTGCTGACCAGGCACAAGCTTCTCACTGTAACTGCACTGTCGAAGTTATGGCCTGAAGATGGTTACCAAATGACCACCTTTTAAAATCTGTAAGCTAACATTCCAACAGTAGCACTCCTACCTGTGTATAAGACACGCTGCTCTTCACAACTTTACATGGTATGGCTGGAAATACGAAAAATGAAGGAAAGAACTGTTGCTGCTGACCCACATTGCCATCAGGTGTGGGTTTGGCTTTTCACTCTTGTTATAGATTCATACTCATAGAATTTTGACTCATCAATCAAGTTTGAGTGCTATTAAAAGGCTGTAGTGATTAAAAAAGTGTAAGGTAGTGAGTTATATGACTTTTCATCTTCAAACGAGGAAACGAATGTCCAAAGAGGTAGGTGAATTTTCCAAGTGAGGAATTATCTAGTGAGGAAGTACAGTAGTGCCTCCTTATTCATGTTTTAGCTTTCCACGGTTCTGGTTACCCACGGTTAACTGGTCTGAAAATATAGGAAATCCTAGAAATAATTGGTAGGTTTCCAATTGCCTGCCATTCTTAGTATAACAATAAAATCTGTGGCTATCCTGCTTTATCCCACCTGGGATGTGAATCTTCCTTTGTCTAGCGTATCCATGCTGTATATTCTACATGTCTGGTAGTCACTTAGCAGTTATTTCAATTATAGGTTAAAAAAGAAACATAGCATATATAGGGTTTATATATCCACAGTTTCAAGTATCCACTGGGGGTCTTGGAATGTATGCCCAATGTATAGGGGTGTGGACTACTCTACTAAACCTAAAGTAGAAATAACATACTCTCTTTATATTCTATATTATATCTGTGGTACCTGCCCTTGGGCAGCCTAGAGTTAAACTAAATAATCAACTAAATTTATAGAGTGTGGATTCCAAAGCTGGCCATTCAGTTATATAGACTCACAGAGGCTGGAGTCAGATGAGAGAAATACTGGAGCTTTAGTGCGAATTGAGGCAACCTTTGAAGTACAGGGAGGAATTGGATGGAAACAATAATGTAGAAGAAATAATGTGGGGAAAGGCACAGAAGCAGAGATGGCCAGAAAGGAGATATAGCCCCATTAACACAGAGCATGTGCTGAAGATTAAGGAAAGAGGAGGCTGATTGATGAGGTGATAGCCATACCCTGTCCAAATCAGGAGCATCCATTTTGAGATGCCTCATCTAACTGGGGCTGCAGACAAATGGCTTGTGAAAAGAGCCATACTAACAGAGCTTTACAAGGATTCCACCCAAGATTTTGGCCATTTAACTTCATGGATGAACCAACCGAGCTAACCAGCCACAGATGTTTTGTTTATAACCACAGGAATTCATGTGAGCTTGCTGATGACAATTCCCTGTCTATAAAATGCTGATAGTTAAACAGTGATACTGTGTGAAGCACTTGGAGTCTCTATCTTGAGAGGCAGTTCTTAACTGTAATGGTTTAATGGTCATTTAGCATGATGGGCCTTTGGAGTGTAATATCATTTGCCTGCCAGTTAAAATGAACACTTCTCTGTGGGAAGTCAAAGATCAAGTCAGCGTAACCTGGATTAGGGGAAGGAAAGCATCAAGAAGTGAATACCAAAACAGAAAACAGAATAAGATTTCTTGTTTGCCTGGCCTGTTCATAAATCCAATTTAATTAGAACACCACTAATTTTCACTGACTAGGGGAGGGGGAAATTTTCCATGAAGCAACAAATTTGACTTTTTTTTTTTTTTTTTTAAAGAAATGCTGCTTTATCTTCACTTTCCTCCTGTCATTAGCCTAACACTTTTCTAATCTTATTTGATAACCTCCGACTTCACTGATAAAATTGAGATGATGAAAATAAAGAAGCTGAACTTCTTGCCCACCCAGAAACTTCTGTATCTGTGTTTCCATTCCTCCTGCCCACGTGTGAGGATGGAGGCATGCCTTCTCCTGTTCAAGACCCGTCCCTCCGTGAGGCTCTTGGAGCCACCCTATCTCAATTCCCTAGCAATCTCAATTCTTCATTAACCCTAACTTGTGTATTTTCAATATGTCTCTGCCCGAGAATGTGATTTTCTGCCCTAAGCTTAGAAATGTAGCCAAGTTTCACTAACTTTTGCTCCTCTATCCTTCTTTGGCTGCACTTGAAGTGAGCTTACTTGTTTCACCCATACACTGAACTGTGAGGATGCACACAGTCACTGATGTTCTGATTGCAGGCATGATGGCATTCAAGTTGTATAACACGGCAGGGACTGGAACTGTTTGTGTCCAGGTTCTGTCCTCTTCTGATGTCAGACACACCATCCATCCTTCACTGTGTTTGTCTCATCGACCTGGTTCCATGTTATTTTCCTTTGCTGTTCAATGTTGTTCCTTTGTGTTTTTTCTTCCTTTGCTGTCCAGTGTTGGTAGGCCTCTGGATACCTCCCTGGCTCTCTTCCTTGCTTAGGCTCCATGTATTGCTGGGGCAATGTTGTTTGCACATGCCATTTTAATAAGCACCTTACTTGTCTTCTGAATCTATACTTCAATTCTTGCTGTTTCCTTCGAACTCCAGAACCAGGTGTTCAACTCAGACTCACTATCTCATACCCAAACTTAGTTTGCTCTTCAACCCTGTTCCTTCTTTATTGCTAGTCTCAGGCCCAGGCATAAAACTCCACAAACTATGGCTGGTAGGCCCAAATCCAGTCTGCCAATGTTTTGTAAATGATTTTTTGGAATATGGCCACAGCTATTATTTTTCAAGTTTTTTTGTTTGTTTTTGTTTTTGTTTTTTTTGTGTGTGTGTGCTCTAAAAAAGATCATGTTGCCTGCAAAGACTAAAGTATTTACTATCAATCTTTTGCAAAAAATTTTTGCCAACCCCTGTCCCAGAGCATCAAAAGCATTTGGAAGGTGTGTGAAAACACAAATTCCTAGGTATTCTTTCTAAAGTTTTTGATTCAAGGACCTGTGAATTTGCATTTGTAATAACTTTCCAGGTAATGCTAGTCAAGGAACCACACTTTGAAAAGACTCTGGGTTCACAATTACATTTTCATTCGCTTTTCTCTCCTAAATAGATATTAAATCTCTTGTCTCCATTGAATCTATTCTCTTCAATGCTGCCAAAAAATTTTTTCAGAAATACATGTCTGCCTATTACATGACAAGTTCTCAGGGTCCCTTCATTACCTATAGATAATATTCATCAAGTTGAATAAATTATAGGCCCCAATAAAAGGTTGGGGACCACAGTAGTATATGCATAAACTACAAGAGTCCCTTAATACACAAGAGGAATTTGTTCCAGGACTTCCTGTGTATACTGAAATTTATGTGCACTCAAATCTCACAATTGGCCTTGCAGACCTGCATATACAAAGTTTTCCATCCAAGTTGAAAAAAATTCACATAGAAGTGGATGTTTGCAGTTTGATCCATGTTGCTCGAGGTTCCACTGTATGTGTTATGCCAAGCATCTTCAGCATTGACTCATTGAATCCTCACAATACTCAGTGTGGTAGGAACTTCTGTTATCCCCATTTTCCAGATGAGCAAACCTAATTTCAATAACAATGTCACATAGCAGGCAGGCTGTGAAATCTGAACCCAAGCCATGTGGTTCCAGAGACCATGCTTTACTGAGTCTCACATAGTACTCTTACACCTCTCTGTCCCGTGGTGATTTTCTTATATTTGTTATAACTTAATACATACAAATAAAAACCTAGATACATTTTTCTATGCTACTAGTTCTTGTACAACTATAAAACCAAAGTGAATACAAACAATTTGAGTAAAATCTAAATTAACATTAAATTGATGTGACACATCACCGCAGTCTTACTGAATATTGTCTATTGCAGCATGAATGGGTGTTGATTTGCTACAGTGAGGTTCTTGTGGCTTTGACCTAATTGTGCAGCCTGAGGCATGTTAGCTCAGTTATTACATTTTTTTTTCAAACACTTGTGAAACTTTTATTTTTATACCATAATATGATGACATTTGGCCTGAATGTGCCACATGAATATTAAGTTAACCTCTTTCCTCCTAATTAAGCTATTTCTAGGTACTACAACTTATCCACACAATCAAAAGTAAAACATTGGTCCTGAATGCCACAGGGATTCTGGATTTTAAGGTGGTTAGCTGCGGACCCCAGTCTGAGGAATGCTGGCCCCAGGATGAAGTCTAAGTCCTAGGCTGATGTTCAAGCCCCTTCATACCTGATCCTGCCACCCTCTCATTTCATCTCTTACCACTCTCTTATGCTTTCCATTTTAACAGTCCGAATGGCTTGTAATTCCAGGAACTGTCTCATCCCTCCACGCTTTTGCACATACCATTTCTCTGAGTGACTACCTTTTCCAGTCCTCAAGCCCACACCTCAAATCCACTCTACTCTCAACTCCCCTTCATCCTTTAAAATTCTACTTTAGCATAGTCACCTCATGACCTATTTAAACTGACATATATACAGGGAAAGAAGCTAATGACCCATTGTAACACAAGGCAAGGCCCTCTGGATTGCCTTTTTTCAGGTACCTATGATTCCAGATGAATTCCAGCATGTCACACAGCATAGTTTAAGAAAGGATTCATGGAGAATGGGAAAACTGACAAAGCCAGGATCAGCAAGAGAAGGGAAGATGTGAGCTCCCAACCTCCCCTCACCTGCCAAGAGGCTTCCAGGTCACAGTCATCTGCAGGCCACGCAGTATGTGGGTTTGTCTTCCAAATGCAGAGTATATTTTCCTTCTTGCTTTTCAGTTTGTAACAGCTTGATAGGTTCTTCTTGCCCACTGCCCAGATAGAGCTGATTTATCATGTCAGGAGAATTGAAATAAAGAGTTTTACACATGTATAGCTGGTTAAAGGGGAGACCAGGGTTTTATTATTCAAATCAGCCTCCCCAAGAATTTGAAAGCTAGGGTTTTTCAAGGATAGTTTGGGGGAAGAAAGGGGGAGTGACTAGGCAGTGGATGCTTGCTGATGATTGGCTGGGAGGTACAATCATAGGGGTGTGGGAAATTGTCCTCATTTGGTGGGGCCACAGGAGGGTCTGCAGGTCCAAGTGGAGCCATTGCTCATCAGATATGCAGAAAACCTGAAAAGGCATCTCAAAAGGCGAATCTTAGGTTCTACAGTAGTGATGTGATCTGTGGGAGTAATTGGGGAAGTTTATATTTTGTGATCTCTGGAATTATGGATGGCAATTGTTTATGTCTACACCTTAGCAGAATTCATCCTAGCCTGGTGGTCTCTCATTAGCCTTACAAAGGTGGTTGAGTTTTGGGGAGGGGCTGTTATCATTAAAAACTATGAACTAAATATCTCCCAAAGTTCATTTGGCAAAGCCCAGGAATACAAAAGGGCAGTTTGAAGGCTAAAGTCAAGATGGGAGTTGGTTAAATGAGATCTTTCACTGCCATAATTTTCTCACTGTTAATAATTTTTGCAAAGGCAGCCTCATTTTCTAGGAAAAGCTTGAGGGAGGAAACTTCTTAGAGGAAAACAAGTCAGGCCAGCTTGGCACCAAATGGACTAGATTTTGAAGTAGTGACTGTTCATATAGTTGTCTCAGAAGTCCTGCTGCCTAGCACCTGGAAACCTTAAGGCCCAGTGGAGATTACTTACCCTTCTGTAGGGGAGGGAGCCTTTGGTCTCATGGGAAGCAAACTTTGGGTGCAGGCCCCTTTCCTGGCAGAAGTGGAGAGTGTGCTCAGTGTTGAAGCAACTCAGAAGGAGACCTCAGGGTCATTTTTACATATATTTGCTCATGCCTCTATCCTCTTATTCTTCAGGTCCTGCCAGATTTTTAGTGGTCCATTAAGTTGAAAAATCAAATTTAGAAATTCTCTTAAGCCCACAAAAACAACAAAAGGAAATGTAGATACTTGGGAAATTTTCATTGACTGTCATTGAGTTCAAGTCAACCATAGGCAGATTTCCAAGTCGAGTGTCAAATGATTCCCCATTGAGATAAAAGTGCTCACTGAGATAACAGATGCCCATATTGAAGTGATCAGGGTTGGAGATGATTCAGCCTTACTAAGGAAAATGCAATTCCATATCTCTGGATGGGTTGCAGAGAAAATGGGGCTTGATATCTGAGTTGTAAGAACTATCTGTGAAATTACAATAATTTTCCTGGGGCTGTGTTAGCACTTACACTTCAATCTTTTCAATGCAGGTTCAATAAAACAGTATCAAATACATGTGTTACATGTGGGTGTTAGCCTGTTTTAAAATCTGTCCAGATGGTATTGTCTGGATATAGAAAATCTAGGTTTCAGAGATCAAAATAATTAATTTAATAGACAACAAAAATAGAAGACACCTCAGAAACACATCTGTACAAATGATGCCAAACTTACTTAGTATTTAATCCATTTATAAGGCTTTTAAAAAGTGAATTCTTTTCAAAATACTTTATATATTCTGTTGTGGCTACTTTCCACTCCTATTTTTGTGAAGCAAGAACTCAATACTCTCGTAAACCAAAAAAAAAAAAAAAAAAAGTTAAGGCCCCTCAACCATCTGAATGGACTCCTCCTCTTGGCCAAGGGCATCCCAAAGTTAACCTGAAAACTATAGTTCAGGCCATGATGGGAAGGTGGGTGGGGTTGGACATGCCTCATTATACCCTCTTCCCTTTTGGAATTACTTGGTAGAACAGACTCTAAGTATAATAAACATTTATAATCTATTCTCTCTAAAGCCTGATACCTGGAGGCTTTACTTGCATGATAAAACCTTGGTTTCCACAACCCCTTATCTTAACCCAGACACTCCTAAGCCATAGACAATAACTTTGTGAATCAATTGCTAATAGAAAATCTTTGTCTACCTATGACCTGGAAGCCCCATCCTGCCACTTCCAGATGTCCTGCCTTTCTGGACCAAGCCAATGTACACTCTCTATGTATTTGATTTATGTCTTATGTTTCCCTAAAATGTATAAAACTAAGCTGTACCCTGACCACCTTGGGCACATGTTCTCAGGATCTTCTGAGGGCCGTGTCAAAGGCCTTTGGTGACTCATGTGTGGCTCAGAATAAATCTCTTCAAATATTTTAGAGTTTGACTTTCTTCATCAACACTCTTCTAGCTATCTCTCTCTCATTCAGGAAACTCAGAATAATTCTTAATAAAGGATAGTCTTATTCATTTATGTATAATGTTATTTTAAATGTCTTATACAGAATGTATAATTTAAATCACTAATTGCAACTTAAGTCTTGTGTGAGATTTTTCATAATGTGTCTTAAGTTGGTTTACAAATTTGGTCAACTTAGGTATTTGTGTATAATATTTCCATGTATTGGAAAAAGATTTTAAAGGAAGTACAATCAGCATATTTCTAGAGTGTAGAATTTATGGCTTTCACATGAATATAAAATTAAGACAAATCAAATTATGCTTCCTGATTTTTTAGAAAATGCTTATTTTCTTTCGATTAATTATAACAAGTTTGATGTGGGAAATATAAAAAATAGAGTAAAACTCTAAAGGAGAAAATGAATCCCTTCACAAAACTAGTTTTTACAAAATGTACATACATATGAATTATTCCCTCCCCCAATTAGAATCATATTGTAAATGGACAGTTCTATAAATAGTTTTCTTGTCACTATTCTTTGGAATTGTGATGTTTAAATATCTACATAATACTTCATCATATAGATGTAGTGTAGCATATTCTCTTTTGTTAGACCTTAAAATATTTTTAAATTTTTTGCATTTTATAAATAAGCAGTGAACATACTTGTATTTCTGTTTATCCTGTCTCTCTTCCTAACAGAATTTTATCAACATTCTTGAATTTTGTGTTCATCATTCCCTTGTTTATCATTCTGTTATTTGTGTGCAAGCGGAAACAATAGAATGAGTATTCCTGTTGTTTTATATGTTCATCAGCCTTTTATATTGTGAAACTTCATTTTTCTGTACTTAGTATGGAAAATCTCATTTCAGTTTTAGTTGGCATTTACTAATTAGGTTGTGTATCACTTCATGTTCAGTGAACATTTATGCTTTTTCCATGAAACACCTGTGATATTTTTCTCTTGATTTCTAAAAGTTCTTTGTATATCCTGGAGACTAATCTTTGTTAATTACTTGTGTTGCAAATTTCTTCTCCCAGTTTGAAGCATGTCTTCTAACTATCTTTATGGTGTCTTTTAATGAATGCAGTCTATTAATTTTAATGCATTCTAATTTATTTTCCTTTATGACCGATCTCTTGAAAATAAAAGTATTATTTTCCTATGAACATCTTTAAATCTTATCTTTCACATAATTCATTTGGAATTGATGTCTGTAACTGATGTGAAGGTAGGGATTCTATTTTTCCATAATAGCGAAATTAATTGTACCAACACTATTTTATAGTCCAAACTTATCTCACTAATAGTGTTTCTGTCATAAGTCAAATTTCTATATGTATTTTTCTGGGTTCTTAGTTATGTTTTATTGTTTATAAATTTATATTAACACTGCTTTGTTTAATTAATATTTCTTTATACTAAGTCTTGATTTCTGACAGGTTAAGCCTTCTATCTATAGAATTAAATTTTATATCCAGAAACTTTAGAAACTGTTCATCATTTGATTGTAGCATTTTGGGAATCATATTATCTGTGATTCTTGTTCTCTTTCAGTCATTTTGCCCTGCATGTATGTGTTTCATGGAGGTGTGGATGAGTACTTCTTACTACACTGATTAAGAACTCTAGTACACTTAAAATGTGTGTACATAGTAGGTACATATATTTATAGAATGCATGCGATGTTTTTATATAGGGATACAATGTGTAATAATCACATTGGGGTAATAGGGAGATCCATCACCTCAAGCGTTTGTCAACTCTTTCGTAAAGAACATTCTAATTTTCTTCTTTTAGTTATCTTAAAATAGACAGTACGTTATTGTTGTCTATAGTAACCCTGTTGTGCTTTTAAATACTAGATCTTATTCTACCTAACTATATTTTTGAACCTCCTCACTCCCTTTCCCACCCTCTGGGTAACCATCATTGTACTCTATCTTCATGAGTTCAGTTGTTTTAATTCCGTGAGTTCAGTTTTAATTGTTAGTCACTTTTTAATAGAACTTATGTTGATAACCAACCTTGTCTTCTTTCTGATTTTTAAGAGAATTTTTAACCAGCGAGCTTGAAGATTTTTTTATACAGTAACCTTTATTAGGTTAAGGAAATTCACTTCTATTCCTAATTTTCAGAGAAGTTTTATTTTAGTTGTTAACGTTAATGTCTTTTTAAAGAATATATATTGAGACAACATAGTTTTAAAATCTCTTGATGGTCAATCAAATGGTCAATTCTCACTGTTCATCCTATTTTAGCTGTCAACCTCTGACAAAGTTCCTTAGTCCTTCTTGACACTTTTCATTTGGCTTTTAGGGCCTTCCCTCACTACCACGTCCTGCATTTCCTCTTCTCAGTGATTGCTCCTTTTCACGCACCCCTCTAGTTCTTCCCCCAAACCCTGTATGATTGAATGTCCCAGGGCTCAGTTCTTGGACTTTGCTCATTTATCAACATTTACATCCTTGGCTTTTATGCTAACATCTTCTAAGTTTGTCTTGTGTTCCGTGTCCTCTCCCAAACACCAGATTGGATATCCAGCTACCACTTAGCATCTCTAGTTGAATGCCTAGTACATATCCCAAATTTAACAAGTCTAAAACTAAACTCCTTATCTCTCTTCCCAGCACCTCCCAGACCTGCACCATGTATGGCTTCTCCGTTTCTGTTATTGGTGACTTTATTCCTTAAACCAATCAAAACAAAACCTTGAGATTATTCTATACTCCTTTTTCTTTATTGCCTCACTAGTAATCATTTAGGAAATCCTATTAGCTCTTCTTTCAAAATAGATGTGGAATCTCATCCCTTCTCACCACTTCCCCTACCATCACCCTGGTCTGATCCACTGTCATTTCTTGCCTTTGAAAAGGGCCCTGCTTTGTTCCCTTACCCCTCTGCAAACTATTTTCAACATAACCCTTTAGTGTTTCTTTTAGAGAGTAAGTTAGGTCATGACACTTCTTAAAGTCCTGGAATGATTCCCCATTTCACTTAGACTTAAAGTCAGAATCCTTAGAGTGGCCTACAAGGAACTACAAGAAACTTCAACTTCCACCCCTTCCATCCAATATACCCCCTTCCTGATTTCCTCCACCATTACCATTATCCCCCTTGTACACTGTGGCAGCCTCACTGCCTCATTGCTATGTCTTGAGCATAGAAGGCAGACTTCTGCCTTGCTGCCTTTGTTTCAGCTCTTCCATCTGGAATGCTCTTACCTAATCCACTTTCCTAATCTCCCCATCTCCATCAAGTCTTGACACAAATCTCACCTTCTATATTATTCCATTTTACCTTGCTATAAAGGATTAACTAAGACTGGGAAATTTGTAAAGAAAAGATGTTTATTTTGGCTTACAGTTCTTCAGATGGTACAAGAAGCACAATGCCAGCATCTGCTTTAGGTGAGAAGCTCAGGAAGCTTCCAACCATGGTGGAAGGTAAAGGGGGAGCAGTTCTGACACATGGCTGAAAGAACCAGCGAGAGAGGGAGGAGGAGGTGCCAGTCTCCATTAAACAACCAGCTCTTGCATGAACAGATAAAGTGAGAACTCCCTCATTACCACAGCGAGGGCACCAAGCCATTCATGAGGGACCCATGACCCAAACTTCTACCACCAGGCCCCAACTCTAACATTGGGGATCGCATTTCAACATGATATTTGCAGAGGACAAATATTTGAACTATGGCACCTTCTCTGTATAGACTTCGCTACCCTATGTAATATTATACATTTCTCATGCATGCACATCCCTTACTCATCCATGCACTTTGACTCTCACTTACTGTTCTGTTTTCACACCAGTTATTTTCTAATGTCCTGTATCGGAAATCAGGAAACTTTTTCTAAAGACCAAACAGAATTTTCAACTTTGTGGACCATACATCGTCTTTTACAGCTATTCAACTCAGCTATTCTAGCATAAAAGCAGTTATAGCACAGACAATACTTTTTAAAAAAAGTGGGGCTATATTCCAATAAAAGTTTATGAAAACAGATGACAAACTAGATTTGGCCCATGCCCTATGTTAATTGAAACTTGTTCTACATTTGATTTATTATGTTTATCTTTTTGTAAGATTAGAATTATCTCTTATGTCAATGAATAGCTTATAAAACCATCTAGGCCTAGAATTTTCTTTGTGAACATACTTTTTCTTCAATTTCATTAATGGTTTTAAGACTTTGTTTAACTTCATTAATGGTTGTAGGACCATTTAGGAATTTATTTTTCCTGAGTCAGTTTTATTTATATTTAAATTGTTATAATTTTTTTTTTTAAATGTCTACACTTCTTATCAGTTGTCTTTTATCCTAAACATTAATGATTATTCCATTCTTTTTTCTTATTCTTGACAGAGATTTTACTGTGTTTTTCTTTTTTAGTCTTCTCAGGGGACCAAATGGATTGTTGGTTCTCTCTACAGTGTTTTTTTTTTTAATTCATCAATTCCTGTCCATATTTTTATTTAGTACTTTTTTTATTATTTGGGTTTATGTTTTCTGGATAAATTGTTATCTATCAGCCTTCCTTTTTTTTTCTAGATATACATATAATTTACAGCTATTAATTTTCCCCAAACAAGTAACTTGACTTCATCCCACATATTTGGACACATGTCCAAATATTATCATTTGTTTATCTTTGAATATTTTTTTATCTTTGATACCTACTTTTGACAATTTGGTAAGGGGTCTTTTTACATTTCTAAGTGTAGTTTAAAAAATTTTATTGATGCTTAACTAAATTGTACAGTCAGCCCTCCATACACATAGGTTTTGTATCCATGGATTCAGCCAACCACTGATCAAAAATGTTCGGCGGAAAAATTAAAAATAGCAATGCAACAAAATACCAATAAAAATACAGTATAACAAGTATTTACATAGCATTTACATTGGGTTAGGTATTATAAGCAATCTAGAAATGATTTGAAATATATGAGAGGATGTGTGTAGGTTATATGCAAGTACTACTCCATAGGAACTTGAGCATTCATAAATTTTGGTATCAGAGGGTCCTGGAACCAATACCCCGTGAATATAAAGGGATGACTACTTTCATCATCGAATAGAACAATATGGTACTACTGATTCTTTGAAATTGGTTGAGACTTGCTTTATGGCCCAGCATGCAGTTCAATTTTATTATTTTCTGTATTTGTTTGAAAGGTATACTGTTTCATGCTAAGAATGTTCATTAAATCAACCCTATTAATTGTGTTCTCCATTAGTGATTCTTTATATCTGCTGATATATTGATTACTAAGATTTGTTAGAATCTTCCAGGATGATTATTTTTTTTCCCCATATAGTTGCATTATAATGCCCTTCAGATATTTCAAATCCAGGTTAACAGGTACAGATAAGTTTACGTACAGTTTGTTTTATCTTCCTGGTGAAATAACTCTCAACATGTTGCTGTGATTCTCTTTATTGCTAGCCATGCTTATTATCATGAAGTCTATTAATATAACTTTATAGATCATTTTGATTAGATTTTGACTCATTTCTTTTTCTACTTCCAATTTTATTTTGCCCCTTTACATGGGTTTGTTTGTTTGTTTTTTTGAGTAAATGTCATGTAATTGGTTTTTATTTATTATGGCAGTCTTTACTTTTGCTTAATGTGGTTCATTTATGTTGATGGCAGTTACCACAATTTTACATTGTATTTGTATTTTATATTTGTCTTGATCTTTTTGTATATTTTCAGTTTTTGCCTTCTATTTGGTTATTAAAGTTTTTTTCTCATTGCATTTTTTTACTCTACTACACTAAAAGTTATATACTCATTTCCCTCCTTTTAGTTGTTACCTTAGAAATAGACAATTATGCCTAACACATCAAAATCTAATGACTATTAACATCGTTACCTCCTCTCAAACAATATGTGTACCTTAGAATGCATTAATGGGGGTAAATGTCTTGCAAATTTATATGCTTCTGTTATACAATATTTTGGTGCTATCTTTTTCTAATCTCACATTTTAACATTATTTATGATTTTTTTAAAAAAAAGATTTACATACAAGTCCTTTTTTCATTTTAAACTTCTTTTTGGAATCATTTTTCTTCTTCTTGAAGTATATTCTTTTGCATATTTTTAGTGAACCAACTATTGGTTGCCCTGGTTGATACTATATCTAGGAAACCTCTGCTGTGTTTAGGCTCAAATACTCCAGCAATTTGTAAGCCTGGCTTAGACCATCTGTAAATTATCTAATGTGGTCTGTACAGTAATTTAACATTCTGGCTCTGGACTCAAATTTTTTTTTTTTTTTTTTTTAGGATTGCTTGGCAACTATGTGATCTTGGGCAAGTTCCTTATGCACTTTAGCCTCAATTATTTTGTCTGTACAATGGGAGAAATTATAGCACCTACTCATAGGTTTATTATGAGAATTGAATAAATTAATACACTAAAAATGCTGATGGTACTGCCGTGTCTAATGTAAGCAACTCCAATGTAAGCTATTAAATTATTTGTGTATATATTGCAACTTCAAAATGTTGTTCTAGTGTGAAATGTCTATTTTGAGGAATGTTACAAAAGATATTTCAGGGAGTTCCCATGTATTTTTATCCAGTTTACCCTCATGTTAATACCTTATATATCCATAATACAATGATCAAAATCAAGAAAATAACATTAATATAATACTATTAACTAAATTACAGACCTTATTTAAATTTTACCAGTTTTTTTTCACTAATTTTCTTTCCCTGTTTCAGGATAGAATCCATTATCCCACATTACATTTAGTTGTCATGTTTTTATAGTCTCCTATATCATCTTGACAATTCTTTATTCCTCCCTTGTCCCTCAAAGTCTTCACACTTTTGAAAAGTACTAGTTGTTTTTTTGGTTTGTTTGGTTTGTTTGACTCCTCTGCTAGTTTTTTAGACTGTCCCTCTATTCTGATCTAATAATTTCTTATGATTGGGTTGAGGTTATACATTTTTGCCTAGAGTTCCATGGAAGTGATGTGCCCCTTTCAGTGCATCAAGGATACATGATGTCAATGCATCTTATTACTGATAACTTCCATCACTTGTTTAAGGTGGTGTCTAGTGGTTTTTCCACTCTGAAGTTACTTCTTTCTCATTGTGATTAATATCTTGGGAAAGAAACTTTGAGGCTATGCAAATATCCTGAATCTCTTCAAACTTTCAACTGCTAATTTTAGTATCCATTGGTGGATCTTGCCTATGACAATTATCACTGGAAGTATTTGCTTAATGGTAATTTTCTGCTTCTCTCATTTCTTCTATGTTAATTCACATTTTTGCCTCATTTAATGCAAATATTACAGGTTAGAATCCAATGAAAATAAGTTATAATAATGGCTTGAAAAAGAATTGGTCAGGTAGCTCAGTCCTATGAAGCATAAT
The DNA here is from genome assembly GCF_002776525.5 of Piliocolobus tephrosceles. NCBI lineage: Eukaryota > Metazoa > Chordata > Mammalia > Primates > Cercopithecidae > Piliocolobus > Piliocolobus tephrosceles. Next base: position 142,962,495 of record NC_045435.1, on the reverse strand, counting down.
CAACTTTAATAAAGTCTGAAATGTTTGAGCAAGTGAACATATTACTTAGCAAGCATTTAATTTTAGCTTTTCAACCCCTACTACTCTAGAAATACGTCTTGATTTTATGAACTACACATCTTATTTCTCAGTCTCAAGTAGCATAAACCAAAGTCTATCTTCTAATGCAATTTTATAAATGTGTCTTCAAGTTATATTAATTGCTGGAAATCTTTCTTTTTGGGAAACAAACAACTTGCCATATGATATACCAAAATACAAAATTTTCTTACAGATGGAAACATGCCAGTTAGAAAAATGGAGTTTAGACAATGGCATTTCATTTATCAAGTATTTATTATTGATGGATGTAATGTCCTTCCCGGGCATAAACATACTCAGAAACAAAATAGATTTATCATAAAATACTAAGCAAGAAAAATCATTTTATTAATGCCAGTGCTATTAGGATTTTGGAATATTAATAAGAACACTTAGGACTCAGAGTTAATAGTGCAAATTGAAATGACAATATATGTAAATGTATTTGTTTTATCATGTATATTTTCTCTAATTTTTATCAGCAGTGCCCCAAGTTGGAAGATTGTTTAATGATTAGACGCACAATGTAAAAGTAATCTATCTTTTGAAAACTATTATTTCAACTTAGCTGGGAACATTTCTTAGCTGCACAATGATTCATAGATAGTATCTCACTTTTAACTATTTAAACACAGTTTTGAAAAAGGATAAATACATTGAACTCTAAAGGTTTTATATATTTGCATATCTAAGATTGGTCATAATTTATATGATAGTAATTTTTTAAAACAATCTTACTTTTTTTTTTGGTAAATTCACATCAATCTTCTTGAAACTCTAGAAAGACTTAGAATAGAAAGCCCCAGAACCTTTAAAAGTAGAGTGTAGGCATGGCTGCAAATGGGAGAATTTGTTGAAAGGCTATAAAGAAACAGTTATGGTGACTTCATCCTCCTACACAAAATCCTGAAGGTTCACTTCTAAAGATGATGGTCCAACAAGACCACAGCCAAGATACCAGGTACAGCTGAGGTTTGAAATACCAGTCTAAGGGCAGGAGGTTTTAGTGTAAACCTACATGGTGAAGCGGGAGACCTCCAAGTCTGATCTTCCACTGGTCTTTGATAACAAGGAGTGGCAGGCTGGCATACCTCTCAGAAGCGAGATCAGAGGCCCCTCTCCTGCAGAGGGAAAAAGGTAGTGACAAGTGAGGGCTTGTTAATGAAATGATCTTCAGGTCACCATGCAGGAAAATCGACCTGTCCACAGACCTCTAACACATGCCTACATGCATGTGTGCACTCTAATCGGCTTTTAAGGAAGATTTTCCTGGTTTTCAAAATATATCACTAGGTGTTTTTCACAACACAGACATGCATTTAGCTGGAAAGACAAAACAATCACCAACTCAGTTTCCTATTGACATAAAGGGATAATAAAAGTGCTATATGTGCAAAGTTCTAAAATGAGAACAGTAAAGAAAGGCACAGAGTGAGTGTTTTGAGGCTATGTCGTTAGCCATATACTTGTTTAGAATTGTTGTTTTGTCTTAATGAATAGTCTTTTATCATAACTCTTCTAGTCCAGCTTTTGTCCTCAAGTCTGTCTTGCCTATGTTAATATAGCCAAACCATTTTTTTGTTTGTAGTTTCCTGGTATGTTTCTTCCATAATTTTTTAAACTTTCTTTTACTTTAGGTGTGTCTCATATATAGCACGCAATTGGATTTTGTTTTTGAAGTTTTCATCTTCTTGGCTTATTTCCAAGCTGTGTTTTCTTTTTCTTTTTTGTTTTTTCTGCTTGTTTTTGTTTCTTTTGTTTTACATGCTTTCCTCAGATACTGGCAAAAACCTTGGTTAACTCCTTATGATTTGGAGTGGGAAGCAAAAGAGCTGACGTGGAGGCTCTGAAAAGGCAGATGGGGTGTATCAATGGTGAGAATTACTCTAAAGCAGGACTCTCAACATTAGCATTGACATTTGGGGGAGGTAATTCTGTGTTATCAGGGGCTGTTATGTGCATTGTAGGATTTTTAGCAGCATCCTTGGCCTCTACCCACTAGATGCCATTAGCATCCCCCAATTGTGATAACCAAAAGTATGTCCACATATGCCAAATGTGCCTTGGAGTCGGAGGTGAAGTCTAAAAATCAACCAATTGAGAACCACTCCTGTAGGGTGATTTGCAGGTACCATTTGTAGAAGAGCCCCTGGGGTCAGAATCTTTGTGGCTGTTCTTGGACTAGTAAGATTGCCCAGAGAAAAACCTTGCTATCTCCTGCCTATAGATGAAGACTTGGTTGAAGACACTGTTTCATTTTTATTATTTTTCACATTTATTCATTTGTAAAATTTCTTTTATTTCATTGAAAAAACTTACATTGTATATCTAATAATACCAATATCTGAAGTCATTGCCAGTCTCATATATTAACTGGCTTTCACACCTACTTTTCTTTTATGTTTTATGTATTTTTTTCTCACTGTAGACTTAGTTTTCTTGGAATTTCATTTGTGGTAGTCTTTAAGTCCTGAGCTAGAAATTGAGTTCTGACCGGGTGTGGTGGCTCACACCTGTAATCCCAGCACTTTGGGAAGCCAGGGCAGGCGGATCGCAAGGTCAGGAGATCAAGATCATCCTGGCTAACACGGTGAAACCCTGTCTCTACTAAAAATACAAAAAAGGTGGCGGGCGCCTGTAGTCCCAGCTACTTGGGAGGCTGAGGCAGGAGAATGGCATGAACCCGGGAGGCGGAGCTTGCAGTGAGCCCAGATCTCACCTCTGCACTCCAGCCTGGGCGACAGAGCGAGACTCCATCTCAAAATAAAATAAATACAGAGTTCCACCGGAAAGGATCTGCTTTTTTTTTTTTTTTTTTTTTCCCCCCCTTAACCTGGGAGGATTAACAATCAAGAATGACTTTAAAGCTGGGTGTGGTGGCTCACGTCTGTAATCCCAGCACTCTGGGAGGCCAAGTGGGAGTTTCACTTGAGGCCAGGAGTTTGAAACCAGCCTGGAAAACATAGCCAGAACCCGATCTCTTAAACAAAAAACTGAATCACTTTACATTCTTGAGTTGAGGGATTTAGGATCACCTTGGCAGAAGTTAACTTATGCTGTAAACCTGTATGAGGTCCTGCTAGGATTTCCCAATTCTCAGTGGAGAGATTTTTGTCTTTCTCTGTTCACCAAGATTCAAGATGTGTAGATTTTCTTGCAGATCTCAGATGGGTTTTTAGTTTACAGTTACACTAAGGGTGTAGATTTTGAGAATATTTATTCAGGGAGTTTTGTCCTGCGTGAATCCCATCTTGCAAAGTTCTTGAGTTTTGTGTTGTGCCTCTGTCCTACAAAGCCTTGAAAACTGAAGCTCAAGAGCACCTAATTCAGTAAAGGCTGAAAGACATAAACAGGATAAGGAGATCCCCTTACCTCTACATTCCTGGTTTTTGATATATTTTTTCCCTCTATTTTTTGCTTTCTTGCCAGTTCATCAAGGCTTAATTTTTAAAAGCATTTTAGAATTTTTAGTTGTTCTGGGTGGGAGTTTGTAATGGATTCTGGTCTGTTATACCACCCCAAATAGTTAACTGCATTTTTTTTTTCTGTAGCAAATGAACAGATATCTATGGCTATCAGACATTTGGGAAATATCCATCACATAAGAGAGATGGGAAAAGAAAAAGGGGGAGGAAGGCATCTTTGGAAAAGAAAAGGCAGCGAGGGAGCAGAGGAAAACTCTGGGGGAGGGGGACAGCCCAAATCTGTAATTAATATCCTTGAAGAGATAAAAGAAGATAAACCTTCCTTAAAATAATACAGCTTATAACCATGTAATTTTCAAGGGATAGAAATATTCAAGTAGTTATGGTGGGGTAGTTGAAGATACCTATTTGTTCTTCTTAATAATATGTAAAGAGATAGAAAACAAGAGAAAAACATTAGAAAAGTCAACCCATGGTTCTCACACGGGTTGTGAATACCCATGAGAATTCACTAAAATCCTAGAAGGGACTTCATGAGGTGTCACCTATATGTAGGTACAAGTAAGAATTTTCTTCATAGACTCCAATGATAATATATCTCAACAATTTGAATGTACAAGCAGATATGAGAATCCAAGTATGTGCCATTATACCAGACACTAAAGAGATTTGCAAAAATGTAAAATGCCATTCTTTTCACTAACTTTATTTTGGGACATATAGTTACTTTTTATAAAAATGTTATGTTACTGTGAACTTGTTAAATATGTTTAATTCTTTTTCCATATTATTATCTATTACAATAAAGATCTATAGACTTAATCCTTGTAAGTAGAAGTTCTTTGGGATCGGACAAGGTTTGGCTCTGTGTCCCCACCCAAATCTCATCTTGAATGATAATCCCTGTGTATCAAGGGAGGACCTTGTGGGAGGTGATTGGATCATAGGGTTGCTGTTCTCATGACAGTGAGTGAATTCTCATGAGAGGTGATGGTTTGAAAGACGTTTTAGCAGTTCCTCCTTTGTTCTCTTTCTCTCCTGCTGCCATATAAGATGTGCCTTGCTTCCCCTTTGCCTTCTGCCATGATTATAAGTTTCCTGAGGCCTCCCCAGCCATGCAGAACTGTGAGCCAATTAAACCTCTTGTTTATAAATTACCCAGTTTCAGGTAGTATCATTATAGCAGTGTGAGAACAAACTAATACAGGATCTTTGTTCTTAAGAAAGTAAAGTCTGAGATCAAAATGTTTGATAACTGCTGAACTAAGAAGTTAGCCCAGGGAGTCCAAGATCTGGTACATAGGAGTTGAGAAAGAATAGAGAAATTTCTCCATTCAGAAAAGCTTTTTAAAAATGAAGGACAAGGGTTTCCAGATTGAGTGAACTAATTGAGTACTTAGTAAATTGATTTGTATGCATATTATGACATTTCAAAACTCTGGGGACCAAGAGAAAAATCTTGAATATTTTCATAATGAAAAATAAAAACAGATTACCTCTAAATGTTTGAGGATTATAGTGGCATTGATCTTTTTAAAAGCTATCGGAATCCAGAAGACAATGGAGCACAATGCCTTCAAAATTGTGAAGGAAAACCAACCCAAGAATGTCAGAATAAGAGCACAATGATGGCTGTGGCAGGTAGCCCAAGGCTCCCTGTGCAGAGTGGAGGAAAATAGTGTCCCAGGAGTTATGACTGCTGAAAATAATCAAATTGATCATTTTTTGAACTATTTGAATTGAGGAGAGTTGCACTTCAGCAGAGTTTTTGAATGAATTAGTGAAATTAAACTAATAGAACTAGACCAAAAATATTGACTCAATTTTTAGCTCTTGGGAAAACAGTTTTATGAAAAAAAATATGTAATCATGTGCCACATGACTCAGCTGCAGATTATATAAATATTGCCATAACAATGAAAATTTGAATATTGAACAAATGAAAGAATAGTGACTTATATTTGGAGAATATATAAAGAGAAAGAGCAGAACAAATAGCTGAGAGAGTTGAGTTACATTAAACAAACATAACTGATTACAGTCGGTCCTTTGTACCCATGAATTCTGGATGTGTTGATTCAGCCAATTGTCATTTAAAAAATTTTTTAAAATTGTGTCTGTACTCTAGATATTCCTTGTTGTTATTCAGTAAACAATAAAAACAACTCTAGCATTTACATTGTACTAGGTATTATAAGTAATCTAGAGATGATCTGAAGTATATGGAAGGGTGGGCATAGGTGACGCATAAATGCTATACCATTTTATATCACGAATGGAACTTGATCATCTTCAGAAGCTCCTAGGACCAATCCCCCATGGATACAAAGGAAGACTGCAGTTAATTTTATTGTCATCTATGGGAACTTAATCACATCCATTTAAACTTCAATATATTCTCAGCACAAACTTAATATTTTGTGGTGTATTTACTAGAGAGGAACAGAGTTGCTTACATTTTTCATAGTTTCACTGCCCTAACATCTTCATATCTGTATAGAAGGCTTAACTTGTTACTCAACAGACATTCTCCATGTCTCTGCTGTCAGAATGCTGATGTTGTCCAGGAACGCTACCCTTCTCTCTATAGACGTGTGCTTAACCAGCATGGGAAATCCCATTCTTCTGACCCATGATTGGTTGATGAAGGGCGTATATGACAGAGCGCTGACCAATTACACCTAACTGGGAGAGTCTTCATTGGTGGTGGTGGTGATAGGGTATAGGGAAAGGGTTTCCTTATTTATTCTCTTCTGATGGGTGGTGGTGAGGTGAGATGTGATGCCTCAAACTGCGTGCAGCACTAAGGGGAGCTGAAGCTGAACATGTCAAGCGGAGAGTCGGTACGAACCTCTCTCCTCATGACATTCACTGTAGAGCCACTAAGTTAACCCACCCTGGGACCCAATTCCAGACTTTAAACAGCAAACAAAAACTATTTTTTAAAAAATCCGCTTTCTTTAAGCCAGTCAATTAAGCTGAATTTTAAAGTTCCAACTGAAGTCAATTTAATTGATATTTTCCCAAAAGCAAGTTGGATTTTAGAGTCATTGATCTCTAATTAAATCCTCTTAGGTGCATGTAGTCCTTTGATATTCACGGGTGAAAGATTCACGTTTACTTGGGAATGTTTGAAGCCAGACTTTCAACAATCATTTGTGTGTGTGTGTGTGTGTGTTTAAACCACTAAAGGAATATTTTTAAACTCGAGTGGTGGTCTATGAAGCAAACAAATTTTTAAATACTATAGAGGAATCAAGAAAGAGGGCAAAGCAGGAACACTACTGTTTTGACATTCTAATTATAAATACATTAGGCTTGGTGCAAAAAATCATCAAACCATCAGTCTTGGCGATGGTTAAGTTAATTCACTTTTTGAAGTTCAATAATTCATCTGTGAAGTGTCAGCAGCTGGGTCTTGTTAATGGTAAGCCTTTCATTCCTGTTAAATCAATTGTAAATAATAGAATCCCTCAGAGAAAAATGATGAAATAAGCATTGATTTCCAAATTGGGTGTCAGATACAGAGCATTAATAAAACACATTGCAAGCAAACAAGTACCTAATATACTCTGATTACTGAAATAGTAATCAGAGGGAAAAAGTCAATGATTTTGGTGTAAGTTGCTAGTATTTTAATAATTCATTTATATCTATGTATCATATCAAATTTCTCATTTTAGACTCTATGTGGTTATTTAATTTTCATTATTCTGACCAGCAAAACAAGGTTGTTTTGGGGTATTGTTACATTTGTTTCTCCCATCTAAATAGATAACAAGCATCTGGTCGTACACTTTCCTGGTTGCCTGACACCAGCGATTTTGTTGTGTTTAATGCAATACAATAATCATTTACAGCAAGCCACATAAAACACTGCAAAAAATGTAACAGCTCCAATAAAACTTTTAAGGAAAATAAAGCTCTGTAGCAGGTGTCCATAAAAGTGCTTTATGCCCACAGACTCTATTAAATGTTAATGCCAGTGTCCTGTGAATACCACATATGGGGTCTACTGAAATGAAAATGTCTGTGAAACTGTTGATTCTCCAGTAAAGGAGGTTGGAAGGGCAATGCCATATTATCTATTACGCTGAAATATGAAAGCCATTAGAGAATCTACTCATTGTGCATTTTATGAAGGACTGGTTTAAGGGAAAGTACATGAGTTCTTTTTTCAAGCCATGAATGCAACAGAGGTGGAAATACTGAGGGCACGGTTTTCCAGAGAACGTCTCCAAACTTCTCAAAGTTGCATAGCACAATTTTCTTTTTCCAAGGATGATCTCTAGAGATAAAATATCAGTGGCCTAGTGATGGTGGATTTTGGCTGGATTTTTTTTTTTTGTTGTTTTTAACTATTTTAGTGCTTTTGCCTCAAACTTTATTACCAGTTGTATTGTTTCTTAGTCCATAGTATTTTTCTTATTTCTAGATTTCTTTATGAAAGCTCTTTGATGTTACTGAGATAATGTTTTAACAGCTATCACAATGGTTAAATACCATTGACTGGAATCTCATATTGTTTTTGTCCTCAATAACATCTAATTAACTCTTTGTGCAGAAGCTCTATTTGAAAAGTAGATGAGATACAGAGGATCACTGCAAAAATATAAACTATTACGAGAAAGAAAATATAACCTGAATACAAGATGTGACGTGACTGTCAAATGTAAAGCAACATATTTACAGAGAATAGGGGATGTGGGGCCATACATCTTTTCCCCACACTCTCGTAGATAACAACTACTGTGTATTCAAAAAAGAAAAGGCAGGATGGTGGCAGAACGTAATGATTCCAGATGAAGAATATTGGAAGGACCTTGACGATTTTAGTTAGGGATTCAGCTTGTCTACCAGCTGACCAGAATTCGTTATGTTAGAATTACTACATAATTTATTTTCCAAGTAGGGGAATCTTTGGGAATAAAAGGGAGTGACATTAATGATTGGCTAGGGACAAGCAAAGAGCAGTTCTACTCCTGGCCTTAAAGGTTCAAGTAGGATCAAGTATCAGAGAGAGAGATTGAATTGCAATATAAGGGAGGGATTTATAAGGAACTGTTGAGTGGCTGAAATGGGATTCCTTTGGGAATTTGGTAATTTCCAGTTAGTCAATGGAATTGCTAAATTGGAGATTGTGAGGCCTTTTGACAAGAATGTTTTGGTGGGGATTTGAGCATCAGAATTATGGTTGAACCAAATAAGTTTTAATGTTGCTCTAAACCTTGAGAATCTATGGTTCTAAATATTAAATGGAGAACTCCCATGGAGAGCTGTAAATACTAAATCGAGTTGTTTTAAGATGTGTTCATAGAATTCTAGAATGAGTGCCATCTAGCATGGCTATAGTGTAGCTCTAAATCACTAACATCAAAATGAGCATAAATTTTTATGAAGAATAACTGGGAAGAAATTTCAGAATTCTAATTTTGAGTAGCAGGGTCCAGTGTTAAGATTCCTAAGCTAGGGTTAGAACTGGGTAAGACATAAAACTAGAGTATAGATTGGAGACCTTGGGACATGAAGAAAAATCTCTTTAAAGCAGGGTCTGCAGTCCCATTTAATGTTCTTCTACTGGACATTTGGGAAACCAGATGATGTTTCAAATAGGCCAGCTGAAATCTTTTACAGTGAAGTTGTATCACATGTGCCTTTAAGCAACTTAAACTATGTGCACATAGTGTTATAAAACATTGCTCTATATCTGTGTTACATGCCACCTATTCATATATTATTCTGTACTTTATAGAGTGATTTAGGGGATTTTCAAGGGTAATCTTGGCTTCATAATTTTACCCTCATTTGCTAACGGAGAGCTGATCCCATATACTAGGGTTCTTCTGACTCTATTTACAATTTCCTTTTTCCATGTCAGCTCAAACCCTTAGGTCTCTGTAGAATCTTCCCTGCTAGTCATAGCTAGGGCTGGAAAACACTTTTTGCCTCTTAGTCGTTTCTTTTCTGTGAGGTAAATTTTGACATTGAAATATACCTGAGTTTATTAGTCATTTGTAGCTTGGATATGTCTGGCCTCTCTAAATAGACTGCACATCCCTTGATGGGAGGGGCTGATTCACTCATCTCTTTGGAGTCCCCGACAGTGTCAGGCACCCATGGATGGTTGTTCAGTTGAGCTGGCTCACGTAATCCTTAACTGGAAAGAGGACCCTTATGGGAAAGAAAGCTTCATAATGCCCTGACCTCCCAGCAGAAAGTATCTGTAAACAAACTTTTTTGTTTTTTTGATACAGGATCTTGCTCTATCACCTGGGATGATATGCAGTGGCACAATCATGGCTTACTGCAGACTTGACCTCCCAGACTCGAGCCGTTCTTTCACCTCAGCCTCCTGAGTAGCTGAGACCACAAGCACGTACCACCACACCTGGTTAATTTTAATTTTTGTAGAGACGAGGTCTCGCTATGTTGCTCAGGCTGGTCTTGAACTCCTGAAAGCAAGTGATTTGCCTGTCTTGGACACCCAAAGTGCTGGGATTACAAGCATGACCCACTGCACCTGACCTGTAGATGAAACTTGATACTTCTAGGGCGCAACTTGATCTTACATAGAAAGGCTAATGATATCTGTAGAGGCAGTCATGAAAAAGAAATTCTGTTTGTTGGATTCATTTTAGGTTGCTTTCTTATGTTAAGCTTTTAGTGTCCACAATGTACAGACCATGTGTCTTCAAAGCATTTTGAATTGTTTCTAAATATCCTCTTTCCCATTGGGAGTTTTGCATACAAACTTTTAATAAAACATTGTGTTAATAGTTTGAAAAGTATTTCTCAGATAAGCACCATAGACTTAGTTTCTCTACTCATTTCTGCTTTTTTGAATTAATGCCATGGAGGCATGAAAATCAGTATACTCTGAATGTCTGAATGAGATTCAGTCTTCATAAGTAAGGACCATCAATTACAAAATAGTCTATTCATAATAGGATTGTAAAGGATTTAAAGTCACATTTCTTCTGTTAACTAGTATGCTGATGTAGAGTAGAGATGATGTATGAAGAAAACATTTGAGGCCGGGTGGGGGGAAGAAGAGACAAAAGGATATTTTGAATACAATAGAAAATAATTTTCTATAAGCTATCATCTCAATGAAAGATTTATATCTGTAGCATATTGGAAGGTAAATTTTGGCTGAGGCCAATTTATTACAGCATGTCTCATAGTATATTAACTCTGAAGAATGCTTCATAAATGTGCCTGCTGAGGCTGGCTTCTCTGTCTCAATGCTCCTTGAGAGTTACAGTATTGAGGGTACCTTCTTTGAAGCTCAGCACTATTTTATGATAGAATATTATGGTTATGATTATAATATGTATCAAATGGCTAGTAAATACTTAACTAAGAGACATAGCAGCAATTGAACAATAGTTTTTACACTTATTGTCATGAAAGAGTATCTGCAGGCCGGCTTCTAGAATAATCTAACAACTCTCACAGCTCCTCCTGCTAGAAGTGATGCACAATGTTATGGCTGACTCTACACTGTGACTTTTGAAGTCTTAAATTATCTTTTTCCTTTCAGTATTTGCCTTTCAGTATTTACCTCTGCTGCTGGTCACTTGGAAGGAAGGCACTACTGACTTGCAGCAGCTCTGTCAGGTTTTGGGTTTTGCCAGCAGTGGTTTACTGTGATGTTAGCACTCTTGGCATGTAATGGGGAGAAGCTGATGGCCTTGAGGGAGAGGTGGTGTGGTGGGGTTTGAGGCAGCATAACTCCAGTGGGATTTTTCTGGATCTTGGCCCTATGTGCTGTGTGACTAGCTGGTCTCTCAGCATCATGTGAGTGCCCATGGCCTACGTGCATATGTTGGATACTCTTATTACATGACTCTTGGTGATTCATGAGTAATGCTTAAACTACTGTGAGTCCTCATTTTTGAGGGATTAAAAATACCCACCTTGCTGCACTGAAATAGCCAGATACAGCCCTTTTCACACATCCTGAAACCCAAAGATTGGCTGTCCTACATGGAATATCAAATTATTTTATAAAGCATAATAACTATAACACAGATAATGATAATAACAAACACTTTCATAGTTATTGGTGTGTGCTAAGCAAATGTCTTATATATATTGATTTGTTAAAAACTCATAACCCTATGAGAATTGAGGCCAGAAAGGTTTTTACGTGGGTATTAATGGTAGGAGCCGGGATTTGAACCCAGCCAGTTATAGCTTTTATTCTTAATGATCATGCATAGAAACTAAAAGCTGAGGTTCTATAATCAGCCAAAGTTGGGTTTAAATGCTAGTAATGTGATATTTAACACTCAAGCTTTAAAAAAAAAAAAATGTGTAAAATGACAGTAAAAACATTTAACTGTATAATGTTGTTTTGGGAATTGTGATGTCCCTAACATAATGTTAGCTTAGTACTTATAATGATGGAAAATAAAGGCTATGCATTGGTGGATATGAATATGTCTGCTATATATTTTGTACATTATGGGCACATAGGAGAGAAGGATTGTGGAAAGAAGTGAGAGGTGCCCATATTCTTGTTTTAGAATATGCAGTTCAATCTTCTCCATAGGGTTACTAGAGCAGGGCTGTGTAGAGAGACTTTGCCTCAGGCCTCTCCTTCAACTGACTGCATTTTTAGCAAGTTCACTTTACTTTATAGCTGACAGTCCTGGACCTTATTTAACTGGAAAACAGTAACTGTCAGACTAATTTCCTTTTGATGATAATGTGAATTTCCTTCTCTAATTGGATAATAGAATTACTGGGAATTTTGCAAATAGAAGATGGGATGTTCTGCTGAGGGCAGGAAGTGAGAGCAATGCACTGTCCCCTATGAGGGCTCACTGCACATGGATCCAGCCCACCAAATGGGTGGATTCATCAAAATCTGCAGAAGTGCCATCTCTCTTCCTTTGTTTTCACTTCCTTTGCTTTTGCTACTAATGGGAGTGCTGTCCCCACAAACCGTAATTATCACCTTTTGCAGTAGTTTTGCTTTCCTTGACTAAGTCATCCTGGAGCAGGTTATCATCACTAATGAGAGAGTCAACCTTATGGCCTTAAATCTGAGTTTTCCATTAGTGAGCCAAAGCAGGAGAGAAAATCTTGACTTTTCAAAAAACGATGTGTTTGCAACCTCCAGTTACTGCAGTGTTTACATTTTTTATTACTTTTATATTTGTAAAAAGGAAGAACATCAGCTCAGAAAATAGCAAGGCAAACCATAATTTATTTCCAAAGGAATTTTTACATTGATGAAATTATATGGTACACGTCTTTGCCAATTTTGGTGCTCCTGGAATCTTCATAACAACCATTTGCTTAGAAAGATTTTTGTTTTCAATTTCTACTATTTGAGTGGTATGTCTTTCTTCCCATCCATCTCCAATAAATGTATTGAATCACCTCTTAAAGTGTATGTGTGTATATATTTAAAGCTATCTGCAGTAAGGGCACAAATTCTAATTTTTAAAGTATGTGAGTCTGTGTTCTTGTTTGTTCATACTTTTAAATGTGGTCCAAGATATAAAAGGACTCTGGAAACAAAAGTTTCATATTTATTAAGAGCTGTTGAGAATTTTGGCAGACCATTCTAAGAAGTTTCCTTCAGAATAAGAGTAGGCATGCAGGGGGGAAAAAAAAATTGACTCAAAAGTTGCTTGGATAGCCCTGAAAGAAAAACCTTAATAATGAATGTTGTATGGCACATTCATTATTCTGATGCGATCAGCAGTATATGCAGTAATTACACTTAGAGCAGCTCTTCATTACCAGATGAAAATAGTGAAGGATTAGGGTAGCCTACGTGTGACTTAGGCTTACTACTATTTGTCTTAACACAGAAGTGCTCTTTTCAGTTCTCCTAGCCTCTAAAAGCACGAGTCTTTAAAAGTTGCCATTCTGGTGCTGTCTGTAGTGGTTCAATAAGAATAGAAGTGACTTTCCTCTCTTCCCAGTTGGTGCTAAGCCTCAACCTGTATGTATTTCTAACTTGTAGAGTCCCTGGCCATGGAAGGTGTGGAAGTTCTTTAGACTTGTCTCTCTGTTACTTACAGGAGGGATTCCAGAAATTCAAGAACCACATTCACACTGACCATATCTCAGGCTTTCTGAGAGTTTGGACTTATTTCATGAGCAACACCATGAAGAAATATGACTTTGTAGGTCAGGCATGGTGGTTCATACCTGTAATCCTAACAAATTGAGAGGCCAAGGCAGGAGGAATGCTTGAGTTTGGTAGTTGGAAACCAGCCTGGGGAGGGTAGAAAGACCCCATCTCTTGGGGAATGGGGGTGGCGTAGGAGGGAAATACCCCTTAAAAGAAATGACTTTGTCATGTTTTTAATTGACTATCACCTTCACATATGGGTCACCATAGGATGTGAAGAAATCTGGCTGAACAGAAAGGTGGAATGGTACAAGGAATATCTGACCTTTTACAAATCCTTGAATATAGAGGTCTCTGTTCTGTTTTTTTCCTGGACAAAGAGTTGTTTGGGTGGGTTCTTCCTACATGCCTCAGCGATATTGCATGATATGTGAAAGAGGGCTCTGGAGTAATAAAAAAAATTGCGGTTTGGGTTCATTTACCAGCTGTGTGATCTTGGACAAATTAGTTTAAGGCTTTGTTTCTTCTGCACAATGGGAATAATTAGGGGTATTATTGGATAGACACCCATTAGCAGCCTAGTAAGCCATGGTGCAGCACTTGTGAAGAAAGTAGCACCAAGGATAACATGATGTGGAAAAGCTCAGTGCATTTCAGTCTGTCTGGAAAGTTGTGAACAATGCAGCCCATAGCATTTGATTCTAAACAAATGAAATCCCAAATGTAAAAAGTAATCCTACCAAGAACTATAAATTTTAGTTTTTGATAATATCTCATGACGTTTTGTCTTTGAAGTTCCTATCTACATATGTTCCTATCTTTCATTTAGATTATCCTCCAAACTAGGTTATGAGTCATTCATGCTAGAAGTGATATATGCTCTACCCAACTAAAAGCAGAGGTCCTAGCACCTAGGATGTCTACATTGGAAGCTTGTCTATTCTGCTTACTAAGCAGCCTTGGGCAAGTTACTTAGCTTCCTTGTGCTTCAGTTTTCCCATCTCCCAAATGGGAAGAATCATAGCCCCCATTAGGTTAGTTGTGAGTATTATGAGAAACTCATATCTGAAATGCTGTTAAGTGCTTTCTATGCATTTCTCAGCATATAGTAAACATTTAGCAAATGTTACCTGTTGCTTACCTACCCCCATCTCTATAAATATATAGTTAATGTTTAATATTCATTTGCCTTTTCATCAGAATTTCTTGTGGCTAAATAAAATATTAGCACTGATAGTGTGGAGTGTGTGAGGGAAATCAGGCAAACGTGAACCGATGTAGGGGACACTAAAGAACAAGACCAACCATTTTATGGCCTGCCAGAAATCGGGAGGTCAAGGAGAGCAAAGTGGTTAAACATCCTGGAGTGTCTGTTGGGAAAGAGTTGCAGGATGGAGCTTCTACGTTGCTCACCATCTTCAGGCTGCCCAGAGCCCAGGGCATACCCATAGGGCTCAACTTTCCTGAACCCCTACTTGATTCTGGAGCTCTACCCACAGAAGTAGATGGGGGAGAGTGGTTGAGAATTTGCCAAAGGAGATTGTTGGCATGTGAGACTAGAGGGCTGCAAAGAATACAGGTCCCAGGCCCACCTACAGCCCAGTTAGACTTGTGAGGGAGTAACCTTGTGGAGAGACAAATGATAGGTTAAGCCATCCCTGCATATCAGCAGGGAATGTTACAGGACCAAAAGTATCCAGATGAAGGAGGATATGTTTCTCAAGGAGCCCAACTCATCCACCCAGGGAAGTAAAAAGCCCCTTTTCTAATTCACTTGAATGCCCTCTGAGGAAAAAAAAAAAAAAAAAAAAAGAGGGATATAGGTAGCATTCCCTCTCTGCTCAACCTAGTACACTTTTAGGGAGAGAATGGACGGGAGGTAGGAGGCTTAGGGCTATCTGAGAGATGTGGTGCATTGTAATCCAGAAAGCTGAATCCATCACTAAAGACTGTGTAAAGCTTAGTCCAGTTGATGGTATAAACTGCTCAGTTGTTTGTTTGCACCAACCAGATAGAACTTATGAAAGTGGCCAGATTAAGACAAAATAAATATGTTTTCTGCATTTTCAACTTAGCACTGCATTAAATTTTGCAACCTCATATGAGTTTTTTTGAGAATTTGTGAGTATTTTATAAAGAGAATGGCCAAAACATACTCATTTCTTTCTCAGAGGAATCAGTGACCCTGACCCCTGGAATTATGATTCTAGCAGATTTATGAAGGAATCCTTGGAGTATTTTATCTGAGAATGTAATTCTTAGTGTAATGAGCCAGTCATTACCACTGCATTTGTTCCAGCATGTATGCATGTGTAACATATGCTATTACAAGAAATGTAAGAGACATACCCCCAAAATATCTTAAATTCAGTTGATGACCTAACATAATATAGGTATAGATGTTAGAGATCTAAAGCAATGAGTAGTTAACCTGCCTGCCATTGGGCTATCACTGCTATAATGTTGTAAGTGATGTTTTGGCAATTGCTTTTCATTCAGGGTAGTATTCTCTGAACCTTAACAGTGACCACATTTGAAGTAGCTGACTCAAGAGAATTCTGTGCTTTCCTGTACCAGACATGTATAATACTAGAGTGATGTTTAGTTATCAGGGGCTAAAGTCCGTTTGATATTTGCCCAAAGGATCCTTTAAATGAACTCCAGTAATGGTGGGACACCTGCTAATTGACAACTTTACAATGGTTTTTCCATCAATAGAATGGAACTAATTTGCATCTAAACCATGTTGGGAGATTATGTTACCAATTCACTGTCTTGATTTTGACAAGCATTCTGGTAGTAGTCCCTGGGAGACATTTTAAGAAAGACCGTATTTATATTTGGTTACATGGGTTTATTAAGTAAACACCTCAAAATTGAGGAATAAACTAAACATTTAAAATGAACTGTTTAATATTCATTTAAATGTTTGAAGACATTGACAGCTTTATTTATTTAGTTATTTATTTATTTATTTTTGCCACCTACTCTGTGCAACATGCTTTGGGATGCAGAGATAAATAAGATGTGGCTCTTCATTGCAAACAGCTTACCCTGATGACATAAAAAATGCCTGTATATGTAATATTGATTTAACTTTTTTCATTAAAGACAGGGTCTTGCTTTGTTGTCTAGGCTGGATGGAGTGCAGTAGATCATAGCTCACTGCTGCAACTTCATACTCCAGGGCACAAGTGATCCTCCTGCCTCTACCTCCTGAGTAGCTAGAAGTACAGATGTGCAACAGCATGCCTCACTGATTTTTTTTTTTTTTTTTTCATTTTGTAGAGATGGGGTCTCACTATGTTGCCTAGGTTGGTCTCAAACTGCTGGCCTCAAGCAATCCTCCTACGTTAGTCTCCCAAAGTACTGGAATTATAGGCGTGAGCCACCGTGCCCAGCCGTAAAACTGTTTTTATGGATGTAGTCATGTGCATTTTTCAGGAGGAATGTTTATAACACTTTCACTTGCTTTTCAGATAAAGCCAGTGACTACAAAAGCTCAAAACAATTGTAGTTTTAGTATACCTAACACAAGCCTGTGCTTTTATTCTATCTGAAATATTTGTTGAACAAATAAATGAACAAATAACTGAACAGAAAGAGATGGCAGAATCCTATTCAAATGATTAGAAATTATTTCCTCTACATTTTGTCTTTGAGAGTCTTTGTGTGAATTGCTTTATTTTTTATAATTTCAACTTTTATTATAGATTAAAGGATACATGTGCGTGTTTACCTGGGTTTATTGCATGATGTTGAGGTTTGGGATACAAATGATCCTATCACCCAGGTAATGAGCATAGTACCCAATAGGCGATCTTTCAGCACACTACCCACCCCCCGTCCCCAGCCCTACCTCTCTCTACCATCTAGTGGCCCCATCGTTGTGTCTGTGTATTCAATGGTTAGCTCCCACTTATAAGTGAGAACATGCAATATTTGGTTTTCTGTTCCTGTGTTAATTCACTTAGGATAATGACCTCCAACTTCATCCATATTGCTACAAAGGACATGAATTTATTCTTCTTTATGGCTGCATAGTATTCTATGGTATATATGTACCATATTTTCTTTAGTCCACTGTTGTTGGGTACTGAGGTTGAGTCCATGTCTTTGCTATTGTGAATAGTGTTGCAATGAACATGTGAGTACATGTCTTTTTGGTATAATGATTTATTTTCTTTTGGATATATACTCAGGAATGGGAATGCTTTTTGAATAATGATTGTTCAGAAAGTTCTGTGACTTAGCCAGTTTACTCTTGGCTAGCGATGATAAAATAATACCAATATAAATCAGTTACTTAGCATATTTGTAGAGTAACCATAATATATGAATTATGTGCTTAGGGGTCAGAGAAACAGAAATGAGGAAGATGTAGTACTTGCACTCATGGAGACCAGTATCCAGTGTGAGCAAAATAATATGATAGAAGCTATCGGGGAGGTCTGAGCTAAATATATGGGTTAAAAGGAGAGTCAGATGAGGTTTGTCAAAAGAAGTAGCATTTGAGGAATTGCCATACTGTTTTGCATAATGGTTGAACTAGTTTACAGTCCCACCAACAGTGTAAAGGTGATCCTATTTCTCCACATCCTCTCCAACACCTGTTGTTTCCTGACTTTTTAATGATTGCCATTCTAACTGGTGTGAGGTGGTATCTCATTGTGGTTTTGATTTGCATTTCTCTGATGGCGAGTGATGATGAGCATTTTTTCATGTGTCTGTTGGCTGTATGCATGTCTTCTTTTGAGAAATGTCTGTTCATATCCTTTTACCACTTTTTGATGGGGTTGTTTGTTTTTTTCTTGTATATTCATTTGAGTTCTTTGTAGATTCTGGATATTAGCCCTTTGTCAGATGAGTAAATTGCAAAAATTTTCTCCCATTCTGTAGGTTGCCTGTTCACTCTGATGGTAGTTTCTTTTGCTGTGCAGAAGCTCTTGAGTTTAATTAGATCCCATTTGTCAATTTTGGCTTTTGCTGCCATTGCTTTTGGTGTTTTAGACATGAAGTCCTTGCCCATGCCTATGTCCTGAATGGTACTACCTAGGTTTTCTTCTAGGGTTTTTATGGTATTAGGTCTAACATTTAAGTCTCTAATCCATCTTGAATTAATCTTCGTATAAGGAGTAAGGAAAGGATCCAGTTTCAGCTTTCTACTTATGGCTAGCCAATTTTCCCAGCACCATTTATTAAATAGGGAATCCTTTCCCCATTTCTTGTTTCTCTCAGGTTTGTCAAAGATCAGATGGCTGTAGATGTGTGGTATTATTTCTGAGGACTCTGTTCTGTTCCATTGGTCTATATCTCTGTTTTGGTACCAGTACCATGCTGTTTTGGTTACTGTAGCCTTGTAGTATAGTTTGAAGTCAGGTAGCGTGATGCCTCCAGCTTTGTCCTTTTGACTTAGGATTGTCTTGGCAATGTGGGCTCTTTTTTGGTTCCATATGAACTTTAAAGCAGTTTTTTCCAATTCTGTGAAGAAACTCATTGGTAGCTTGATGGGGATGGCATTGAATCTATAAATAACCTTGGGCAGTATGGCCATTTTCACGATATTGATTCTTCCTATCCATGAGCATGGTATGTTCTTCCATTTGTTTGTGTCCTCTTTTATTTAGATGTACCATATGACCCAGCCATCCCACTACTGGGTATATACCCAAAGGATTATAAATCATGCTGCTATAAAGACACATGCACACGTATGTTTATTGCGGCACTATTCACAATAACAAAGACTTGGAATCAACCCAAATGTCCATCTGTGACAGACTGGATTAAGAAAATGTGGCACATATACACCATGGAATACTATGCAGCCATAAAAGAGGATGAGTTTGCGTCCTTTGTAGGGACATGGATGCAGCTGGAAGCCATCATTCTTAGCAAACTATCACAAGAAGAGAAAACCAAACACCACATGTTCTCACTCATAGGTGGGAACTGAACAATGAGATCACTTGGACTTGGGAAGGGGAACATCACACATCGGGGCCTATCATGGGGAGGGGGCAGGGATTGCATTGGGAGTTATACCTGATATAAATGATGAATTGATGGGTGCTGACGAGTTGATGGGTGCAGCACACCAACATGGCACAAGTATACATATGTAACAAACCTGCACGTTATGCACACGTACCCTAGAACTTAAAGTATAATAAAAAAAATAATAATAAAGTAGCATTTGAATTGAGTTGAAGAACATATGTGGAAAGACCTTTGCTTTAGCCAGGGAGATGTACTTAATTTATCTAATAGATTTACTAAGTTATATAGGATAAAAATGATTGATATAAGACTTAATCTGTTTTATGACATTTAGGAAAGTTAAGCTGCCTATTGATTACCAGGTGATATGCTAAGTTTCACAAGAATCATTTAATCAACCATTTAAATGGTATAATCTCTACTTTTTTCAAATGAAGACACTGAAGCTCAGAATTCCATGGATTGTCTCATATCACACAGCTAATTCATTAAATAGGTAGACTAAAAATAGATTTGGTCAATATATTTAGTTTACAGCCAGCTTCCAGTTATATTTGATACTGCTTTTATTAATCCTTAGCTCTGAATTAGTGGCTCTCAATTTTGTTGTACATCAGAATCACCTGGAAAGTAGGTTAAAACACAGACTACTTGGTCCTACCTCCAGAGTTTCTGTTTCAGAAGGACTAGGGTGAAGCTCTAGAGTTTGGGTTCACAAGCCACACATTGAACGACTGTTCTAGATTAAAGCTTATTTATCTAGGTATAGATGTTTAAAATGCACTCAGGGATTAATGCAAAATTTGCACATTTTTTCTCTTTCTATATGCTTATTATCTTTATCTCACTTGCTTCTTACAATTGGGTCTTTTAAAAGAGACTGAACCCTTTGGGATGGCGACTATCAAACAGAAAAATAACAAGTATTGATAAGAATGTGGAGAAATAATCTTTGCGCATTGCTGGTAGGAATATAAAACGGTGCATTTGCGCTGGAAAATGGGGAAGTTCATCAAAAAATGAAGCACAGAATAACATCCAGCACTTCCAGAACCAGGCATACACTCCCAAAAACTGAAATCAGGGACTCAAACAGATATTTGTACACGCGTGTTTATTGCAGCATTATTCACAATGGTCAAAAGGTGGAAACAAATCATATCTATGAAAAGATGTATGGATGAACAAACTGTGGTCTATACATACAGTGGAGTATTATTTGGTCTTAAATGGGAATGAAATTCTGTTACGTGATACAACATGTATGAGCCTTGATGACATTATACTAAGTAAAATAAGTCAGACACAAAAGAAAAATATTGCACTATTCCACTTATATGAGCAACCTAGAATTGTGAAAATCCTTAGAGATGAAGTTGAATCATGGTTACCACTGGCTGGAGGAAGGGGAGAAAAAGGAGTTATTATTTAACAGGTACAGAGATTTTTGGCGGTGGTGTTTTTTTGTTTTTGTTTTGAGATGGAGTCTTGCTCTGTTGCCCAGGCTGGAGTGCTGTGGCATGATCTCGGCTCACTGCAACCTCTGCCTTCCAGGTTCAAGTGATTCTCCTGCCTCAGACTCCTGAGTAGCTGGAATTACAGGTGCATGCCACCACGCCCGGCTAACTTTTTGTATTTTTAATAGAGAAGGGGTTTCACAGTGTTAGCCAGGATGGTCTCGATCTCCTGACCTCGTGATTCACCCACCTTGGCCTCCCAAAGTGCTGGGATTACAGGCACCAGTCACTGCGCCTGGCCCTAGTACAGATTTTTAGTTGGGATGGTAAGTTCAGGAGATGGACAGTGGTGATGTTTCCACAACATTGTGGATATGTTAATGCCACTGAACTGTGTGCTTAAAAATATTAAATTTTGTGTTGTATATTTTGATACAATTAAAAAAACTGAAGAATATTGCACATACCCTTTCTCTTTCTCTTCCTATTTCTCTCAAGCTCATTAGAATAGGCTAGATAGTCGTGTTTGTTTGAAATGAGCTTGGAATGGGGCAGTATAGTCTCCTACAATGGAAAAGTAGACCTCTGTCTTAGAAATGCCTCATACCAAGACTTGAGCTGTTATGAAAACTGAACTAGAAAAATAATGGACGCATTGAACTTGCCCAGAAGTTAACCCCTCACATTCAACCACTGGCCAGGCTTTCAGGAAAATAACACATCTTGATTTGTCTGAATGAAAAGCCACTGTCGGTAACTTTAGCTCATGGAAAGCGACTGGAAGTCAGAGGCTGTCTGATTTGGCATCCCTGAAGTCTGTCTCTGACACTTATGTCTAAATTAGACTGCCGCTAATTAGATAAACGTGTAAAGCCAGCTTCATGCCCTGTCTCTCCTCCTCCATAAAGCAGGACATTGCCATTTTGGGTAGTTGTCTGTATCTATCATTTCATAATTTCTAACCTTAGGCATAGCTGTTTAACTCAATTAAATGTGACCAAAATGAACTTTGCCAAAAAACCTAATAGTAAAATAAATATAAGGAGTAAAACGCTCAGGGGCGATTTTTTGCAGCTCAAGTTAGGGCTATTAATTTTGGACAGCATATGTAGTTTTTGACTTCATTCTTCAAAAGAAGTTTCTTTCGTCTGAATTACACTTTTGCAAAAGGGGAGATGGCTCCTGGATTGAAATATCTCACCTCTATTTTAATAATAAATTCATCACTTTGAAGTGACCAAGTTACTTCTTCCTTGCAAATTCTATAACTGTAAACTATAAAAGTATAGAAAAGATAGAATACTATAAATCACTAGAAGCTGTATTTGTTAAAATATGATTTGTTACAAGATTAATACTTGATACAATAATAACTTTATGTGGTAGTTATTCTTTTTCTAGGCCTTCCATTCCTTTTTATACTCAATGAAATCTTAAAACCAGAGTGCCTTCTGTCCAGAGACCATGACAGTATTTTCCATAGAACACAATGCTCTGGGGAATTTTTTTCTTAAAATAAATGTTTTGTTACAATTTTGGTAAATAGGTTTAAATAAAACTTTAAAAGAAACTGCAGGACATCTAAGAACCTTTCTTTGCTAATTTGCCTTGTGAATTGCCAAGAAGAAATTTGTCAATACAGTCATTTGAAACGTATTCGCTATGGAACCTTTTAATTTTCCCAGAGGCATCTCATGGAAGTGGGAGAAAATAAAATGGATGTCGAGAAAGTTAGTCCAACTTCTTTCATCAGACAAATGGAGGAAAGAAACACTTTAGACCTCATGGTTTATTTGGCATTATGTGATTTTTAAAAAAGATTATTTTTCATTTTGGGGATAGAAAGGCCATGGAGTTAGGAGTCAAGCCCAGAGTTAGAGTCCCCACGTTGGTGGCCTGTCACCTACAGACACTGCTGTGACTGATGCTTCATCATGTGATTAAGGCATTGCTTTCTCTCATACCCAATGCACTGGATGGTTTTGAGCAAGAGAGAACATGCTTGTGAAACAGCTTTGCAAAGTAAATAGGAAATAAATGAAAAATATTAATAAATTATAAATATATATGATATAGGAATAAAATGATTTATATATAATAGGAATAAATAACAAAGAATAAATTATAGGAATAATTTCAGAGTGTTAACACTGAAATTATCAGTACAATTAGACTATAGCTTTAATATTTGTTACTATGATTATATCAAGATAGAAATTTTACATGTAGTGTAATTACATAGTATAATCATAGCAATGTTTGAAAAATAACCTTATGCATAGAACAAATATTGGAAGGCATAATGCCCACATGTTGGCAATATTTTATTTTGGTAAGGATTTGGTAAGAATTTGGTAAGGATTGGGGTAAGAAGAACTTGTTCTTCTACTTTTCTATTTTATATACCAATTGTAGTACATAGATTTTGTATTCTAATCAGCTCTATTTTCTAGAAATTCCCCCTTCCCCTATAGTTGATATATTGGCCCCAGAAACCCTACTATGGTAGCTGCATTTAGCTTTTTGCTCTAATGTTTTTAGCATTTGGCTTTTGTCCTTCTTGTTGCAAATATGGCTGCTTCTCCACCAGGCTGCACACCACATTCTAGGTAGTAAGGGTGGAGAAATCTACTTTTTGGAAGGGTTGTGTTTCTACTCAGGAACAGAGGGCTCTTCTCCATAAACTTCCACGTACAACTCATTGGCCAAAATTGTTTCATGACCACCTCTGGCTTGAAGGTGGCTTGAAAAATCAAGTACTCAAGGTTTTCAAAGTGTGGTCCGCAGACCAGCAGCAGTAGCATGATC
Organism: Piliocolobus tephrosceles; assembly: GCF_002776525.5. NCBI lineage: Eukaryota > Metazoa > Chordata > Mammalia > Primates > Cercopithecidae > Piliocolobus > Piliocolobus tephrosceles. Next base: position 142,938,628 of record NC_045435.1, on the reverse strand, counting down.
TAAGATCATTTTAGCAATGTGAATTCTCAGGCCCTGCCCCTGACCTTACACTGGGACCAGTGACTTAATTTTCAGGGCCTGGTGCACAATGGAAATGTGTAGCTCTTTCTTCAATCGCTATTACAAATTTCAAGATGACAGCAGAACATTAAACTAAGCATGGAGCCCTTTGAAACAGGCGGCCCTGTGTGACCGCACAGATCACATGCACATGAAGCTAGCCCTACCTTCTGTCATGAAAAGAATAAGTCCTCCAGGTGATTCTGTGGCATATTCACAGGCTTGAGAACCACTGAAGGAATGCATTTGGCAGCCTAGAACAGGTACTCGATTATCTCCCAGCACTTCCAGCTTCTTGAGAAATGTACCAGGCTGTTTGTGGAAAGGTTCCATCACCAGCCAATCACGTGAGAGGCTGAATATTATATGGTTTTCTTTGCCATTGGTGAAAAGTATCTCTTGACATCTGTCTCTCTCCCTCACTGGGGACAAAAGCCTAGTGGGAACTGAGTAGGACCCAGAGGAGTTTCTGTCGGCCAACAGCTGTGGCCAAGGATAAATTCCAGACTAATAAGCTGGGTAGTGTTCTCCCCTGATGAATGGTTGTTTCGAGGAGAAAAAAAATTGCAGATGAGCCTTCAATGAAAGTGAAATTAAAGTCATTTATCCCAGATCATTTGGAAATCTCAACTCCCTTCTTAAAGAAGGAAAATATAATAAAGCTCCCTCATAAAGATATAAAATATTTAACATGTGACTTCTGCTTTGTACCAACATCACCTCTTAATGGTTCCATTATTTTGTTATGTTTAAGTTCAGTGAAAAATTTAGGAAGGATGGCAAATGTTTTAACCCAAATTGGGATTTTTTTTTTTTTTTTTTCCTGAAATCTGTGATTACATCATTGGCACATTTATATTGCAAGACATTTTTACGATATAAGCATTTTTTCATTTGGACAGCAACCATAATAAATTGAAATAAAATTCAGTCTTGATTGATGTTGTAAGTGTCATGTACGGGGCAAGTCCCATCTATTAAGTGTGGTTTGCCAGGGCAGCAATAATAGTAGCATTTGAATGTTTTTCTTATTAAGGAGAAAAATGGTCAGTAACATCAGTTTGGTAGACTCCAAGGATTGTGGTAAATGGAAAATGCCTGCAGGTGTGTAACTCCTTCCCTGGCTTTAGGATGAAGGTGGTCAGAAGTCTGAAGGAATTGTTTTCCTTTTTAAAAAAATTAGGATAAACTATTACAGTTTATGGAATGAAAGAGAGAGGCTGATTACAACATAATGGAGTGTACCATATTCATCTCTTTGAAATATGACCTCACCGGGCCTTTTCCATTTTACAATCGATTCTCTCATTCCCTTAATGAACCTTTGCATTCATGAGTCTTCCTTGCAAGTATGCACATGAAGTATTGCTGGAGCAAAGAATAATTGTCTGCCAAGTAAGTAAGAACAAAGTGCCTCTCTTGTCATTTGGTTCAATAACATTAGAAACTGTTAATGCATCACGTTGGACACCGTATTGTTTTGCTTAATAATTATCTTATTTGCCAAAGCTTGCTTTAAAAAAAAAAAAAAGTTGTTTGAAAACTAGCACAATAGAGTTGTTTGCCTATTTCTCTAAAGATGGGATCAGAGAGCTGATGCAAACACGTTTAAGCACAACGTCTTAAATGTTGCTAAGCATGTCTCATTTGAGCACAGCAGCACACTCAGTTTGAGCAGTGATACCATGAAAGTGATGTTATAATAAAATTGCAGGGGAAAGTTGGATGATTGTAATAGGAAGGAATATGAGAGAATAAATAATAACTCTTAGTTTTAAAAATAATTCATTTACATAATATGAGATGCATACATACAAGTTTCATTGATCCAATATTGGAAGACAATATGGTAAGTTTTCCATAACCCAACCAGGACTTAAAATATGTTAGAGTCTCATCTTTTGTTTTTTTCCCTCCACTAGAAGGAATTTAACTATGCTCTGTTAAATACTCATTAAGTTTATGGCTCTTGGAATAAATTGGATAAAAAGCTTGGTGTAAATTGATGGCCAATGGCATTAAAAAGAAAGAACAGTGTCTAAACATTTTTGCACATAACAGCTATATAATGACTTCAGGGACAGTGTCCCTTCCTGGGAAACTGGGAGCTGTAATTGTCAATGAATGATTGGGTATTTAAAGGAACCCAGGAGTATTGTGGGTGGACATAAACCAATTAAGAATTTCTTCAAAGGTACCATATGACCCAGTCATCCCATTACTGGGTATATACCCAAAGGATTATAAATCATGCTGCTATAAAGACACATGCACACGTATGTTTATTGTGGCACTATTCACAATAGCAAAGACTTGGAATCAATCCAAAGGTCCATCAGTGACAGACTGGATTAAGAAAATGTGGCACATATACACCATGGAACACTATGCAGCCATAAAAAAGGATGAGTTCATGTCCTGTGTTAGGGACATGGATGCAGCTGGAAACCATCATTCTCAGCCAACTATCGCAAGAACAGAAAACCAAACACCACATATTCTCACTCATAGGTGGGAATTGAACAATGAGATCACCTGGACACGGGAAGGGGAACATCACACACTGGGACCTATTGTGGGGAGGGGGGAGGGATGGCATTGGGAGTTATACCTGATGTAAATGACAAGTTGATGGGTGCCGCACACCAACATGGCACATGTATACATATGTAACAAACCTGCACATTGTGCACATGTACCCTAGAATGTAAAGCATAAATAAAAAAAATTTCTTCAAAGAAAATAGAGGGATAGAAGGCATTATGAGGCCCCTATCTGAAAGGAGAACAATGGAACAAACCCCAAATCTATGTGGATTTTATCTATATTTATATTTATATTTTTTACTTTTTTGAGGCAGAATCTCACTATGTTGCCCAGAGCAGGCCTGGAATTCCTAGCCTCAAGTGATCCTCCTGCCTCAGCCTCCCTACTAGCTGGGACTACAGGGAAGTGCCACTGGGCCCAGTTCAGGGATTTTAAAAAATACAAATGTAAACACATTATTATCAAAGCCTTTGGTAATCAATTCTTAGACACATATAAAAAAATACAGTATGCTCAGATTTTGAGAGTGAATAAAGTTTTAAATACCAGTCTAGCATGTCCATTAGCTCTCCTTTCTCCATGTAAGTTATCCTTCCTGTGATGCCTAGCTCACCTTAATTCAGGGAGCTTTTGCTGACTACAGGAGATTCCTCTGAGCTGTCACTTGTCAGAATAGCAGTTTTAAGATGTACAGTCATTAGGCCATTACGTAGGGCCAATATCTTGTTGAGCATTTACTATACCAGGTGCTAAGCATTTATATATATAACGTATTAATAATAATGGTGCAAAATCAACTTCAGTTTTTGCCATTAAAAGTAATGACCAAGACCGCAATTACTTTTGTACCAACCTAATATATTTATATATATATAATATAAATATATAATATATACAACATATAAATATATAACATATATAACATATAAATATGTAATATATATAACATATAAAAAAATAAGGAAAGAACAGCAAAGAAACATATATCTTATCTAACTTCATAACCATTATATGAGATCGATGCTCTTATTATCTCTGTTTGAAAGATTCAGGAAGGTTAAGTGGCTTGTCCGCATTCCTACGTCTGGGAAGTAGCAGGTCTAGAATTTGATCACAGATGTATGTGTCCCTAGAGATCTACTGCTTCCAAAATACATTTTTGTATTTCCGTTAGGTTAAGTACATATGTGGCATGCCTCCCTACTAACTCGTGAATGCTTCAGGGAGAACAGGTCAACCCACGAGGTAGAATTTAAATTTCCAGGGAATCACTTTCAGAGTAATTTCACATCCATCCTCAGTTGACACCAGGTTTTTTTGTTTTTCCACTTTTTGTCCACCCTGCAGAAGAAAGGAACAGTTTTCACCCTCCAAATCTTGGCTTATTTGGCAGTGCTTTAAGATTTAGACATGTTCTGTTGGGGACAACATGAGGATGATAAAAATGGATAATTTGGTTTGGGTTGGGAATTTTATGAATTTGTATGTATTGTATAGTGAACCGAGGATGATGAGACTGCTCACTGACCTCCCCCTTTTATCTCCTGATATGTCAAAGACTGCTCTGGGCTTTGTTTCTTTCTCTCTCTCAAATAAAGATTAATATGGTCATTATAAGAAATGCTCACTGACATGTTTTGAAATGGAAAAAGTTTCATTCTACCTTTCTTGATAAAAATGAGTCTAATTTGGTTGGTTTGACAGTGAGGGCTGGCTTTTCCAATCTGGTTATATGGTGGATGTTTTATGTTAACTATGTATACTAAATCTGCAGTTTAAGGGTTTTAGCAAAAATATACAGTTCATAGTAAGATCAAAGTATTTGATTATCTTTATATTTGTAAGAGTGTTTCTAAACTAATTTTTTCAAACCTTTCAAAATATATTGAGAGAAACAAGGTGCCTCTAAGCTGAAGACTAACAGGAATAACTGTTACTTTAAAAGTCTTGGGAAAACTGTTTTGACATGCTTACAAATTTTACACAAGAATTTATGAAAAATCTCCAAGTAGTAAATAAGTTTTTAATATGCATTTTAATAACATAATTTTAATACTTAATTTCTGACATAGATTAATGATAACTTTAAATGATTATTTTGTCTTACAATAAGATAGCATTTTGGCCAAAGAAAATAAAATGATGCATTGGGACAGAAGTAGGAAGAAATAATAAGCATAAAATTATGACATTAAGACAAACCTCTATGTGAAGTAGAGGAAGGGAAACACTAGTATAAGAAAAAGTAACAATGTAAAATTTCTGTTAGATGAGTTGTGCATGTATTTGAAATTGATAAGTATTAAGTTTCCCTAGTGTTTAGAATCTATTAAATACAGTTTAAAAGTTTCTTTATATATTTGTAATCACAATATATTTGTACTTGTCAATATAATCATAAATACATTTAATATTTTCAACCATTTCAATGTATGCTAAAAATCTTCAGATGTCAGCTTAATATAAAAGGGGGTGCATGGTCCATCAAATGTGTTTTAGGAATTATGCGAACAACACATTCAGAAGACTTTTATCTCATGCTGCTCTGATCTTGTCCAACATCCAGCATGGTATCTTTAGGGCTTTAAGATATTGATGTTCAAGTGGAAAGTATCATGTCTCTGATAAATATTGACGTCAGGGCCAATAAAGGAAGCATATTTTAAGGAACGTTAAAACTTTGTTTCCAGTAACTTGAGAAGACTGAAATATGTTCTCTATACATTTTTAAAAGAATCTTTAGGATTAATAACAAAAACTTCATTGCTATAACATCGAATTTTAAGTTATATGGTGTAGTGGTCTAGATACCTAAGTCACAAGTACTAAAAGTAAAAACCATATTTCTGAAGGAATGTTACCACCAGGTCATATATGAAATCTGATTATAAAGTTGGCCTTGGTTTCTACCTGTGTCTTGTGGAATGAATCTTTTCCCAAAAGGTGAAGGAAATGGTGATTTTAGAAACAACAAATGCTGATTTTAGAAACAACAACAATGAAATTGTCATATTCTTCATTCTGGCTCTTACTAACCAACCAGGGACTACACTTGAGCAAGTTCTTTAACTTCCAACTGTCTTATCTTTAAAATGATAATATTGGGTTAATATGGCGATTTTGAGTATTACATGATGTAATGTGTGTGTTAGTCTAAGTCCCCTGAAAAACAGACACCAAGATGGGGTTAAATGTGCAAGGATGTTACTAGAAAATGCCATGAAAACAACCCCATCAAAAAGAAGGCAAAGGATATGAACAGACACTTTTCAAAAGAAGACATTTAGGCAGCCAACAAACATATGAAAACTCATCACTGTTCATTAAAGAAATGCACATCAAAACCACAATGAGATACCATCTCATGCCAATTAGAATGGCAATCATTAAAAAGTTAGGAAACAACAGATGCTGGAGAGGATGTGGAGAAATAGGAATGCTTTTACACTGTTGGTGGAAGTGTAAATTAGTTCAACCATTGTGGAAGACAGTGTGGCGATTCCTCAAGGATCTAGAACTATAGAGATATCATTTGACCCAGCAATCCCATTACTGGGTATATACCCAAAGGATTATAAATCATTCTACTGTGAAGACACACGCACATGTATGTTTATTGCAGCACTATTCACAATAGCAAAAACTTGGAACCAACCCAAATGCCCATCAATGATAGACTGGATAAAGAAAATGTGGCACATATACACCATGGAATACTATGCAGCCATAAAAAAGGATGAGTTCGTGTCCTTTGCAGGGATGTAGTTTGCTGAGAATGATGGTTTCCAGCTTCATCTAATAGGAACAAAAAGCCAAACACTGCATATTCTCATCTGTAAGTGGGAATTGAACAACGAGAGCATACGGGCACAGGGAGGGGAACATCATACATGGGGAGGGATAGCATTAGGAAAAACGCCTCATGTAGATGATGGGTTGATGGATGCAGCTAAACCACCATGGCCTCTGTAACAAACCTACACATTCTGCACATGTATGCCAGAACTTAAAGTATAATTAAAATAATGAAGGCCTTTGAATCTGTGACTTGTTTATTTTACAGATGGTAGAGTGAATAGCCATCTCTTCTTTACCCTAGGCCCTGGGGGGTTTGTGATTTGGTAGTTTCAAATGTGATGACAATAATAAAAATGAGTTCTCTAAACAAAACAAAAACAAATCCAATTCTATGTCTTGTTTGACTCATTATCTTAAGGCCAAATGCACCCTTTTAGCACAAGACAAAATTACCTCTGCTTACTTGACACATCTGACCACATCTCTTCTCACACTGCTCATCTTTCTGCTGCAGTAACACTGGTGATACTCATTATTGATGGACTCACTCATTCCTTTCTACGGATGTCCACAGGCCACAGTTCTGGCCAGTGAGACACTGGGGGAGCTTACTAGACAGTTTTTGGACAAGCTTTCCTTTCCTGATTTAAAAAAGGAAAAGGAGAGTTTGAATTTCTAAGCATTTTGTTTATTGCCCTTCTTTCCTTCTTGCCACCTGCTTAAAGAAGCCTGGAGGTTCAGTAGTCATCTTGAGTGAGACAAAAGAATGAGGAAGGGTAATCATAGATATAACTGGGACCTGGGTCTTTGAAAGCATCACTGAGCAGTTGCACTGGCTAAGGATGTTTGTCAGACTTCCTATATGAATTTGATTAATACCTACTTAGATACTATTTAGTCATATTTTCTGTTACTTGCCACAGTATGCAATCTTGACTATTTTACCATGGTTTTATTTCATCCATCAAAGCAATTAAGACTTGATGCTTTGTTAATTTCTTTGTTAAAACTAGACAAGATACTGAACTCTTTGATACTGACTTTTTCTAGTCTGTTATGCACAAGGCATAGGTAAGATAAGACCTGGGATACCAAAGTGGGGTCTTAGTTCCTCTCAGAAAATACAGTACTAACATTAGAACAAAGGAATGAATGTTGACACAGCCAATAAGCATGAGGACCTAGGCTAGGCAGGGTGGGTTTCACAGATCAGGAGGGGATGTCGTGGCCACATTTTAGTTTTAGAAAACTTGCTATAGCTAGTAGCTGGGTGGAAGTAGTCTATTTGGGAGGGTATAGGAGGTTTCAGGGAGAGTTTCTGGAGCTTAGGGCTGGAATGATGGCTGGGTTTAGAGAAGAATGAATGGATCCTAGTGTTTGGATTGACTTGGATATAGCAGATGCAGGCAGAATGAAAATTCAGAATGCTTCAGATTTTTGGCTTAGACAAAAATAATATGACAAATGACAGAGTCAAGGAGCACCATTTAAAGACAGTATAGTTGAGATTGTTGTAACAAAAGTACTTGAGTGTGAATTGGAATACTGCCCTTTATTAGATTTATAGTTTTGAGACAGCTAACTTCTCTAATCTTCAAGATTTCTGTCTTTAAAACTACACTGGCTGGGAGTGGTGGCTCACGCCTGTAATCCCAGCACTTTGGGAGGTTGAGGCAGGCAGATCACCTGAGGTCGGGAGCTCGAGACCAGCCTGGCCAACGTGGTGAAATCCTGTCTTTACTGGAAAAAAAAAAAAAAAAAAAATTAGCTGGGCATAGTGGCGGGTGCCTGCAATCCCAGCTACTTGGGAGGCTGAGGCGGGAAAATCGCTTGAACCTGGGAGGCTGAGATTGGGCCACTGTGCTCCAGCCTGGACAACTGAGTGAGACTCTGTCTCCTTAAAACTACACTAATCGTATGTGACAATTCACAAGAAACCTGGAACATATAAATAATATTCAGTATTGTTGTTGGATCAAATTAAGAGAAGGAAGAGAATGATGGTGAATTTCACAAGTCAAGAGACAGCCAAGTGTAGATATCCAGTAGGAATATTTGGGGCTGAGTTGGGGATATAGACTTGGACTTACTTGTCTATTCAATCAGCCGATATTTACAGAGCAGCCACCATGTGACAGGTATTATGCTAGGCACTAGAATACTTGTGGTAGTTGAAGCCAGGAGAAAAGGGCCATGGGCAAACCCCTGAGGAACCAGATTATTTCAGGGCTGGAGTGGTAGTTCTCAAACTTTAGCATCAGAATCACTCAGATAATTTGTTTATAAGCAAATTTCCTGGGCCTTACTCCAGTGATCTGATGCAATAGGTCTAAAGTGAGAGCTGAAATCCTGCATTTTTGACGATTCCCTAAGTAATGCTGATGCCACTGGCCTAGGGCCACACTTAGTATTGCTGGATTAGAAAAGAGAGTTAGTTATAAGATGACTGAGAGGGAAGAACTAAAGGGATATAGGGAGAAGCCAAGAAAATGAAAGTTTTAAAAATGAATTAATAGGTATATTATCATTAAACGTTGTTAAAGGCTGAGAGGTCAGACTAACTCCAAAGCATCCCGTGGATTTAGTTAAAAGGGCAAGAAAAGCTGAGTGGAAGCATGGTTAGTATGACTGTTGGAATGTGATGAATAAGGATATGGGATGGCATGTGTAGTCAGCTTAAGAAATTTGCTTCTCTTCTGAATAAACAGAATCTTTGAACACGTTTCCCCAAAGTGCTTTGGTAGGTACATAAATTGTACTTGAAAGATTTAATAAGTAAATATCTAGTAAACCCTGCCCAAGGTAAAGCTAAACAGATTTGTTTTTAGCAGCACTTCTCCATACCTTTAAATATACAAATGAACTTTGTATATTACCAAGATGGGGATCTAGTAAGCAATATTAACCACAACTATTTGACAAGGAAATACTTTTCTGCATGGCTCTCGTAGGGACAAGTGGTCCAAGGAGCACACTTTGGAAATGTTCCCTCTGCAATTCTAAATCTTACTGGTTAATGAAGGTTACTGGAGTGAGGGGGTTTCGTTATCTTTATCGACATCCCAGAGAAGCTCAGGATTTGAGAGGTATTCCTTTCCTGTTCCTCAGACTATGCATAAATGCTGTACCAAGCATTCTATCTGTGTAGTAGCACAGCAGGTTCCAAGCCTTTGAATGATGGCCGGTGGAGAAAAGCACTGATTCTTTTTCAGATATTTGGTCTCCTGGAGGTATACTTGGATTTTTATTGTTAGAGTGATTGATTTAAGGCATTTGCTTTCTTAATTTTCTATGAAAAGTTGCCTAAAGATAACCTCTGTGTAAAATGCAGTAGCTATATATTTTTTGCAAATGCCTATTTTCTTAAAAATATAAACCAGTGGAATCTATACTAGAAGAAGAGATTGCAGTCACCATAGGCTCTGTACATTGAAAGTCAATACACCTACAGCTTCCATCAAGGAAAATCAATGAAGCAAGAACCTTAACAATTTGGATCTTCTCCTTGATAAGACTAATACTTGCATGCAGTTCAGTTCAACATAATGAACAAAATTTAGCTGGTTTGGTTTGGAAACATTTTCTTGAAGAGCAGAAATGAGGTCACCTCGAGGATAGAAGGTAAATGACTAGATACTCATGAAGGCTTTGTAGCTCTAAAATTCATAATTTTGAGGTAACTAGAATGGTGTGTTTTTTTATTTTTTGACTAACATACACTTAATTCACATCATACAGAAGGTCTAGGGAGATATTAATAAGAAAAAGGAAATGCCGTGCCCTGTACTGGCCCTTAAGAGACCTGTTACCTTTCTAGTTCTATAAACCATTGAGATTAACATACCTAGTGGACTCACTGCTATTCGAGTAAAATTTAAATTTATTTTTTTCCCAGTTTCTATGCCTTGACCCATATTCTCTGCTTTCCCAGATCCTTCAACTTTCCATATTCAACTCCCCATAATGGCTACTGAAATCCTATTTTTTCCATGATATGTCAATTTGCTGAAGACTTCAGTAGGAAATAATGCAATTAATAACATTGATCTCTCCCATTATATAACACATTAGAAATGTTAGAGCTTTTTCCAAAAGGCATCATTTTTATTTTTCATGACCCTAGGAGACAGGTTATTATAATGGCCTTTTGGTGGAGGAGGAAACCAAATCTCTGAGGTTAAAAGCCAGTAAGTTGTAGATGAGGGCCGGAGTCAGGATTTATGCTGCAGATGTTATACTCTGTCCTCTATTACTTGCCTGTCTTCTTGCTGAACCACTAGGGCACTTAACCATTCATTCATTCATTCATTCATTCAAAAAATATTCATTGAGCACCTACTATATTCTTCCAGAACACATATTTCTGTCAGATGAATCAGCACACACATGATTGGTAAATAGAGCGATATTGCTAAAATATGGAGATCATCTTGGTGCTTTCCAGCACATTAGTTTTTGACGTATTAAAGTTCACCAATTCAGGTGACTGCATGGAGCTATGAAAGAACAGAGTGTGCACACGAGGCCTGTCTCCTATGTTCCTTCTTGTGACTCAGTGTCGCTAGGTATTCCATCTTGGAAGTACTTATTATTCTAGTTTTTTCATCTTTTCTTTCTGGTTTTTTTTTTTTTTTTTTTTTTTTGTATTTTTACCTCATCTCCAAGACTCAGCTTTGACTTAAACCTTCCATCAAGCTATCGCTGCCCTTTTTTACATTTGTTAGTCCTATATGTCAGTTTTATTTACTAGAGATCCATCCTGTCTTTTAACTGGGATGGATTTTTAAATTAAGATGATGATGCTTTTTTTGCTCTGGTTGACTGGTATGTACATTGAGTGGTCTACCCTGACCTGTTTTTGTTCTGTCACCTCTTATTTTTGATGTCTGATTGTGTAGGGCATAGAATTTTAATGTTTGTATGCATGTTAGCATAAATGTCTATTTGCCAAGTAACATGTCTGTGTGTGTGTGTGTGTATTTTCCACAGTAAAGTGTCAAATTTCTATATATTTTTTCCCAAAACATTTGTGTCACAAAATTGGAAAAGTCTGCTTTTAATTGTTCTAGCCAGAAATTATTGAAAAGCTCCTACATACTAGGTATGTTATCATTTTATTTAATTCTCATAGCAACCACATAAATCTGGATCTTTCTATCCCCAGTTTTGGCAAAGGATTTGAACCTCAGGCAGTCTGACTCTTTTTTTACTCTACCATGTTTCCATTTTTTACAAGCTAAATATAATTTCACATTGAAAAACTGTTCTTCCTAAGCCTAGGAACTTAGAGGGGTTGGGGGTGCTGGCAAAAAAAATGTTGAATTGTATTTGCCTTGCCACCATTCCTTCAAAGACTTTAAAGTAAATTTTCTAGTTTCCCAACTTAGGTTCAGTCCCATTAACACTAATGTCTAGCTCTTTTTATGCCAAACCCACTAATAATGAAATTTATTATCTCATTTAAGGTAAATAAATACAAAATAATTGGATGACATGTTGTGATAAATATAGAGTAAATATACGAGCTTTGTAATTTTTTAGGACCCGTGAATATCTGTGTTTACAAAGGAGATCTGTTTTAGTTAAAATAATCCTAGTTGCTGTCACAGATACTCTCCCATCCAATATCTCAGAGGCTCAATATAATAAAAATTTGTCACTCTTTAACAGTCTAACTTGGGTGCTCCTGGTCTGGCAGTTCTTTCTCAATATTGAATTCAGAGACTCCATTTCCTTCCATTTTCAACCCTATGTTTTTCAATGCTTGTGTCTGAGGTTACCCTGGGGAGGTCTTCATTGTAGTCAATCAGATACAGAAAAGACCATGGAGAATTACGAGGGAGGATTTTCTGTGGAAACCCCCAAATGGCATACATTGCTGCTGCTGCATTACACTGGCTACCACTCAGTTTTGTGGCTACTCCTAACCACAAGGGAGGCTGGTAGTCTACTCTGTGCCCAAAAGGAAGAGGAACTAGATTTTGTGCATAGTTATAGCCAATTTCTTCCACAGGGCCAGCATAAGTTCTTTAACAGCTCAGGTTTTATGCCTATAACTATTGCTTCCAGCAGAATAAATTTCTCTTCGGCAAGCTGTGATAAATGTTATGACTTCATATTTTATTTTATAGCACCTCTGCTTCATTCCCTCTAAATTGCCTTATTGTGTTTCATTATGGGCACTAATGATGAATTAAGTTGGACTACTTAATAATTAAAAGTATTTCTAGGATGAAACCATCTTCTCTCTTGGAAGAAAGTACTTGGCTTTGTTCACTGAGCTTCACACGGCTCTCTTTTACTGAGCCGTAGTACTCAGTAAAAGAGAATTAGAATTTTTTAGAAATGAACACACAGACCTCCCAACAAGTGACATCGACAGGATTGTTCTGTTTGATTGTAAAAGAAAGGAATTTATATAAAATCAAAAAATTTTTTTACCAAACTATAAAAATGAATGGTACAAACTTTTAGTAACTTTAAGGATGCTAAACCTAGAATGAGCTGACATCTGAAAGAAAACTCTAGAAACAATTTCTGATGCATATGCACAGAAATATGGAGAAGGAGTGGTCCCATGGTTTGGGACCAAGCACAAATGTTACTGAATGTCAAACAGTTACCCAGTCTTTATTTTTATTTTTTGTCTGCTTTTGCTATTAAATGCTAGCATCTTAACACGGAAAAATTTGAATAAATTTAGATTGTGTGGTTTATCCACGGATGGTATCAGAGGAATGTATGAATGTGCCAAACCCTGGCTGGACACAGTGGCTCACACCTGTAATCCTAGCACTTTGGGAGGCCAAGATGGGAGGATCACTTGAGGCCAGGAGATCAAGACCAGCCTGGGCAACATAGCAAGACCCTGTCTCTTAAAAAAAAAAAAAAAAAGTACCGTATTGTGGATTAAAATGTGTCTTTGTGGGAGTGTGTTTTTTTCTGGGAAGAATTTTCTATAGACTTCACTAGATTTTCAAAGCATCCTGTGATCTTCTCTTAGGAAGGCTTAGGACTGTGCTCATGTAAAAAGAATGAATCTTAATGTTGGTGACAATACAGTACATAGGATTGCTTTAAAGAAGTTTGTCTCCAGACCTACAATGATAAAAAAAAAAAACTTGGGACCTCAGAACCATTTTTAGCAATGTTTACTTATGCACATGGTCGCTAAACAAATATTGCTTGAGTGCCTTTTCCATGTCTCCTGCTGTGCTTACATATCCCACAGATAGAGGGAGAGTTGCTAGAAATTTGAGAATGAGGGAGATGATGAGGCAGGGGGAAATGTGGATCCATGATAGTGTCCACAAGCTTTTGTTGGCATCAGGCATACAAGGTACATTCTACTTCTTCCATGTTTTATCTATCTGAATTTGGGTAAGTTAGGGAACATTTATGTACCTCCATTTGTTCTATAAAAGGATTCATGTGCCTGTTTCTTCGTATTATGAAGAATATGTTAATACATGTAATATACTTAATACAATGTCTGGTACACAGTAAAATCTCAATAAGTGGTCGTTATGATTTGGTGTCCTCAAATATGTGAGTATCTTCCAGGTGTAAGATGCATTGGGTTTAGTGCAGGTGGCCTTGTAGGGAGAATAGAAACCAATGGGTCTGAGTTTTAGGAAGGCGCAGTTCAGCTTAACATAGCCAATCTTTTAATAATCCTTGAAAAAGATAAAAATAGAACCAGGGCACAGGGCAATGAACTCCCGTCACTGGGAGGATTTAAATAGAAGAAGCCACTATTTCTCAGAGAAGAGAAAAATCTTTCTACATGATTAAACTAAGTTGCATTTGACATTTCATCTAAAGTTAGCATTCTGTGTATGTTTAACAATTATCATATAGAAAAGGAGGTAAGAAAGAACCTGAATCTGATATTTTTTCTATCCCTGTGTCTCAGAAAAATGTTTTTCAAAGTGTAACTTAAGTTTCTCAAATCCAGGAAGAGATTGAAAGACAGGAAAATTATCCCATACAGGTATGTTGTCTCTTAAGGAAACTTGACCCATGGTCATCTAAAGTGGCAATACACACATAAGGTACTGATTCTTTTCTTTTCTTTTTTCTTTCTTTTTTTTTTTTTTTTTTTTTTTTTTTGACGCAGTCTCGCTCTGTCGCCCAGGCTGGAGTGCAGTGGCGCCTTCTCAGTTCACTGCAAGCTCCACCTCCTGGGTTCATGCCAATTCTCCTGCCTCAGCCTCTCGAGTAGCTGGGACTACAGGCCCCCGCCACCATGCCTGGCTAAGTTTGTTTTTGTATTTTTAGTAGAGACGGGGTTTCCCCATGTTAGCCAGGATGGTCTCGATCTCCTGACCTCCTGATCTGCCTGCCCTGGCCTCCCAAAGTGCTGGGATTACAGGCGTGAGCCTCTATGCCCAGCCAGTACTGATTCTTTTCTTAACATAAGGTTTTCCCACTGAGATTTCCTTCAATTTAGAGACAATTGTAGGGACAATTTACAAATGTATGAAGTGATATATGCTTCTTTCTCTCTCTCTCTTTTTTTTTTTTTTTTTTGGTCAGAGGTCATCTGTAGTACTAATTCAGAAATATAGCTCATACATTTCTCTCAATTTAAGGGCAGAGTGAAAAAATACAATTTCAGAGAGTAAATTTGTGTGTTAACTTATTTCTACAGCAGTAGAGTTGAAATAACTATCAGGAAATATTGTTACAAAAATGGGTTCCAACTTGTATCTTTCTCAATTAGTAGACAATCAAATGCCAGAAATTTCTTTCATCAAAATAAAGTTGTATCTTAACGTGAAATGATAACACTCATCTGAGTCTGTTCAACAGCCAGCATAAAATTAAGCTGGTAAGAAAAATTCATCTTTACAGTCCCATATTTTGAACGTTTTTGGGGAAAAAGGTATCAAGATTAAGGATCAGGTCAACAAAGATGAATTTATAAATCTAAAAGCAACATAAAAGTGGATGTCCAGTCAAAAATAGTACTCCAGCACTTATTCTGGGTTGACTCACTATGTATTAGAAACAGAATAATTTGTCTTAGAATTTAAACTCTAGTCTATCTAAAATCAGCTTGTCTGGCTTTGTCTCTATGCAATGGAAATACACACAAGTCAGCCAGATGCAAAAGGTAGCCACAGTGAAATGGGTATGGCCAAGATGGCGCCAATCACACATTAAATCCTGTTGTCCCTGATGCTACTTAAGCAGCATTAGAAAGAGAAAGGATTGCAAATGGAAAATCTCAAATCATGTACCATTCCACCTTCTGTATGCTCCAACATGTTCAGGGATCTGAGACACAAAATGCTTAAATTTTTCCAGCATCCCTAGTGGTACAGCAACACGTGCTCCAATCTCTTGACAAGTAACATTTTCCATGTCGTACCTGTGACATATCAGTGACAAATGGGTTCTAGGGCCCTGGAATATTGCCACTCACTGAAGCTTCAAAGCTTTTAAAGGTGGGGATTGCTGCAGGAATATTGGGAGCAGGGCAGGACAGGACAGGTATGCCCTCTCAGATACGCCTCATCCTGCTTGCTCATGGGAAGAGGCAATTCAACCTTCCGGATTTGATAGATGGAAAATCTTCTGCCAATTATGTGTAAAGTACAGCTGATCTTCAGTATCCATAAAGGACTGGTTCTGATTCCCACTCAGGTACCAAAATCCATGATACTCATGTCCCTGATAGAAAATGCTGCAGTAATTGCATATAACCTGCACACATCCTCCTGTATACTTTAAATCATCTCCAGATTACCTAGTCCTATGTAAATGCTATATAATAGTTGTACTACTGTATTGTTTATGGAATGACAAAGTCTGTGTGTGTTCACTACAGGTACAACCATTCATGTTTTCCCAATATTTTCAATCTGAAACTGGTTGAATCCAAGATGTGGAACTCGAGAGGGCCCCACTGTACAGTGTCCAAAATGATGTGGTAATCTCAGTACTAACAGATACTACTATCCTGTCTTAACTACATGTGTGCTACAGATGTACCTCGCTGTGATCTGTTTGTGATTTGTTGTCCAGCTTCCTAAAGTGAATATAATAACTTGACTTTGCAGGATGGACCCAGCTTCCATACATAGCATTATAGAGATTGATATTGTCTTTAGAAAGCTGATTTGAAACATAGAAGCAGTCATTCCAAACTATGCACTTAGTGGTTAGGGAGGAGAGGACCAGTCTTTACAAGAGGTGTTTCTGAAGAACTAGTCCTGTTGGTTTTAGACAAGAGATACAAAAGTTGAAGAAAACAAGGACAAGCTATTTTTGTTTTTTTGTTTTTGAAAGAGAGATTTTCTTTTAAAATGCTATAGATCCGTGCTGTCCAACAGAAATATAAGTCAAATACATAATGATTTTCTAGTAGTCACAGCAGTAAAAGTACAGACCTAGGGAAAAACTAATTTTAACTTCACATATTTGAAATATTTTAACACACAGTCAATATTAAAATTTAACTGGCACATATCATTTTTTGTATTACATCTTTAAAATTAGTGTGCATTTTACACTTATGGTATATCTCAATTCTGAGGAGCTATATTCCCACTGCTCAATAGCCACATGTGGCTAAGGGCTATCAAACTGGACAGGACAGCTCCAGACCAAAGAATGCTCCTAAATTGCTAGGAAATCATGCCTGATCCATTGGAGAAATTTTGAACTGGAGATATATGCCCAAATGTTGTTTTATGACAAAAGTTTTTAACCCCTGAGAAAGGGAAATAACATTTTCAGACTTTATATATATGTTTGCTATACAGCATTGTGGGTGTTGTATGTGACTTGGATCTGGTTCAACGGATACATGACATGAAGTGACTTTTAGCCATGGTGAGCTCACCAAATAGCTTTCTTCTGGGAATGCTAATATGTTGATCCTGGGTCTATACAAATATAGGTGACTATTAAGCTATAAGCTATCCGTCTGGAGTGATTTCATTCCAGTAGAAGGAATGGGATTTCTGAAGCCAAGAAACAAAGCTGGAAGGGGAAACCTTGGTGCATCAAGGGAGAGGCTGCAGAAAAGCAGGTTCACAGGAGTCAGGGAGAGAGGCACCTACATTCAAGGCCTGAGTGGAGTGAGACAGCACTTCAGAAGTAGAAAGCAATCAGAAGCCTTACAGAAGTTGATTGACTCAAGTGGTAGACAAGGAGAATTAATAAAAGCTAGGCCTGTCAATACTAGTTTACTTCTGTGTAATGAGAGCACAAGCAGAGATGTCTGTGTTCATGTCTGAGTTGGCAGAAAGACTCACAGAAAGCAGTAGGACACAGTGGAAGCTACAGCCGTCTTTATGATTTTGAGGGAAATATATATCATTTCCCTCCATTCTCGTCATAGGTGCAAAAAGAGAAAGTTGAAAAGAATCTTAAGGATAACCAACCTTCCCTACTATACCTGATTTTCTTCAGGCCCCACAGAAGGACATCAGGAGACCAAGATTAACATAATCCCATGTCTTCTGACCAATGAGGCTTTATTCCAGGGCTGTTCCTGCAGCATTTTAGTGTTCCTAAATGCTGCTAAGGAGAAGATCCTGGTCTCCTCTGTTTGCAGAATGAAAGCCCAGATTGGTTATTAGCTACTCCCTCTAGGTATATTGAAGAACTATTCTTGTACCCTCTGTGATACCCATGATGTCTGATGTGCTAATGAGTAAAATACGCTTGCAGAGAGTGATGTTTCCCAGAAAGTATATTGATGATACAGAGAAACTGGAAATCTTCTATGTTGCTCATGTCAGTATAAAATGATATAACCATTTTGGAAAAAAAAAAGTATTCCAGTTTCTTATAAAATTAAATATACATTTAGTCTATGGCATTGCAGTCTCATTCCTATGTGTTTACTGTTGAAAAAAAAAAAAAAAAAAAAAAAAACCCTGTACAAGAAGGTACATGTTTTAACACCCCAAAATGGGAAATAGCCCACGTGTCCATCAAAAGGATAATGCATAAACAAACTGCAGCCTATCTGTATAATGAAACTTAGCAAAAGCTTGGATGAATCTCTATAATATTTTGCTGAGTAGAAGAAACATAAACAGTACATATTCAATTATTCCATTTGTATGAAGTTTTTGTGAATTGTCACAGGTATAACTAATTTATGAAGAATAGTGAATACTGCAAATGTTAACAGTTGTCATGGGTGTTCACTGTAAAACATTTTTCAACTTTTGTGTATTTAAAAAAATTTTATAATAAAGCCTTGGGGGTATGAATTATTTGCAAAAATGGTACCTTAGTGGGAACAAATTACTTTAGGATCTTATCCTTGCCATATGCAAACAAATCTAAATGTAAGAGCTAAAATTATAAAACTTTTAGAAAAAAAATTCATGACCTTAGGTTAAGAAGTTTTAGATATGACATGAAAAACATGATTCATAGAGGAAAAAAAATGATAAACTGACTAAACTTAAAAAATGTATGTCAAAATACATTAAGTAAAAAAGATCACATACTATAAGAAAATATTTTCAAATAGCATATTTGATGAACTCGTATCCAGAATAAACGAAGCACAGCTCAGTGATAGACAATCTAATTAAGTATGGACAAAAGATTTGAATAGTCACTTCATCAAAGAATATAAGGACATAAAAATATGCCCAATGCGATTAGTCTTGAGACAGAGTCTTGCCTTTATCACCCAGACTAGAGTACAGTGGTGCGATCTCGGCTGTCTGCAATCTCCGCCTCCTGGGTTCCAGAAATCCTGCCTCAGTCTCCTGAGTAGCTGGGACTATAGATGTGTGCCATGTCTGGCTAATTTTTCAATTTTTACTAGAGACGGGGTTTCACCATGTTGGCCAGGCTGGTCTTGAAATCCTGACCTCGGGTGATCTGCCTCCTAAAGTGCTGGGCTTACAGGCGTGAGCCACCGTGCCCAGCCCATGTCATTAGTCTTTAGAGAAAAACCACGGTCTACTTTACACCCACTAGAATGATTATAACAAAAAGATGAAGTAAGTATTGGTGAAGATGTGGGGAATATGGAACCCTCATACATTGCTGACGGAAATGCAAAGTGGTACAGCTTCTTTAGGAAACAGTTTGTCAGTTTTCTGAAATGTTAAATATAACATTACCATGCAAACCAGCAAGTATACACCTAGTATGCTATGCAAAAGAAAGGAAAACACATATCCACACAAAGGCCTCAAGGTGAATGTTCAGAATAGCATTGTTCTTAGTAATTAAAAAATTAAAACAATCCAAATGTTTATCAACTGGTGAATGACTAAGCAAAAGATGGTACATCCATGCAATGGAATATTATTCAGCAATGCAAATGAACACATTACTAATACATGCTGGTTGAACTAGAACCTGATTTGGTTGAACTTCAAAAACATTTTCTAACTGAAAGAGACCAGATATCAAAAGACCTTATATTGTAATCTTTATTTCTATGAAATACCTAGAAAATGCAGATCTGTAGAGACAAAGTAGGTATAAGTTGCCTGGGAGAGAACGGGAATGAACTGCAAAAGAGAAAGTGGTGTCTTTTTGGGGTGAGGGAGATATTTTAAAAACCCATTCTGGTGATGGTTGCATAATTTTGTAAATTTACTGAAAATCATTAAATTATACACTTCTAACAGGTGAATGTTATGGTATGTTAATAACATCTCAAAGCTGTTAAAAATATTGTGTAAAACTTAGACTAGGGCTGGGCACGGTGGCTCACGTCTGTAATCCCAGCACTATGAGAGGCCGAGGTGGGTGGATTGCCTGAACCTCAGGAGTTCAAGACCATCCTGGCCCACAGGCCAACATGGTGAAACCCTGTCTCTACTAAAACTATAAAAATTAGCCAGGTGTGGTGGTGGGCGCCTGTAATCCCAGCTACTCGGGAGGCTGAGGCAGGAGAATCGCTTGAACCCAGGATGCAGAGGTTGCAGTGAGCCCAGATTGTGCCATCGCATTCCAGCCTGGACGACAGAGCGAGAGTCTCAAAAAATAAAAAATAAAAAATAAAAAAATAAAACTTAGACTGATGGAACTCAAAATTGTAGAGTTTTGTGGGTAAGAGAACTGAATTTGGTACAGTGTGATTTCCTTCATCCTTACTGTGTGACTTCTGGAAATTAGCCTCTCAATGATTTATTTTACTCCTCCATGAAATGGCAATAAGAATATGTCCCTCATAGTAATTTTAAGAAAATTGCAGGAGATAAACAGTACTTATCACACAATTAACACATTGAGAGCTTAATAAATGTCAACTCCTACTACTATGATAATGATGTAGAGGCATTGACCATAATATTTCACTACTTTTTGGATCAAAAGTTCTTAACCTTCGATGACTGTCCTTGTTCCCAAGATTTGGTATTGAGTTGTGTTAAGTTTAGCCTAAAGTTGCCTCCTTACATATATGAAGTTCAGCCTAAAAGTTTCTTCATACAAAGTGAACCATAACCGAAATGCAGGTGTGAACAGACTGTAATCTACCCTTTTGCCAATCATCGAGTTTTGGCTAATCAAAGACGGCCAACTGTTCAAACTCTGTTCAAATAAGGCGAACAGCAAGCTGTAAGCAATCCGGCTGTTTCTGTACCTCACTTCCATTTACTGTACGTCTAAAAGGACCTAGAACAGTGTGCTTTTCTAATTCCTTATCTGACTTCTAATTTTGCTGTTCTTCATGGTGCCTTTAATTCCTTCTCATCAGACTTTTCCAAGTGCTGTCTCTAGCCGTTTCCTCTTTCTGCTCATTTACAACTTCCAGGGTGCTGTTGAACTCTGAACAGTCTTGATGCAATTGGGTACAAAAGTCCAAAATGGCAAAACAAAGATCTGTGGTCTCTGCCTACAAATTAAAATATGCGGGTTTTAACATGTTCATTTTGTAATAACTGTTGGGCACTGCTTATTGAGTTAAATTTCTCTTTGAGAGGTTGGGAGGATGCTAGTCATACAAACCAAGGAGAATGAATTTAAGATTATTTAAAACTAAAAAACAATTGCATTAGTTTTCAATAACACTAACAATGTGAACTGTTAGCCAAGTGTTTTCTTGAAGAGGTCCTGCTGGGATTACTTTTAATCTGGCATTTAGCAGCACCATTTGCATACAAATAATGTGTTGAAGTCCTTAAAAACAGTCCACCTCTATCCCCAATTAGGGCCAATTTCCAATGCAAATTTTGTTACTCCTTCTAAATTGTAGAACAAATATTTCCTTAATATCTAATGAAAAGTTGGTATTGCAACCCACTCAGAGAGGATAATCTCAGATTTAAAATGAGAAAACTTCAAGAAATCTAAATATTGTATTAAAAATGGTAGTCTTTCCCATACCCATTTCATCTCCAATTTTCCAGATCTCCCTTAAGCATTGTAGCTTCAGCTGTTAATTTTGTAAGGTTGTGGAAGTTAGGTTAAAACTGGGAATTTAAATAATCTACTCCAATTCTCTCATTTTCCAGATAAAGAACAAAGAGAGGGTGGTATGGCCTTGTCCACGGTCAGAACACCTGGCAGCTGCCCTAGACTAGAACTCTTCTCTCCTGACTCTCAATTTTGTTTTCCATCTACTATACTGCGTTGAGTTCCATTTCTGGTTATGCCACCGTGGCTTCCATTCTGTCCTCGGTTCCACAAGTCTTTAAACTCCTCGAAAGAGCCAACTTTCTGTCTGTGGTTCAGCTTTTATCAGTCATTAGTCTCTCTCACCTTTGTCAATCAATTTTGAATCGGATGCTGCATTTACAGAGCATTCTCAAGAACCAGAATGAGACAGTCCTACATAATTGATATGATTGGAGTGTCAAATTGAAGTCCTTTTGCTCCTAATTGGCTCTCTTAAGCTTTCTATGGCGTCACTTCCCCTTATACTGGCCAATAGTTTCACTATTATAGTCATGTCTTTAGGTCAAGGCTTACTGGTGCAGAAGCCTACAAAACCCAAGCAGGTCAAGGTGGCACCTGTCTGTTCTATAGACAATGATTACTAATCTCTTAACTAGTATATGCTGGAAGAGAATTCTGAATTTTTTTTTAACACTAGTACAAGCAGTTTGAATATAGCCCATGAGACTATCAGTTCCTGACTCCTTCTTTAAATTCCTTCATTACTGCACTCCAGATGTACACATTGAGATCCTACTGTATGTTCAGCACCGTGCTACATACTTTTATTCTATAGCTGAAAAAATTGATTTTATCCCAGTGTAATGAACTTCTCTGTATCACTCTGTTCCTTAAAGCTAGAGTGATTAGAAGAAAGCACTACATGCTTCTGTTTTCTTCCACTGTCACAGAAAATCAGCCCTGCCCCAAACTCTGGAGCACATTTTTGTCTTTAATTATATAAAAATGAAGCAATCCTGCGATAAGCGTTTAGGTGACCTTGCACCAACACAGCCCACCACAGGTCCTTCCGACCACGTGCCTGGTGTTTACCAATGAGCTTCCTGCCTCGCTCTTCACATCAACCTTTGTTCTTTTCCGTTTCTTATCTCAGCACCCAATCAGCAAGGAGGTCCCCACTCATCTCCTCTTAACTCTCTTCTGCATAGTCTAGCCCAGACCTCAGCATCTCCCCAGAGAGCTATACTAGTCCTCATCTTCAGCAATGCCCTCTACGTAGACTAAATTTATCTGGACCTAGACTAAAATGTCAAATAGGAAAAATATAATAATTTGTGTAGAATAATCTCTGCAGTTAGCAATCCAATGCAGCAATAATTAGACCATGCAGAATCCTAAGAAATTATACATTTCATATACCCTGATTCTAGGATTAAGCAATTCATGATTTGCTGACTTGAAGTTTACAGACTGATGCAGGCTTACCTGCCCAACATTATTTCATACCTCATAGATCTCAGCAGACAATACTGTCGTAGGGCCAAGGATGCAGTAGAGTCTCTAGGTCTGCATGCTAGACCCTTGGGGCTAAGATAAGTTTATTTTGCTAAGATGTCATTTCTCCATGTGTAAAATATGCCACTATCTTACTCATATAGGAAAGTATTTTATGAAGCACTTCTAGTATCAAGTGTTAACATAGGCTCCAGCATTCAACCCAGGTTCAAATCCTGGTTCTGTCACTGCCATCTGTATAAACCTGTGAAATGGAGGTAAAAATGGTTGAATGAAGTAATATTTATAAAATGTGAAGTACAATTCCTGGTACATAGAACTGCATGTTGGAGAAAAAGGTGCCGATGATGGAGATTTTAGGTTTTTGTCTCTGCATTCTTTATCTTCAGGGAAGAGAGAATAATGAAAGCTAATGTGTATCAAGCAATTAGACTTTTCCAGGTATTGTGCTGAGTTCATATCAAGATATCAAGTCATTTAATCCTCACAGCAGTCCTGGGCCATAGGTATTTATAGGAGGTGTTTATTGTCCCCATTTTAGAGATGAGGAAACTGAGTTTGACAAAAGTATCCTGTCAAAAGTCACACACAGCTTGAAAGAGCTGGGATATACAAACAAGGAATCTGCCTCGAAATCAATACACTTAACCTCTATGCTGCCTCATGGTGGTAGAAAGAAGAGAAGTGTAGAAGACAGGTCAGCCCAAAGGTTGATCAAGGGAAAGGAAGGCTAGGGTAGGCAATTTACAAATTTGAATTTAAAATACAGAGCCTTGCAATTCATAATAGAAAGACTTAGTATTCATTGCTACTGCTGGCTGCTTCCAACTCTGCCAAACATGTCTCACTGAAAAAAGGAGTTGGGGGAGGGCGTCTCAGGGTTGTAGACTCTTAGAGTCTTCATGGTCAAGTTGGCTGGGGATAATAAAATCTTAGGGACAGCTAGAGAAGACTACATTTATCAGAAAAGTAATTTAGTAATTATGAATCAAAAAGCTTAACTGACAAAGAGACTGTATTTTTTCTTTGTTCTTGGATTCCTTATTTGTATCCTGCCAACTTCCCTAATGATGACTTGCAGCAGGTTACAACAAAGGACACACAAACAATAGACATGTTCAGACAAGGGTAAAAGGTCAAGAGACTGGGTATTTGAGCTATCCATTTAGCACATTATTTTTCCAGCTGGGAAATCTACTGCAAAACTGAACCAAGATCAGAAAGGTGCTTCATAAATATATAGGTTAATTCTAGCAATATATTTGAAGTGCTTAGATAGCAAACCTCTCTGTATTTCACTATAATGGCCCAGCTTAATTTGTCATCTTTCTTCCCTCTTAAAGCATTGCTGAGACTTTAAGATACTCATTGTGAATTAATTTGGGATTTGGCATAATAACATTAATCATGCTAAAAGAATTCATTTGACAGTAATGCAGTATAATTAGTGATGTACTAAATCCATTGAGATCTACCAATAATTATAGAATCGTTATTTTAAAACCTTATATAGGCACTCTTTTTTCTTTTTCTTTTTTTTTTTTTTCGTTTCTATTTTGAGTCTTCAACATGTAGAGGCAAAGCTCTAGCTCTGACAATTTGCTTTTTGAGATACTGGGCAAAGGTAACAAGAATAAACCTCAGTGGACTTAGCACTAACCATAGAAACCCTTTGCTTAGGGCAAGGTATAAGAATTACCTTAAAGAGGACTGTTTAATCCTGAAGACAGCTGGCTGAATCACGTGAAATTATTAGGAAGGCTTGTGAACATAAACCGGCCTGAGCAAACCCAGAGTTTAGTAGCTTATGAAGCTTAAAGACTGGTAGAGCATGAAGAAATAACTAGAAATTCCTGTTCCTAGATTGTGGTGAATGTTTAATCTTTAAAAGTACTAATAGTAAATTTGGAGTGAGAGGAAGTGAAGAGGATGGTTTCTGTGGTTGTAGATTTTTAGATATTTCAACAGAATGAAATCATAGAAATTAACAGGTGAAATAATATCATTTTACATAATTAAATCTGTGATCTATTAAGGTTGTATGGCTTGTTGAAGTATGCAATCTGGTGACCCAGCCAGGTCTAGATTCCAAAAGTCTGCACTCCAAAAACCGTAGCCTTCTAGTCATAAACTATTTTTTTTTTCATACCAGAGGCATCCCAGAAATAAACTCTCTATTTTTGCAGGAGTTTGGAATTGGCTGCTCTTAACAGGAATTCCTAGAGAGAAGTAAGCCTTCAATTTCATAAGGTATCTTTTGCATCTAAAATGGTAATAACCATGTACCATCTTTGATAAAATAGTCATTCAAATGAATTTCTATATTCTTTAGCTCAGCTGAAGAATTGTGATTGAAAAAATCCTTGGACTCTAGAACAGGACAGTCAAATAGGATTTTCTGTGACACCGGAAATGTTTCATACTTGTGCTGTCCAAGATAACTTTCTGTGACAAAGAAAATGTTTATATCCGTGCCCCTCGGTATGGTAGCCAGTAGCTAGATATGGCTGCTGAGTACTGGAAATATGGATAATGTGAGAAGAAGTAAAATTTTCATTTATTTTTTTCTCTTAATTAACTTTAAAGAGACAAATATGGCTAATAGATATCATATTGGACAGCATAGCTCTGAATATTTTTACTCAGTATATAAAGCTACATCACAGTTGTGTCATATGTTATACTATTGATGTCAATGAGGTTATGCTATTGCCTTTGAATATGACTGAATGTTTTAGTCTCAATCCTGTATTTTGGGAGGAGTATAGCATTGTACTTTCCAGGGCATGATCTGTAGGGTCCGAGCTCAAAACCTAGCTCTACCATGTGTGGACTCAGGCAAGTATCTTAACCTCTTGTGGGGTAATACCCCTTACCCTTATAGGGGTGCTGTAAAAAGTATAGATGAGTGAAGGAATTAATAGATGTGAATTGCTGAAGATGATGCCGGCACATAGAAGATGGTGAATACATGGTAGTCGACCACTATAGGCAACACAAGCTTGTATCGCCTGTTTCTGGGCTGACCACTACCACTGTTCCCTGCCCCTTCACCCATATTCTTTGGCACAAATGAGCACCTGGTAACAAAAGGGCAATCTTGGCACTCTCATTTTTCTTTTCCCAGCCCTCTCATATGCATCAACCAGTGAAATGAAACAAAAACGATATCCCCACAACTTCACACCCTACTTGGCATACTCAAGGTACTCCAATATTTACTAAAGGAAAGAAGATGTCATTTTCCCTTTTTAAATGTACTATTAATTGCAAAATACTAGTTATCACATAAAAATCCAGAAAATATGACAAACTCCATTATTCACAGTTAGGTTTACAGATTGTTGATATTTTGCCATTTTGTTGTAGATATGTCCTTGAAAAGAAATCTCAGGCCTGGCACGGTGACTCAAGCCTATAATCCCAGCACTTTGGGAGGTTGAATACGGAGGGCTGCTTGAGCTCAGGAATTTGAGACCAGCCTGGGAAACATGACAAAACCCTGCCTCTACAATAAATACAAAATTTAGCTGGACATGGTGGTTCATGTCTGTGGTCTCAGCCGCTCTAGATGCTGAGGTGGGAGGAATTCTTGATCCCAGGAGATCGAGGGAGGCTGCAGTGAGCTGAGAGCTCAGTATTGCACTCTGGCCTAGGTGACAGAGCTAGATCCTGTCTTAAAAAAAAAAAAAAAAAAAAATCTCATGGCATATGGTTTTTCAACCCTCTCTACTCTTTTTGAAATGCAGCAAGCTATTAATAGAGATCTCTGTCTTAGTATTTTCAGGTTCAAAACTTTCAATAGCTTACTCTTGCCTACAAAATACCTTTCATGTGAAAACAGAGCATTCGTTATTCTACAATCTCATTCCAATTTTCTCAACCTTTCCATTTGTGGGCTTGTCTCTTAACTAGCTTGTATTTACCAACATGTAAGTTATTTTGGTTTTGTAGTGACTTATCCTTTGAAGTTGATGTCTACTATCTCTAGGAACACACACAGTCCTGTCTGTAACAGAAGCACACAGTAGGTGATCTAAGAATACTTCCTTGCAAAGTGAATTTATTGTTGGTAACTCACAAGCCTTTGGCATTTGTAGAAAATATGGTCTTTGTCACGTTTTTTAAATTTCAGTTTCTTAATGTGCTTTGATTTACAGGACCCTAATAATGAGTTTTGTTTGACCAAAGAGAGTGAGGCAAAGCAGTAGGATGCTTAGTAGCAATAAGACACTTAATTTACATTAAACGTTAGGGAAGAAGAAGTTACTAGTAAGGTTGAGACAGATTGCAGTGGAGAGTGTGTAAAATTGAAGCCTACTTTTAAAAGTATAGGGTACCATGTGAATATCAAAGTATTGTTTCAGAGGAACTAATTTATTCTCCACAACTTGCTAAATTATGTGGTGCTTTAAATACAAATGGCAACAGTTTTGCCATCAAATATAGGTTCAGTTGAAGAGAGATTGTTGACTCACAAATATATCTGAGTTGAGAAGTGGAACTGTTGTCTATAGATAGTGCTAAAATATCACCTGAAACGTAGTCAAATCACCAGGACTTGATGACTTATGATATAGCTGTTAAGCAAAAAGGATGAGTTGGTGATGCTTCGAGGTGTTTGAGGATAATTGAGAAGCTGGGGGTGGCAAGGAGAAAGATGGAAGTTGAGAGCTACTTGCAGTAAGAATCAGGAGTTTGATTTGAGGTATATCATAATGGAGATGACACCTGGACAGGCATAAATAAAGGTATAGCATGCCCTTACAAATCAGAGCTTCTGGGTACTATATTCTAGGCTGCTAGAAGAACAAACTATATTGTTCGAATAGTTGTACAGTTATAATAAATTCCCCAAATGAGGTTTAATATATATACTCCCATTAAGTTATTCACAAAACAAATGTGCTCATCTTAAGAAATTAAGTGAAAAGACTAGTTTGAGAGTTTTCTTGTCATACCTCAGCTGAACTTCCAAATGAGAGTCATTAGGGCTGATTTCATTAATTTAAAGTACATGTAAGACTCTCAAAGATGGAGAAGAATGGATTCCTGTCATCTCTGCCTAGTTAGTACCCCAGCATGGCAGCTTGATCCAGTAATGTTGTTACTTTAACCTCACACATTCTCAAATTATACTTCTTTTTTTTGTGCAGAACCGTTTTTGTCCTTATAGTGCCAAATATTTCATCCAGTATCTTTGTTATCCAGTAAAACTCTTAGATTTGCATTACAAAATTAGAAAAAAGTAAAACCTGAAGATTTCCATGCCACAGTTTAACTATCATTAAATGTATTTATCTTTATATAGGAATGTCTTAATTTGTTCTGAGTTCCTTAGTTCTGAATCCCAGAGTAAGTTTGTATTCCATTGTTTCTAAAAGCATAATTTTTTAAAAAGCTACAAATAAGGAATTTGTATTTTATAAGGCAATCCTGTAACTCATGTGGTTTCTGCACAGCAATGGAATACAGTTACCAAGATTTTTGTCTTTGGTTAGGGATGTATTGAGATTGAAAGCTCTATGTGACATCTGCTTAATTATCAGCCCTTAAAAATTCGGGTATCTTCAGTAGTTCAGGTAAGAGTTGAAGTGTATGGCTACAGCCCCAGAAACATGCAGAGAAGACTGTGGCTTTTAAAGTTTGTGTAGCCAAGAACTATTCATACCCTCAACACATACTAAGAAACACTGTTACCCATAATTGATCGGTGTATTATTATATAGATTCACCAGTCTATTTTTTCCCTCAATATGCTAATCTTGTTAAAGTGTATCTTTTAAAGTAGAATCACTGATGCTGATTTTGCCATGCCTTCAAATGAGTTGGTGTGAGTAGGTGCTAGAAATTTTTCATGTTTTCAGTATACACTAATGCCAGCTGGCAGAGGGTAAGAAAATTGACTGTGCTCTGCTGCAAAAGTGACAAACACGTGTCAAAGGATTACTTTGTTTCCTGTAACGCAGATGTATTCCCAAACCAAATCCTTACCATCTTTGCACAATGAGATTGCTTTATTGTTGGATCTAATAGGAAAGGAGACACCCAAGGGGTTATAAATATTTTTGAACAGAGCATTTCAAGTCGAAGTTAACGTTTTCTGAGAGTAGAAAATCAATTCACAAAAGCACAATTCACATGGTAGAATTTTGAGGTCTAAGTGGGTTTATGCCATCGTAAGTCGATAGGTATAAAGTCAATGTTAATTGTAGGTGTTTCTGTTGCTTATGCAGTATCATAAATGAAAGGGGTTAATTCACCCCTTATAGAAGTATCTCTGGTCTTGGTGGACTGGATTTCAACGATCACATGCCTTTTGTACCAAAAGTGTGATCCATCTATTACGTACCAAAATTGTAATTCATACTTACAATAAAATATAACCCATTCTGTAAGTAAGACACCATGCTTTAACTTTCAGTGCACCATCAAACCAAGATGGAGAGACCTAGGTGCAGCAAATGAACTCTACCTCCTGAAATGTGTTGCACTTAAAGGAAATTTTGTTTTAATAGATTGCTTTTCTTAGCCAAATGATTGATTATTCCTTCTTGTTCTGTAATCTTAATTATTTTTTAATTTAGACTCGACTTCTGAAAGTTCTTTTTTGTGGTTGTGTTTTTTCAGCTTTAAGCTTCTCAGCAAAAAGTGCTATTTCATTGTCGGCTTATGCTTTTCAGGGTCTTTTATAGTAGCCAAGTAAGGCCTGTATGTCCCTCCACAGACAGATACTTGGGGATAATTCACTTTCTCAGCTCCCAAATCCTCACTTAGATTGTCTCCAATGATAAGACAATTTTTCTTCCACTTAGAGGTTCTCTTGTTTCTAAGATTATATGTAGTGATTGTAAATAATATGGCTTAACAAAGCATCCTTATTTCATATTAATAATTCCTAGAAATTGAGTTGGTTTGAAGAAAGCAACTATGTACTTAGATACACCAAACCTTGAAACAGAAAAGAAAGAGAATATTTTCACTCAGAGATGATCACCACTAGTATTTTGATCATGTTTTCTCCTGGTGTTTATTGCATACATTGAAATGTCTATTGTGTTTTAAAAAGGAGCTTTAGAAAAGATACCATGTAAAAGTAATGAGATAATGATATAAATAGTTTTCCTACTATTATCCTGCCAAATTTTTAATATCATTTGAAAATAATATATTTAATTAGTAAACAAATGTATAAAGGGAACGTATTTTCAAATATTTCAAGAGGAAACAGAACAACAGGTTACTAATGGAGCCTCCTAGGAGATGAACCCGGGTACTAGCCTTACTTAATATTTTAATAAATGATTTAGAAGTTAGACTGCATAGTGAAATCTCTGCGTTTGCACATTACACTAGCTATTCTTATGGATAAATTATAGGAAGATCTAACCATGCTCTGAGAGTAAGCAGAAAAGTGACCGATGATATTCAATAAAAATGCGTTTTAAGGGGAAAAATGTTCTGAGCTGTAGTTTATAATATGGTTTTGGAAATATCACTTATGAAAGAGCAAAGAGTGGTTTTATTCTACCTAAAAATGTTTTTTTAGGAAAAAAGCCACCATAGACTGGTCATTATTCATTCATTCTACAAATAATTGGTGAGTCCCCTTACATGATTATAAACGCCATACTAGATTCTGAAAATTTAGGGTACAAAAGAAGCAATAGTAATTTGTGGCTCATTTCTAGCAGCTAAGCTGCTAAATTCTTATTCCTCTCTACTTTTTATTTGGTCTCTGAGATCTGCCCCGCTAGCACTTCTAGAGGGAGCAGAGCTTCCCAGCTGTTGTCAATGTGGCCTGGCTGTAATGCCTGGGCAGTACTGCTACATAAGCTGCTGTTTTGAGTTGACTCCTTTAAAAAAATTCTTAACCTTGATAAAGAACTTAGTAATTATGAAAAGTAATTCTTAACAAAAAATTCCAAAGAATAATGTGTATCTTGTTTTACCTATTTTAACGCTGTTCTTAAGAGTTTTTTCTCTTGTTTCTGATTGTTAAATGATTTGGTACAGAGTATGATAGCTCTGTAAGTTATAAGTCTGGATATTTTATATTTTAAAGGGCTATTGACAATATCCTGCAACTTCTTTTGATGTGAAATATATTAATTTGAATGGAAAAATAATAGAGGGATTTTTTTATTGGTCATATTGCCTAAGAACATTCTAACACACAAAGTAGAAACAGGTCTATTAAAACAGAATTAATGACAACAAGAAATATAAAGGAAAATTAACACAACAGCTGTCTGAATTTAGGCAGAATGTAGAGAGCTCTCCTTTGAGGGCTGCTTTTGAGGAGTCTTATTCTTTTATGATTCTGAATGAAAGGGAAGTGGATTAGAGGTGGGATGCATCCAGCGGCGTAAGCTTTACCACCATTAACTGCGTTTGTGAGTGCTGCTAGAACTGCAAAATATGGTTATACCTAGCATCATAAAATTCTTAACAATATTCCCCAAAC
Source organism: Piliocolobus tephrosceles (assembly GCF_002776525.5). NCBI lineage: Eukaryota > Metazoa > Chordata > Mammalia > Primates > Cercopithecidae > Piliocolobus > Piliocolobus tephrosceles. Next base: position 142,906,905 of record NC_045435.1, on the reverse strand, counting down.
CAAAGTAACTTCAATTCACAATCATGAGATAAAACCAATGAAAGCCATTCAATAGGGCCTTGAATCTTGCTTTGTTGTAAATTCCATTATAGCAGGTGCTTCCTTACCTCTCCTTCAATGTTTTATCCCCAATGCCTGACACATAAGAGGAGTTCTACTAATATTATAATACATGCTTATCTATCAGACATTTATATAGTGTCTACTATGTGCCCAACACGGTTCCAAATGCTTTTCAAACATTGCTTAATCCTTATAGCAATAATGTAAGATATGTACCCTAATAAAAATGAGGAGATCTGGTCAGGCATGGTGGCCTGTGCCTGTAATCCCAGCATTTTAGGAGGCCAAGACAGAAGGATTGCCTGAGGCCAGGAGTTAGCGACCAGACTGGGCAACATAGTGAGACTGTGTCTCCACAAAATTTTATTTTAAAAATTAGCCAGGTGTGGTGGTGCCCATTTGCAGTTAGCTATTATTGTGCCATTGCACTCCACACTAGGTGACAGAGTGAGATTCTGTCTCTGAAAAAAGAAAAGAGGAAATTTAAACACTAAGAAGTTAAGTGATTTGTTCAAGGTCACACAACTGTTAAGTAGAGAAGCTGCAATTCAAACCCAGACAGTCTGGCTTTACAGTCTATACTTCTAAGTACTCTGCTATGCCTCGTTGAACTGCATATATTCTAGGGAGAGCCATTGGTTCATATTATTAGTGTCTCCAGTCTCCATGCATATATATTTAAAATGTTTTAAGTGTAAGTGTAGTTTTTAAGCAATTATTTCTCTCTGCTGCCTGAAAATTTCCTATTCCTCCAACTACACGAGGCAAAGCTTATACTTCTTGGCATGTCACTTAAGGTTTTTCCTATTTGGACCTATTTCCTACCTTATTTCTCTGTACTTCCCCTATAGCTAGCGTACAAGATGCATAAAATACCTCATTGCTCTCAATAGGCTGTTCTGTACCTCAGTGCTCTTTACTTCCCTTTGCCCAACCCCATTTTTATCTTGGCCAAGTTCTGTAGATTCATCAAGACCAGATTATATGTCACCTGGTAAAGTCTACAGAGAATTATCTAATTTGTATATATAATGCAGAGCATAGCAAAGTGTCTGATACAACAGACTGATAGGTACAATCACAAAACTTTGCACTGAACAACTCCTGTAGACCTCACAACGTGTCTTTGCAAGCACCGGTGCACATGTGTTCATACCTGTTTATGGCATCCCATAGTCTGTGATATAAATGGTGTCACTTAGACTTGATCAGTGCCACTGCCATAGCAATACAGGGCAAACTTGCTAGCAAATAGTAGGGGCTCAACAAGATTTTGTAGAATGAGAGGTAGTTACTTGTGTTCACAAGGCCAGAGGGTGTCAAGTGTGACTCTGCTTCTGTTAGTTGTTTGGTGAGTAGTGACTATGCAGCCAGTTTCCGGACTTGTTCCTAAACTTACATCTCCTTCCACAAAACTTGATTTGATAGAAAAATAGAGGTGATTCCAACTGAATGCCAAATGCCATCTTTGGATACCTTTGATTTCCATGACAAATAGAAACTCCCAACTTCGGGAGCCTGCTTGGAAGAAAAAGTGTTTTGATTTGTTTACGTGGTCAAAGTACCATATGCTCTAACGAGAAAGCAGTGATGGGCTTCCAAGTTTGGCCCTTTCACTCAGGATGCTTGGAGGCATGTCCTTGATCTATAGGGCAAGCAGAGAAAAAGGGGAGGAAGCAGTAACTCCTAGAAGTGTCTTGAAGTCACCATCCTAAAACTGGACTGGGGCCCTCTCCTGCTTTTAGCTCCTCCGCACCAGAATGGGGTGTCTGGGAAAATCTGGCACTATGATATGAATAATGTCCCTTAGACTTAGATTTTTGCAACAGCTCTCGTTTGTGTAGGGACATCTACTGCTAGAGTTGTTTACATTGCTAATACTTTTTAAATCATTTTCATTGGCATTGAAATAATAATAGCAACTCTAAAGTGCTCATTAGTGTACTCTATATATGCCTATGCATTTTTACACACATACCTATGACTATATATTGAATATTTCTGTCGTAATTTTACAGTAAGCTCAAAGTCTTCTATACATTTATCATGGTTAAGTGGTTCTGACTTACCTAATTTGATATTTTTAGAATTGGAAAAAAATGAGGGCCAATAGCATTGCTTTCATCGAGTTATTCAGAGAGGACTGTTAATAGAGGTTTCTGATATGTGGCCAGGAAAATAGTATTTATTAAGCAAGAAACATTCTGTGGGATTATATCCTAATTGTTACTTTTGTTGAGAAAACTACCACACTTACTTACAGAATTCATGGAGGTGCTAATCTCTGTTCTATTATCTTCCTTTTCCTGCTCAGAAAGTAATTAATGATTATGGAAGAGAGAAAACCCATACAATTTATTTATGAATAAAATAGCCTTAAATGAGAAAACTGGTGGATTCATTTAAGTGGGCAGAAGAAATTTATCTTCTTTCAGAAAATGTAAATAAAATGTAACCCAGATTTGTGACATTTCAATGTATAGCTGTATTTTCATAAATAAGGGAAAAATGATTTTCTCAGGAGAAAACATAATTCAGCAGAAAAAATAAGTTGTTTATTTCCCTGTAATATGAATCCTTTTTTAAAAGAAAGCAATAAAAATATGCAAATCCTATAAACACATTCCTTCAAATAACTCTGCATCTTTTTAGGCTCTGAAATGAGAATCGTTGGTTTTCAGTTTGAGGAAAAAAAAAACAGTAACTATATTTCACTATACATTTTTTTACAGAGCTTCATGAAAATACTTGAAAAATGAATTTATTAGGAAACATATCTGATGTCTTCTACACTGTTTCTAAGCCAATTAAAAAATTTCCACAAGTGCAGTTTTTGCACCCTGACAAGAAATTTTTCAAGAAGTCAGTTCAAATAAAATTGTGTTTTCAAACTCGTTAAGTTTGTTAGGTTCTTTAGTGAGTCTTGGCCTTCAGAGTTTTGCTTTTGCAGATCTGACCTCTTCCAGCCAGGAGAGGCAGTAAGGGCTGATGGGTAGAGCAAATGAGGACTCTGTGCCTAAGACATACACTCACAGCTGCATTCTTCAAGAGCAGAAATTATTACAGCACTTGGAGAAAGAAACAAATGTTCTAGGAGGCCAGCGGCCTTTATAAGATGGCCACTTTAACAATTTTTAAAGCAATTTACTTGAAAAATAAAATATCAGTAAATAGACTTTTTGTAATCACTTTTCCCATAATCTTTTTATCTTTGTTTTGTAGTGTGTAAGATGTAATGTAAAATAAGGGATTGAACAAAGTATTAAACAAAAAAATTGTTAGACGTTGAAGTACACATACAAATAGACATGCATTTGTATTTCTCTGTATATTCCAAAAAGGTAATCAACTGTATACATTCTAATAAGAGAATAAAAATACTTTTTAATATCCTTGGAATCCTTATCGAACAATGTTTTGCTTTGTTCTGTTAAGCAGACTTCCCACAGCTTCTCAAAGAAGTTCCCTTTGAAGAGCGTGATGATAAATAACAGCTTTTCCAATTGTTATTTTGCCAAAAGGTATTGTCTGCGGTTTTGTGTTCATCATGACTTGTGAAGTTCAGCTGTGTCCTTGGTACTAGCTAGCCAGAGGAGGGAACCAGCCAAGACATTTCATTGTGGCTCTTCCTAGAATGAAAATTCAAATGCCGTGCTTTTCCAGTTGTTAGTCTGAAAACTTCTTACCTACCATTCTGCTGAGGGGTTGGAAGAGTTACTGGCACATCTCAGGCTGAATCAGTGTAGCCCAGAATATTCTGGCAGGTTTTTCTGGTAAGAATAGCTCTTTTTCATGTAGTGTTTGGATGACTTTGAAGATTTAAATTACTTTTGTCTTTCTTAGTTACATATTTGCTGAGGGATCATACCATACATATACTATGAATTTCTTTTATGAAACTGAATTTGGTCTTGGTCTAGAAATTATATAAGAATAAGCCCCAAATCTCATCTCTGTTGATAGAAACGTCTGTCCTTTTGTAGTTTTATGCATGAAACTGATAATTTCACACTGGTTATACTGTAGCTATATTTAGTTTTAGTAAAAGTTTTGGTTGTTTTCATATTCAAAGTATGAATGTTTTTCTTCCTATAAATCAATTTTAATGTCTAAGAAGAAAATGTTTGGCCATATTCCTATATTGTTATGACCAAATGCCATTTTATTTCCAAGGTTTTTATTGAGAAATTCCCTGCACTGGAAAAAGTTTTTGAGTGAGCTATTATAAAGCACAAAATGAATTTAAAGCCTATGAATGACGACTATGATTTATCAAGCAGCAAAAAGCAAATTGGTACATTTAAAAGTTAATGGTATTTTGGAGTACCAAATTACCATGGGGATGTGACAGAAATAGTTTGCAATTCCAAAAAGCACCCTAAAGACTTGAAGTGTTTAACGAACCCTATCATGTGGTACTATAATGTTGGTTTACATCCCTTTTGGACTATGATTGCATTAACGTATGTTTTCCAGGGGTGGATATTTTTGAAAGGTGGCTGTTTATTAATGTTTTGTCATTTTCTTCATAAAGCTCAGTAATGTGCTGTAGCTGGCTGATTTAATCCATAAGGCACTTTCATACTCTGTTGCAGGTTTTAAACAGAAGTCAAATTGCTTTGTTACATTTAGGTATAGAACAAAGGCATTATGTCATCCTACATGTGTATATTAATATATCCCACTGAGCTCAAGTCGTTAAAAAAAGAAAACAGTACTTAATTTATTTCCTTCCCTGGTATATGACCTCCAAAGGCAAACAGAAATCTTTAAAACACACACACACCCACACTCTCAGACACACTACAGCATTTTATGAAAACCTGAAAAATCTATCCTATTTCAGCTCTGTTACTTTGTGTCTGAGCCTTCTTTTGTATTGCTTCAACCCTTGCTCATACAGTAGTCTGTTATGATTTCACAGCAGAAGTGGGCTTAATTTTAAAAATCTGTTGTGTTAATGCTCTGAAATATTCACACCCCTAATCTATAGGCAAATATTGGAAAACTAGTTTTATGCTGATTTTTCACAATCCCTAGGACGTAGAATGCACTGCCATATGTTAGAGGAAGATGACTTATGATGGGAAATCGGTGGAGTGTTTTCAAGTAGGCCTGGCAGGATGAGAAAATCTTGTTAAAATTCAAAAATTGGATTGTTTGTTTTCACTTGCCTGTGTGATTACTCTAATATGGCATAATCGTAACTGAATTGCAACAACATGGCAGTCTGTTGGCTTATTTTTATTGCAGGCCTGTTGGCAGAGAGCTCTGTCCAATTGTTTATTGTTTCTACTCATGTTTAATCTTCTCTCATTTTAACCACCAATAAATTGGCACAGAGTAGGTGAATTTTGTTTCATGATATGTTAGGAAAATGTATAAATTGAAAACTTAATTTGAGGGGATCTGGATGTCTTCTGGAACGTCACCGTTTGAAAATAGTGTAGTTGCTGAGGATCCAAAACATACCTTTTTAGGAAAGCCTCTTAGGTTTCCAGAATTATATTCTAGAGACACTCTTTGAAATGTGTTTTATGATTAGAAATTGTATCACCCCGTCCAAGGTCCATGTTTGTATAGAGTATGGAATGGGTGCAAATACTTCATAGATAGCATCATAATTTGGAGATGTGTGATGGTGATGGAACACAGAAATATTCCTGAGATTCTATTTTACAAATTAACATATTGAGTAGAAGAGTTTTCTAAATTTTACATGTTAGGGTCTCAGATCACACAATAAAATTAAAATATCCCAAGACTATAATCTGTGTATCTTCCCACGATACTCAACTTCAGATAATCTGTTTAAAAGTCACAGAATAGTATAGAGGATTGAAATCCAGAAAGGCATTTTTCATATTAGCTTAACCAAGAGTCTTAACCGAGGCAGCTAACAATCAGCTCAAATGACTAATTTGATTTTCTACTTCTCTTCCTTAATCAGAATTCTGATAGAGGGATTAATTAGCAATAAAGCAACATGAGAAAGAGGGAAAGAAAATGAGGGCATAGATAATCCACAAACTATATATAATCATCTCCGCCTAATCAAAAGTTAACTGTCATTAACATGACATTTGCTTTTAAAGCCAGGCAGAAAATTAAGATTTTTGGCACTAACCTAATCTTTAATTATAGCACAGTACCATTCTTCCTTGTGTTAGTTCAGATAGCTATAAATTATATTAGTCTAGGGCTTTTGTGTCATTTCCTTTCCTCTTCCATGATTTATATAGTCAGAATACTGACCTATAATTAAGTGTACTTGAGAATGGTCTCCGGTTAATTAAATGCTGTGGAGTGTGTATGGTGTGCTTTGCCAAAATTCCGAAGGAAAAGACCATTTCTGGGTTAAATATCTATGAGGAGCCTGGATAAGTCTTCAGTGCCAGTCATATATGACTGTTGAAGCTGTCATGAGAAATAAAAATGAAACTTTCTTGACTATTGTCTGGAGAAGAATATAACATTCATCTTTTTGTGTAATTTAAGAATATTACTTCAAAAAGTGATTGTCTCATATAAGGCATGTCCTAGTTTCTAATAACCGGTAAAGCAGATTTATTATATGGAAATGAAAATTAAAGTCGTGTCTTCCTTCTCTTTATTTTTGCTTTTATCTTTTCCTGTAACACATCTCCATTCTCTGCCAGAAACTAGTTGCCACTCAATTTGGTTCAATGTATGTTGAAGAATTCGCTTCTATGTGCAGTGCAGTATGCTGGAGAGGGGCTCTCAACACACCCAATTCTCTTGCAGGAAGAGTCTTACCCTGGTGCCAAAACCTGCCCTGATTCCAGAGATAACTTGAGACTGTCCTACTTTATCTTACTTTTCATCCTTACTACCCTTTCCCAGCAACGCTTCCCCACCCACATGTACATATGTGCCAGATGACATAAAACTCCTTTCCATTCCAGATCCCAAGGCAAATCCTAGGGCCTGGACCAACTGAAGGGGAAGGCAGGAAGCAAACAAGCAAGCAAGCAGGGTGCAGTATGGGAAAGGCCCTCATTTTTCTGTGGTTTGGCTTAACAAAGGAAACTTTAGAACCATTCAGGGAGACAGCATCAAAACATTTATTCAGGCAGTTGCTCCTCACTGTTGGGGTATCCTTATACAGCAGAGGACACACACTGACAGGTGGGTGGAGCGAGTTGGCCCACAGATATTGTTTGACATGCAGAATTTTTTTTTTTTTTTTTGTAAAAAATGGGACAACACTTTAAAAATTAAGAGATTTTAATCCCAAATCTAGATTTTTTGTTTCTTTTGAAAAATCCAGAAGAGGGCCAACAGGGTGTCTGTGTTCTCTGAGTTAAATCTGAGGAGGCTACGCATGACAAGGGCGACTGTATTTACTGATGACTCACTTGATTCAGTACATTTCTTCCTGGTCTCTATATGGATTGGAATGTGTACCCCCTGTGCATACACATGCACACACACTCTGAATGATTTGCATGGTGGTGGTGGTGGTGATTGTTTGAGGGAGGGATGGAGAGCTTGAGAGGTGATTAAGATTAACCTTGGCTGGGCCAATGTTAAGATGAAAGAAGGGAGTGTATGGTAAGGTAGCCTTCCAGGTGTTAAGTCGAACCATATGAAGTTGACACTTTTAGGTCAACATCAACTGAACACTGGCAGTTTTATATCTACAATCTATTTCCCCCCACTTAAAATATACACAACATAAAAATAGTTAAAATGGTAAATTTTAAATGAACAATTAAGTGGCATAAAGCACATTCACAATGTTGAACAACTATCACCACTATCCATTTCTGAAACTTTTCTATCATCCCAAACAGAAACTGTGTACCCATTAAGTGAATCTACCTTCTGCCCGCCCTCAGTCCCCGGTGATGTTCATTCTCTTCTTTGTCTCCATGAATTAGCCTATTCTAGGTATCTCACATAAGTAGAATCATACAATATTTGTCCTTTTGTATCTGGCTTATTTCACTTAGCATAATGTTTTTGAGGTTTATCAATGTTGTAGCATGTATCAAAGTTTTATTCCTTTTTAAGGCTGAATAATACACCATTTTTCACATTTATCACATTTTGTTCATTTATCTGTTAATGAGGATTTTGTTGTTGTTGTTTCTTTGTTTTTTTAGACAGTCTCTCACTCTGTTGCCCAACCTAGAGTGCATTGACGTGGTCTCAGCTCACTGCAACCTCCACCTCCCAGGTTCAAGTGATTCCCCTATCTCAGCCTCCTGAGTAGCTGGGATTACAGGCGTGCACCACCACATCTGTCTAATTTTTTGTATTTTTAGTAGAGATGGGGTTTCATTGTGTTGCCAGGCTGGCCTCGAATTTCTGACCTCAAGTGGTCTGAATGGGCGTTTAATTTGTTTCCACATTTTGTGAACAATGCTTAAGTGAACTTTCATGTACAGTGTCTGTTTGGGTCCCGCCTTTCAATTCTTTTGAGCACATCCCTAGAAATGGAATGCTGGATCATGTGTTAATTCTGTGTTTAACTTTTTGAGGAACTGTCAAATTGTTACATATTTTATAGAGGTGACAAACGCAAGCTGCATTATATAGTCTTTTTAAATCCAGGTACAGTACTATAGTACTTCTCTTTTATATCACAATAAAGCCAGGCTCTTCTTTTGTTTTGCCATAGAAAAGATTTGTTGGGTCAGAAAAAGGCAAACTCTTTTTAAATATTCTAGTCAAAATAAGTTTCACTGGGGTCAAACTTAGATCAACACCATCGTTTTCTTTTTTCAAGCTCATATACAGCACATTTTGGTTTCAGATGAACTGTTCTGGTGATGAATTTTTACATTTTAATTCCTCTATGAAAACCATCAGGCTGATGAGCATGTTCCTTGTAAAGCTAACAATTACACTCCTCTGGGCTTTCATTGTTCTAATACTGGAAGTTAATTTGTTAGTACCCTACAATGCATTCTGTATTAAAAGTGCCTTTATGTAATCATACATAAACATGTGTGTTATGACCATGAATAATATACATAACACTGAGGAGAAAGTTCTCAATACAGTCTATATACACAAATAACATGTTGTACCATACATCTCCTTATAAGCAAACGTCACTCATTTTAGATAAATTTTGTGATTCCAATCAAAACAATGTTCTCACTCATTTAAGCACTCTTTAATGTTATTATGTAAATGAGCTCTGAGGATGACTGTGTAGAGTTAACGTAAGCTCTGAAACCCTTCACTATTTATTTCAGTAGAAAAGAAATGTCATTGTTGGCGGTAATCGAGACACGTCTCCTTTAAATGGTGGCGGTGGTCTGTGTCTGCAATCAAAGGTGTGGCACGTCGTTTCATCTTTTCATAGTACAAAAGGAGTTTCATTTAACAATTTCATACTGAATAGTTCTTTCTATTCACCCATGGAAATAATGGGAACAGCTCAGTGGGTGGGAATTTCTTCATGGGCTCAAAAAGACTCAGGACTAAGATACAGGTCTGTGATGCTGGCGACGTAGAGAGGAGATTCAATGTGGAAAGGGAGGAACAATGTCTTTTGTTTAAAGACCTAAATTAATTTCATTTCCTCTTTATACAACAAGAGAAGGGGATAGGAAGGATTTCATAGCATTTTAGTTTTAAAAATAGTCATTCAAGTGAACTGCCTGGCTAAGCAACAACTCAAATTTCCTCTCCATCCAATTCCTTTCCTATGTTTTTTCCTTGTCTTGCATCTCTATGGCAATACTCCCCAGGGCACCCTCCTTTAGCTGGACCAAATTGAGTTCCTGTCCATGTGTGTTCTTAGAATAACCAGCCAATCTAACTTACCACATGCTGAGGGAAAGGCATGGACCATAGACTACCATTCTGCTGCTTGGCAGTGACAAGAAGTGGGGAAAGCATAGGCTCTGGAGTCACAAGGCTCAGGGATTGAGGTCGGTCGGCTTCAGTCCCTTACTGACGTTGTCAACTTAGGCAAGTCAGTTAAGTTTTTGAAGCAGTAAGCTTTTCCATCTTATATGTTCTTTGTGAAAAATATAGGAATTTAGGGAGAAAATGGGAGCTGGGACCAGGGAGAGATGGTCAGTGAGGTAAATTCATCCCAGATAATTCCTAAGGAACTTTTAAGAACAGGGCCAACCAACATTAAATTTTGAATCATTTACCATCCTATGTTGAAATAGAACTCCCTTTCCGTTACTATTAACTTGTATGAGGAAATTATTATTGTTATTGCTGATACTTTCATTTAGAATGGGGATGAGGTAAAGGAAAGGAGTTCGACTTTTGAACTAATAGAGACTGCAGAAATGAATAGAAGGATGGAGGGTGGATAGGGAAATTCATCAGAATCAGAAAACTAAATAAAGTGATTGTTAGGGAAATGGGGCCTTCCTTAGCATTCTTGGAGAGATTGGACTATGCGTTGACAATTTTTATTACGTCTAAAGGATGTTTTCAAAAAACATAATTCTTTCTTAAATATTTTAATGTAAAAATATGAGACAATCCTAATAAAAGGCAGTCCTTCTTCTTTTTTTTTTTTTTTTTTTTTTTTGAGACAGTCTCACTTCTTCACCTAGGCTGGAGTGCAGTGGCACAATCTTTGCTCACTGCAACCTCCACCTCCCTGGTTCAAGTGATTCTCCTGCTTCAGCCTCCTGAGTACCTGGGATTACAGGCACTTGCCGGCATGCCCGGCTAATTTTTGTATTTTTAGTAGACAGGGTTTCTAAACGTTCAACCATGTTGGCCAGGTTGGTCTCGAACTCCTGACCTGTAATCCGCCCACCTCGGCCTCCCAAAGTGCTGAGATTACAGGCATGAGCCACTGTGCCCGGCCAAAAGACAGTCTTTTAAACAGAATAAAATAGCTTTATGAAAAATTCACTACGTTATCTTTATCTTTGCCTCATTTTTCTGTGGACTGTAGAACACTTCGTTCACTAACATTTTAGAATATTGAATCCAGATTCCACTCCTCATAAAGCTAAGGATACCAGTATCTATAGGAAGTAGCTTGCCCAGTTTACACAGTTGAGAGGCCAAAAACTTCAGTGTAAACTTAATCTTTTGAATTTGCAGTTCTCTTCTCACCTCATCAGATTTTCTCATGAGAAAGTGTTGCTAATCAGGATCCCAGGCTGAAACATGTATTTTTTTCCCCCAGAGTGGGGAAGAAATTTCCGCAGCACAGAAATGATTTGGCCATATTGATGTGAAAGCTCTCTTAGATAATTTTTGGTCCGATGGCCTCATTTCACAGATGTTTTCATTTAAGTGTAGAAGTGTTAAGGGACTTGTTCAAGGTCACACAGCTATTGTGTGGTAAAACTGGGATTGAAACCAGGTTTCATGGTTCCCGGTTCAGCTAAACATTCACTCATTTTAACACCTCCTGTATGCTGTCACTGCATTAGGTGCTGGGATATTAAAAAAACCAAAATAGTTCTGTAACTATGCTCATAATTGTTAGAATTGGGAGGATGGCATCATCTAGAAAGCAATAATGATAAAAGTATCAAATCTTAAATTTGAAATGGGCCTTAGGGTTTATTTACTCTAATTCATATGTAGGGAAACGAGGCCCTCATCTGAAGAGGGGGCTTGGGATGAACACAGATTTGAGTAATGTTGGTATTAAGAGTTAACAAGATCCGATGGTCGACTAACCATGAAGGTTTAAAGATAGAGAAATCCAAGATATATAGAGAATTAAGAACTTGAACACAGAATGATAAGCATGGACCTAGGAGTTCTGTGCCATTACTACCTAAGTGACCTTAGTCAAATCGTGTAACCTCAGTTCATTCCTCTTTGTAGTCAAGATCATTTCAATTCTGAGGGGTTTTTGAGTATCAAATGGTATTATGCTTGTTAAATACACACTATGTTGCCTGGCACATAGTAAGTACTCAGTAAAGATTACTGTCAAGAGCATTAGTAACATTGATAGAGGAAAAAAGTGAGGTATGTTGGTTTAGGGGAGTTCTTTCTCTCTCAACTTATGGATTCAATATCTGAATCCGTAAGATTTCACAAAATCATCTAGAACCTGGCTCCATCATTTAGCTGTTTTTCTTTTATCTTCCTGTTACCTCATTTTAAAAATTATTAATAAAAATGTAAGAGAAACAAGGTAGATTTGGGCTATCAAAAGTTTTGGAAAGATCAATATTTGGAATAAGAATTGAATGAAAAGTCCGTAGGAAGACCAGCTAGTACAATCCAAAGAAAGAGTGACCACTGTGAATTCTATGGCATATAGTCCATGAACTCCTAGTGGATGACACCAAGACAGTTTCTTGACTTAGATTCCTAAATCGGACTACGTATGGGAGAATTTTGTTGGGGTAATCTCAATTGTTAGTACTATTTTGTAAAATACTTCTGAGTTTAGGGGGAGAAATAGTAACCAAAAGCATCACATAAAACAAACTTCTATTTCCTTTTATTGCACTTGGTGAAGGTTATTAAGAATGTAATTCTTTCTGCTTGCAATGTGATTAGCAGCCAAACCTTTTGGGGGTAAATTTCCATTGCTACGCTCTTGTTATCGTAAATGGAATTTGCATGCCTAATTCTCTTCCCTCCATATTGAATCCATACCCCTTTAGGTCTAATGGCATGCTAAAAATGATTCCAAATCTCCAATGTTGATTGTGGGCCATATGTTAGCACTAATTATATAAATGAGACTTGGTGGAAATGTGACATGCTAAGCATTCCGAGCTTAAGGAATTATCTAAATGAATTCTAGCTTGAGTTAGTGCTAGCAGAGGCAAGGAAACGCGGGTGCAGGTTTTGAGCAGATGTTAACAGGTCTGCAAGCCTCTTCATTGTCTTTATTTGTCTAACTATAAGGACTACTGATGGAATATTGTGTCAGAATATTTTAAGGTGCCATTTTCCTGCAAATTGCATTTTGCACCTACAGATGGATCCATTTTCTGAATAAGCAGAGTGAAATGACAGAATATCAAAGATTAGAATCTGCAGTCTTCTATGCATTTGAAAACTTAGCATTCAATGGGGTCAGTTGTCATGGTCATTATGTCACAGAGGCTGAAGACTTCTAGAAGGATATTTCAGTGTCAGACATTCTTGCATTTTAATTTTCAAAGTGAAAGTGAGAAGGGGGTAGAGAGTGGGGACGTCCTGCTTCGGAGCGGAATCTTTGTTGCGCCAGCGACTAAAAAAATAATTAAATATGGGTGATGTTGAGAAAGGCAAGAAGATTTTTATTATGAAGTGTTCCCAATGCCACACCGTTGAAAAGGGAGGCAAGCACAAGACGGGGCCAAATCTCCATGGTCTCTTAGGGCGGAAGACAGGTCAGGCCCCTGGATACTCTTACACAGCCGCCAATAAGAACAAAGGCATCACCTGGGGAGAGCATACACTGATGGAGTATTTGGAGAATCCCAAGAAGTACATTCCTGGAACAAAAATGGAACAAAATGGATCAAAATGGTCCAAAACAAAAATGGATCTTTGTCGGCATTAAGAAGAAGGAAGAAAGGGCAGACTTGATAGCTTATCTCAAAAAAGCTACTAATGAGTAATAATTGGCCGCTGCCTTGTTTATTACAAAACAAATGTCTCATGACTTTTTTATGTGTACCATACTTTAATAGATCTCATACACCAGAATTCAGATCATGAATGACTGACAGAATATTTTGTTGGGCAGTCCTGATTTAAAACTAAGACTGGCTTGTGGTTAAATGAATATGTTCAATTTTTGAATTTTAATAGTAATTCCAATTCAGTAAATGCTATCACTGTTTACCCCTTCTAAAGATATGATTAGACTTTATTAGTAATGTTCAATTTTTCGCAAAGGTGGTGAGTACCATCTTAAAACTTACTGGAGATTGGTTTTATATTTAGATTTATATAGCTGGTTATGTGAATATATTTAAATACTGGGGAAATTCCTTCACTGTCTCAGAACCAAGCAAGATTCACGTGTGTTTTGTGTTCATTTGCCTCTTAAGGCAAGGGTTGAAGATAAATAAGGTAGCAATGTCTAGAATTTTGGCCTTAACGACACCAATCTAATTATAATTCCCTGTATTTAAAATGGTTCCTTTTACTTATTGAAAAGCATTTTAGTATGGTTTATGTGTAATATTAAAGATTATTCAACACTTCTCACATCTTACAAATCTATAAGGTCACCTGCTTTTAAAATAGTAGCAAGTTAAACTTCACTCTGAATTCTTTACAATCTAAGTCAAACTAAGTTATAATTTAGGATTGTCTTTAAACAGCCATTCAGAAACATAAATCTGTAGAACTGTGTATTTGTGATTGGGAATGGTGCTTTTGCCAACTTAAAAGGATTAAAGTAGCGGAGATATACACAAATTTTAAAATTATGTGTGATCGCAAGACTAAAGATAATTAAAAAGAAAACCACAGATTCAAAAAAAAAAAAAAAAAAAAAAAAAAAGAAAATGAGAAGGGGAAAAAGAAAAATGGTTCCGATTCAGAGCAAGAGTGAATAATAATATTGTGAATAACACTTTCTCTGTATATAGTCATTCAGGAAAATATTGCCTTGTAATAGATTAAATGAAGTGACCAAGGGAGAATTTCGGACCCTGAACCCTGTCCTGGTTGAAGCCTGACTCATCCTCTTTACTGGATATTATGAAGTCCTAGATGGGACAGTGATTGCCTGGTGCAAAGCCCATGGCAGACTTCACTTACATTCTTGTTTCTCTCAGTCATGGACTTCTTGAGGTTTATCTCTTTGGCCTTCTCATTTGTTCTCCATAGACGTTGATCCCCTTGGGGATGTGAATTCTGCCTTTTCTTTCTAGGTCTCAAGCACAGAGTCCAGTGCTTGATACATAATAAGCGTTTGCTGTATAATTGTTGTTGAAAGCATGGAAATAGCTAACATTTCTAGAGGATTCAACTATGTATTCAATACTTGATTCACATCATCTCATTTAATCCATACTGATGTGTTCTTAGGCATTGCCTTTGTTGCTTTGCAGATGTGGAAACTAAGTCTAAGGGAGATTAACCAAATAGTTTGTCTAAAATTACACAAGTAGAAGTAATAGAGCTGGAATTTAAACCTGCAAATGCCTGACCCTGTGCCTGTCATTCAGTCATACAGAGTGTGGATTCTGTCCTTTAGACACTTATGTGCAAAGGTGATTATCCTCAAATTTGGGTCTGTATATATTCTTGAGGACTGGTGCGTTTTTCCTTGGGTGACTTGTTGTGCATTTGTTTTTATTGGAATGGTATTCTAAGTAGAACAGGTATGAGCATATTCTTGATCATCTGGGTGACCATATTGTGGTGGTGTTTACTATGATGTTAGTGCCAACTAGTGTTGCTTCAATGATAGAACATGATTCAGGGAGGAACAGAGGCAAAGTAGATATGAAGATAATAGGTTTATGCCATTGAAGGTTAGTAACATTAAGGGTTTGGAGGAGCTTCAACAGAGAAATTGGGAAAAAATGCCCACAAAACACAAAGCAATGATGAAGTGAAAATACACGTGTGTGAACATGTGTGGCTTTCCAGTTGGGAACATTCACATGGAGAACAGTGACATAGTTTTTGGGAAACAGTGATATAGTTTTAATAAAACTAATATTATCTATTATGTTGAAGTTATGTGGTAAATTTAGTTTTCTATAGTCTCATGGGTTTGCTTTTCTTTGTAAACTTCTTTCGGTTTTATGGCCATAGTGCACCTTAGACATAAAGAGTTTGCAATTTCATATTTGTGTATATTTATGTAAGAATAGGTCTGTCAAGATTTGGGAGAGAGCCATAATCTCTTTTTCTCTCTCCCTTTTAAAGGGATCTGTACACCCTTTGAGGTGAGAGTTGCCTACATCTGTCTTTGGGCATACCATGATCCCCAGAGACTGAACTGAAGCTAAATCAGGATAACAGCAGTGTGTGTGCATGCACACATGCACCTGCAAATGCCTTTGAGACACAAGTGATAGCAGTGGGAGTTTGAGGGGATGGTTGACTAGCATATCTTGGGGCCAACCTATTTAGCTCTTGATTCAAACAATTCATGAAGCAGCTTGCCTCTCCCATATAATTCTTTCTCTGGGTATCTTGTTTGTCCAATTCCTGTAGTACTGAAGAAAGATGGCTTCTTTGAATGAGCGTATTTCCAGAATGTTATCCTTGGTGATTCTCTTTGGCAAGAATTAAAAGGGAATTCCCTTGGCACATTTGATTGCTGAAGCATCTTTATATGCTGGCCTCCAGCCAACAGAGAGCAAACCTGAAATAGATGTATTTCTTGTTCTCCTTGACACCTTATACAACTCCCTGCGGCATTACTTCTCTTTAAAGTCAGTGAGGCATCCACAGGGCTTGAGGATGGTGAACAACAAGGCTAATGCATCATAGTTAATATTTTGCCTTCAAACTGGTAAGTCATCCTCCAAAGTTTATCTACCACGTGTTCTCTTTGGAATTCACTGACTCTAATGTATTACTTAAGAATCGCTGAAGGCCGGGCACGGTGGCTCACACCTGTAATCCCAGCACTTTGGGAGGCTGAGGCGGGCAGATCAGGAGATCAAGACCATCCTCGCTAACATGCTGCAACCCCATCTCTACTAAAAATACAAAAAATTAGTCGGGCGTGGTGGCGGGCACCTGTAGTCCTAGCTACTCAGGAGGCTGAGGCAGGAGAATGGCATGAACCCAGGAGGCAGAGCTTGCAGTGAGCCGAGATCGCACCACTGCACTCCAGCCTGGGGGACAGAGTGAGACTCCGTCTTAAAAACCAAAAAAAAATCTTTGAAATTCAAGTATAGTTGATGGACAATATAGTATTTTTTCCAGAGTTGGGTTAATTTTTTTGAAAACTCAGCCAGTTCAGAGTGATAATTTTATAACTTAATTCATTGCCTTTAGAAATTAGAAGGTGGTGGGAAGTTGGAGACAGCATATAATGAAGAGTGCTGTTCTTTCTTTGCAAAATGTCTTGCAAATATGGTTGCCAAGCTATTTATAATGCAGATGTTTTTACTATAACACAACGTGTGTGTTCTTAAAAAAACCTAGAGTTCTAAAAAATGATACATTAACATTGGCAAGGCTTGGTTGGGTGTGGTGGCTCACACAGGTAATCTTGGCACTTGGGGAGACTGAGGCGGGAAGATTACTTGAGCCCAGGAGTTCGAGACCAGCTTAGGCAACATAGTGAAATCCTGTCTCTACAAAAAATAGGTAAAACAGCCAGATGTGGTATACCTGTAGTCCCAGCTCCTGGGAGACTGAGGTGGGAAGATCATTTGAGCCGAGAGGGTTGAGTCTGCAGTGAGCAATGATAGTGCCCCCTGCACTCCAGCCTGGATGACAGAGTGAGACCCTGTATCTAATAATAAAAATAGTAATAATAATAATAATAATAATAATAATAATAATAGCAAGGCTCATGGAAAAAACAGACCACTCAAAAGATAGGCATGAATCTCAGCATGCATAAACCTAATTAAAAATTAGTGCCATTGAAAAGACTTGCTGAATTTCTCATAATAGTGCATTATATATTGGAAACTTGACCTTTAATAAAAATGAAGGTAATTTGATGGAAGAATTGAGGCTGCTGAGTTAGAGATAAGACTAAATGGGGAGAAGCATATGATAAGCCTTTCCAAGACAAGACATATGTCTACATTGAGCCAAGAGGAGAAACATGGGCAAATTATATAGAGTACATTCTTCCACAGCTTTCTGTACTAGAATATCTTGTGTTTATCTTCTGTGTCTTACTGAAAAATATGAATGTACTGGGAAAAGTCATACATGAACCGATATAATATCTTCCTTTAAGATGACATCATTTCTCTGTTTACCAGTTCTATCGTGTTAATTGGTGTTACAGATGCACATTTTATAGCAAAATTACTGAGTTTATCAGGACATTGGAAAGGTAATTCGCAAGATTAAATTTTGGATATTATATGTGTTCAGAGGAGTGTTACTTCATTTTGAGAAGTAGAACATGTGTAAATCATGAAGTTGGACTAAGGAAGGCTCAGGCTGTGAGCCAACATCTCTTCCACTTTGTGGAAGCATGGACATCTTTATTTATGGTGCTCCATGGGGATACATTTTTATAGCTGCAAGAAAGGCTCACAAGTACAGATGACCTTCGGTGACAATGGTATGTGTCAAAGATTCTCCATCCAGTCTGGTATGGTAACAGTAGCATGGTTGGTTTCCTTACCCTAGTAAAGCATGGTCTTTAGCCATAGTATGTGAAGAAGGGAGGAACTTGGGTAAGGATACCGAGAAGACCAGATTCTCAAGTCAAATAGAACTGCAATCAGGTCTCAACACTGCCATTTAGTAGCTTTGTGTGACTCTGACCCAGTTATTTAGAATCATTTCTTTCTCTTCATATCTGTAAAATATGGACCTCAATAAGGTGGTTAAGAATAAGGCAAGGCTTGTAGTGCATGCCTAATGATAATTATGTTACCTATTTTTTTTTTTTTTCCAGAAAGTGGCTATGTAAAGAACATGTATAGGTCTGTCAGCTCTTTTTGCTCCATCTAGACAAGTACCTACTTGATAATGTCTTTGTTCATATAATCACATGAGCCTTTTCTGGCCAGGATTCAAGGCTCATCTCTCAGGCCAGTGGGTTTGGGGAGTTGTGCTCAGATTACTTCAGACTGTTGAAAGGGTCTTTGAGTAGGAAGCACTGGCAGCCTTGAAGACCTGAAGTCTCAGTGTACCCACTAGAGGAAGGCCAGGTATGGGAAGCACATCCCCCTGCCCACGGTGATGGGAGAAGTCCAGGCAGAGGGGTGGTCAGATAGAGATACAGGAAAAGAAATACACATATGACTGAAATTCTGGATTCAAGTTCTAGATCCTCCATTTCCTAGCTAGGTGACATTGTTTTCTTTTCATCTGCAAGAGGTGGAAAGTAGACCACACAGAGTGTGGATAAATAGAAGCTAAAAAGATGTTTGCTTCTGCCCATCATTTCCATCAAGTTCCTTTCTTTTAGGCTAGCAAACTTCTAGACCTTCTATTCATCCAGACTGAAAGACAACTGAAGAGGTAAAAATATTCTTAGGCTGTGATTGAGTGTTATTTAACGGCCCATCCCTTCCCTACCTATTCCCCATGGAGAAACTCTGTCTTAGTGGTTTGGATGTCTGCCCTCTCTGAATCTCATGTCAAAATATTGGAGGTGGGCCTGGTGGAAGGGGATTGGATCATGCGGGCAGATCCCTCATGAGTGGTTTAGCACTGTCTTCTTGGTGATGAATGAGTTCTCACTCAGTTCATGTGAGATCTGGCGGGACCTCCCCCTTCTCACTCTTGATTCCCTTCTTGCCATGTGTGACTTGCCTGTTCCCTTTTGCTTTCTGCCATGATTGGAAGCATCCTGTGGCCCTCACCAGAAGCAGATACCAGCACTGTGCTTCCTGTAGAGCCTGCAGAACCATGATAATTATAATTTCTTTATAAATTATCCAGTCTTAGATGTACCTTTATAGTGACACATAAATGAACCATTACAGCAGTTATCTCTTCTGCAGAGGAAGGTCACAGGACATATTCTGTTCCTGCCGAAAGACTGGGGTCTTCTCAGCCCTGGTTACCATTTGGCGCATGTCAGCATCTGCCTACCAACTTGGGAAACCTCACTGCACTTCCTTCTCACCATCTTTTAGAACCAGAGCTTTCCAACGTCAAAGCAACAATTATAACTCCCCCTGTAAAGAGGGGTGTAGCTATTCCCTGCCGGTGACCTCAGGTGTTGGAGTGTTTGCTGACCAGGGGTGAACAGTCATGATTCTCTTGCAGCTGTGTTGCAGATGGGAAAAAGTGTAACAGAAACACACATCTTTCCTGGTCAGAGCTGATGTAGGCAGCCGAAGGACCTCCTCTGAGATAGGAAAAGATATTCTATCTTCCCCCTTGCCCTGCTGAACATATTGTGCAAGTAGGTAGACCTTCAATTCACCTACTAGGAAGAGGGTGCATGGTAAAATCGAAGATCAAATAGGAGGAAAGGGAAATTGTTAAAATAACTCACTTCATAGCAATTTAAAGTTTGTAATGTGATTTCACATTTACATTTTTATGCTCCCTATAAGGATATATGTTGCATTAGAAAATTGAAAACAAAAAGTGACTATTAAATTTTGAAGCGAGAATACATATTTCTTGGATCCTTTGATTCCATTGAAAACAAAATGTGACTATGAAATTTTGAAGTGAGAATATGTACTTCTTGAATCCTTCGATTCTGTCTAAAATGTATTCAGGTCTTAGCATTCCTGGGATTCCCCTCTGTGCTGGACATTACACTAGAGTCTCTGAGATAGGATAAAGTACTCTTTAATTCCAAAAGCTAGTTTATCAATTGGTTGCTTTCTGAACGGTCACAAGATGAATTTGATTTGTTCCTTTACTTTTTCCTCCAATATCCGGCAACTGGGTAAAAATAAATACTAGCCTACATTGGCACTGGTAAGGAAACTGACACCAGATTCACCAGCCAGTCATATTTTGTACCTTTGGATCACACCCAAGATCAGAGGGAAGAGTGAAAGGGCAGATTATAGCAGTTGCAACAATGTGTAACAAAAATATTGTGCCATTGAAATGTTAATGTAGGTGAGCATCACCTTGTAAAATTCACATTGTGAGAAAGCAAGCCTAATCGCTTGAATCACAAAGACTGATTTTTATGGGAGACCTCTCATTTTATTCTTTAGGTATTTCATTTTCATTCTGTGTTTTCTTCGGAATTAATAGAGCCTCTTAAAAACTGCCGTCTATAAATTTTCTCTCCTACATATGTCTCGAAACAGTTTCATTTCTTCATTTAAAACATTACAGCCATTTCAAAATGCCCTATTTTGTATTTAATTTCGCCATCTCATATAAAATACATGTTCTTCACATAATTATGTAAAAATGGGTTTGCAAATGCCCTAGAGATCCATATGATGGGCACATTATAGGATTCTAAGTAATAATAATCTCCTGTTTACATGAGACCTGATTTTCATGCCAGTTTTTTACACTTTAATATATCCAGAACACAGCTTTGCTCAAATATGCTAGTTTTTTCTGGTCCAGGAAATGCATTTGAAATATCACACATTAGCTTGGCTGGCAGAATGCACAGCTACATCTGATATTTTAGAGGTGAACATAACAGAGCCAGAGATGGGAACAATTGTTGTCATGTTTGCTATGAGCACAGCTAAACAACACCCAGCAGGGTTACTGGAAGACCTAGGGCATAGGCAGGAGAAGAGGAAGCAGGAAAAGAAAAAAAAAAAAAAAGTAGGTGATTTGGCAAGAGAAAGAGAGGATATTATATAAATATTATACAAATAAGAGCTTGAACACACCAACTAATAAAAATAAAGCATAATGTAGAGCAGTGATTTTTTAAAAGTGTGGTCCCTGGGCCAGCACCATCAACATGCCTGGCATAGAAATGCAAATACCTCCACCCTGCTGAATCAAACAATGGTGACGGGACACCCTGAAATCCGATCAACACTTCTAGATGATCTCAGGAGGGTTTCTCTGTGTGTCACCAAGCCCAGTTGCAGGATTGGGAGAATTGGAGACCTGAAGGACAAGAAGAACAGGGCAAGCTAGTAGTGATCTATGGGAATACTTCTTCCCTCTGGATAAAATGCTTTGAAAGTACCTTTTCAATGACTTTTATGATGACGAGGCAGGGAGAGAAGCTTATCCAACAGAGGGCTTTATGTGCACGCACTTACCACTCAAGGAAGGATGGTCGCATTTCCAACCAGGCTCCAAGTCATGGTGTTACAAGTAGGCAAGATCTCTAGGAGGGGAAGCAGAAAGGAGGCTCCTTGTAGAAGACACATCCGGTGCAGAGGAGGAAAATCACGGTACTCTGAAGAACTGGATGTGAGTCAGTGCATCCAGAACACAGAGAGAGGAGGAAGCCATGGCCAGAGAACAGGCCACGTGTGCAGTGCTGACAAGTTAGGCTGTGTCCTAGGGCATCGGACACTCCAGAGGAAGAGTGTTGTAATCCTGAGAGTGATGTACTTACAATCTGTGACAATTACATGACTAGTTAAATGCTTGCTGAGAAGTGTCATAAGATCGGTGTTCCTAGTGACAAAGTTTTGGGTCCGATGATACATAAGATCAATAATGGCTTACATCCCTCTACTAGGCATCCATTGTGGGGCTCTGGGGCCTGTCTCTGGCACACTCACTCTAGAACACTTGTCCAAAAGATGTGTCTGTAGACACTTGAGAGAATAAAAATTATTTAGTCAATAGGAAACCAATGCCAGTGACCCCCCAAAGGGGCACAAGATGCGAGAGGAGAGATGCTGCTCCTTTGGTCATTTGATCCCTACTTTTTTGGACACAAATATATTCAGGATAAACAATTTATTGATTAACCTTACAGGTAACACCAGGAGGGATTTGACTCACCTTTGTTTTTGGAGAATAGTTTCTGCAAGTTTGGATTATAGGAAACATAATGCACCCTTGCTCTATGCAGTGCATTGCAAATTGCCCTGTATTCGAGTGATTATCACACTCTTTTACTATCTGTTCAGCTAGACACAAATAGCTAAAATAGCTTTCTCCATAACTTTTCTTTTTTTGAAAGTAACATTTGCAGCTAGGTGTGGTGGCTCATGCTATAATCCTACCACTTTGGGAGGCTAAGATGGAAGGGATCCTTTGAGCCAAGAGTTCGAGGCCAGTCTGGGTAACATAGTGAGACCCTGTCTCTTTTTTTTTCGAAGTAACATTTGTTTTTTTCAGTGGTTTAAATTTAGACAATTAATGATTAGTGAGATGTAGTCTAACAAATACTTTCTTTTTATTTAATTGAAGGAGCTTACCCCCAACTTTTATACCCCCCCACCCAATGAAATACACATTATCTGAGATTTTAAACTTGTTTTTGACCCTCTCAAGAATTCTTTTCTAGGGTTTCCTTTACTAAAATATATTGTATTCTCTGCTAATGACACTCCCCCATCCCCCACTACCTACACTCCAGCGCTAACTGCTTACCATGACTTAACCCTTTGTCTAGTTCGAATGGCCTCTGCTTCAAGTCCTAGAAGGAAAAGACCACATGGGCTTTACTCACCCTCAGTCTCTATCTAGCTCCGTGCCTGGCACAGCAGGTGCTCAGTAAACATTCATTAAACCAATTAATTGCTACTGAAGACTGCTGCTGCTTTGTGTACCTGCTTTTCAAATCTCTGCCTCTCCCATTATCTCCTCTCACCCTCTTTTTTTCTCCCTTTCCCTGATAGATTCATTACAAAAACATTAAACCCAATTCTCAGTTTCTCTAAATTGTCTATGTAACTCATTGAATTTAAGGTTGTTACCTTTTAAGGTAACAACCCCCAACAGTAAAACTGGTGAGATTTTTTGTTTTTTTTTTTTGTTTGTTTTTTTTTTTGGGTGTGGGGTGTGGGGAGGGTTGGTGTTTTTTTTTTTGTTTGTTTGTTTTGTTTTTTTGCATCAGAAGCTGCATAATGTCAGGGCATAACATAGCTCGCAAAGCATGCTAAGTATGAAAGAATATTTATATAGTATAGCCTATTGAATCTACTCGTGGCCAAAAACCCTTTGCTTGTTTAGTATTAAATGAACTCCATTTAGCTGTTACATCTTCTAGGGAAAGCTAATAGCGAGCTGGAGCTGGGGTTTGGGGGCATATAATGCATGTAGATAAAAGAGTTCATGGGCAGGGTTTCATGAAATTTGAATGTGAAGTGGTATTATGCATCTCTTTCATTTAAATAACCAAAAATGAGTAATTCACTCCCTAGAACATTTGATAAAAATCCTTGGAAGTTTGCCAGCAGGCACGGTGGGAGGAAGAAATGCATATTCAAAAGGAGATCAGAAAAAAAAAAAAAAAAGAAATGAAAATTAGGAAGCAAAAACCTGAAAAAGCAATCTATACCTGATTTATTTTCTAAAATAAATGGAAACATCTTGGTTAGAATTGCTTTAAAGAACCAGGGCCTCACTTAGTACCCCTGAGCAATACAGTCTTCTGGAAACACGAGTGCATTTAAGAAAGGACTGAGAGCACTTTCTTGCATTGTGTTCACCTCAGGCGACAGATCCCATGAACTCAAAGCTTGGCTCTGGAGTGTCAAAACACCTACCTGCAATGGTTATCGTTGCCATAGAGATAACTGGATGATAGATAGCTAGATGATAGATAGACACTGAATAGATAGTAGATAAATGATCTCATATGTCAGAAGAGGCCTTTGTGCCTAGGAAATTACAGATTTTTTTTCAAAAACAATTCTTCTGTCAAATCAAAAATAGAACTCTCTTTATTCCTACCTCATATATATTCCCCTACTCTTCCAAAGCATTTTCTTATCACATTTATGATGTGCCGTGCCCATTCAACTCCTACTTGATTTCTTGTCCAGGAGGTTAACTTTCTTCAAAGGCTTGGATGTGACCAGTGCTAGAGGGAAAAGGGTAGACACGGGACCACTAGGGTTTCTTTATTTTATAATAAATTGAGCTTTGTTTGTTCTTATTTTCTTTTCTGAGTACTCAGATGAGTTTTGTCTCTTTGTCCTTTTCCTTACTTTTTACTTGTTTCTTTCTCTCTTTCTCCTTATTTTCCTGTTTCTCCCTATTCTTTTTCCCATATGTGTCTGACTTTCCTGCCTCATTGTTTTCTGTTCCTGCTCTTTTTATAGGTACCTCTGGGAATTATAGAAATTCTAACACTCCTGCCAGATTGTGAGGCCAGTCAATTCTTGAAACAACAATAGACAATTTCAGTCATACATATACATGTTTTATAAAATGATGGTGAGGTAGGACCTTGAAAAGTCCTCCTCAAAATTCATCATGTGTCTGCTGGTATGGATAATAGGAAAGGACTTTGTGGAATTAGTGGGTAAGAATTGGGGCTGAATTCTATTATTTCCTCTGCAGTGCAACTTGACAGCTTGAAAAAATCAGACTTAAGCAGCAGGTGAGTCCTACATGTGAAATTACAACAAAATCAGAAGTCAAGATGTGGTCCCTGAGTCATCTTTAGAAAAAGCATAGAATAAATTTAATCCCCTCATTTTACAGATTTAAAAATTGGGGTGCACAGAACTTGTGATTTACTCAAAGTTTTATAAATGGCAGTTCCATCAATCTAGAACCCAGGGATATTGACTTGTAATCAAGTGACTAAGTCCACATTATGGAAAGCTGTGAGAGACAATAGATAGGGAGAGAAGGGGATAGAGTCATTATTGCTAATGGATTTAATAGTAGAATTTGGGGGTCTTTCCCCAAGCTGAAGGAAAGTGGAGAAAGGAAGCAGTTCTAAGATAAGAATGAGATGGAAGAATTCCCTTGACTCCCTCATAGGACCTGCAACAAGGGTGTAGCTCCTTTACCTGGCTGTCAGGAGCTCAAACCCCTTACAGGAGTGGGGAGCATGCAGGTAAGTGGTTGCAGGAGCCAGGGGAGTGTTTTGGGGCTCTGGTCTCATGACAGTGTCTAGGGGTATATTACAGATAATGCTCTTTTAGCAGTTGCTGTCAATGGACTGCTAAGTGTTAACCAGATCAGTGGAGAGTCAGGGTGACAGCCTTTTACATCCTGCCCTCTTGGTACCCAAGTTATTTTTTGGCAGTCAGGACAAATCGGGTAGCATGAAGGGTTTGAGTGGTGATGAATGCAGAGGATTTTATTCAGTGGAGGATTTTATGAAGCAGCAGAAGTGGCTCTCAGCAGAAGGGGAGCTGGAAAGGGAATGGTGTAAGAAGAAGGGTAAGCTCAACTGTCTCTAGCCAGGCTCCTCTCTGAAGTCATGCCATCTGAAGTTAAGCTGCGTCTGTCTGTAGTCTCCAGCACTCAGTTGCTTCTCCTCTCGACATTCAGCCACTTGTCTCTTTGACAGCTGAGGTCTGGAGTTTATATAAACACAGGATAGGGGTGGGGCAGGCCAAAAAAGGCAACATTTGGATGGGAAAACAGGGATAACTGTTCTCATTTAGGGCTGTGGTTTCCAGGCTTGAGGGTGGGGCCTTTGCCAGGGAACCACCTTCTCCTATCCAGTATTTCCCTGCCTCCTGTCCATATCAACAGCATAGGGGCCAAGAGAAAGCTTCCCCTTTGTCCTCGGAGGCTTTGCTGAAAAGCACCTGAAAAAAAGGCAGATTAATAGGAGAAAAGGCATATAAAATTTTATTTCTATGTGGAATCCTTGGGAAAATGATTACCCTAATGTGCACAAGCTTATATGCCATTTTTCATAGGGGATGGAAGGGAGCTGGGGATGTTAACAATTTTTTGGGAGAGCAACTCATCAGGGAGAATAAATGTACCTGGAGGTGGAAGGCAGACCTTAGGAAAGGCAAGGAGT
Source organism: Piliocolobus tephrosceles (assembly GCF_002776525.5). Lineage (NCBI taxonomy): Eukaryota > Metazoa > Chordata > Mammalia > Primates > Cercopithecidae > Piliocolobus > Piliocolobus tephrosceles. Next base: position 142,880,447 of record NC_045435.1, on the reverse strand, counting down.
GGAGCTGCACAGGAATAAAGGTGGTCTTATTATGTAGATCAAGTCCCCTGGCTGATCTCTTAGTACTGCCCTTGGTAAAATGTCTCTCTGGGCATAGGGATGACATCCAGTCTCCTCTTGAGGTTGAGCTGGAATCTTTCTTGATTATTTGATGAAATTCCTAGGGAGGGAGTCTTAAAACAATTGCACTCAGGCTGTCTTAGTCAGATTAGGAAATTCAGAGAGTCCCTGATCTCTGAATGGAGGGCTTGGGGTGGAGAGCGGGGTTAGAAAGAGAGAAACCTTGGTTCTGAGGCTCATTTCTGAGCCTTTCCATTTTCCAAGTACTAAGACTACTGAAGTGCTATGTTTTGGGTAATCATTTTCTGTGCTTCAACAAGAGAGACACTGAAGTTCACTCTGAGGAGGATGAGAGAAGGGGACAAAGAAGATAATAATTAGAAACATTTCCAGGTCTCAGTTTTCTCATTTGTAAAATGTGGGAATAATAATACCTGCATCACAAGTTAGATGTCATGAATGAGAATGTTATTTAGAGAGCTTAATATATACCATGTACTAAACAAATAGTAACTAATGCTGTTTTGGATTTGTGACTGAACTCTTTGTAGCCACCCTCACATGAACAATACTCACCTATCAATGGTCTGGAGTTGCTGGGGCTGGTTTTTCACACTTTGAAGGTTAGTGAAGTACAAACAAATTCTGCCTGGCTCTGAAACCAGGATCTGAAACCTGGCCTCAAGCTGTGTGTCTCTTGTCGTTATAATCTCAGACACAATTTGTGGCTTGAAACTACTCTGGGAAGGTAATATATAGACATGTTGACTATTTGCCAAAAATGACTAAATAGGGCCACATGTATGAAATTACCTTTAACTTTGTCTCAAGTCTAATGAAGACGGTACACTGGATCTTCTTCACATTGTAGTGTCTGATCATGTTCACAGGTCATACAAAGGCTTAGGAAGTGAACTTAAGTCAACTTCCCCAGGAAACAGACTGTCCGCTAGATATTTGTACACAGGAAGGTTATTGAAAAGTTTCCTTGGGTTCTATGCCTGTAAGGGAATGAGGAAAGCTGGACCAGAGAGAAGGAAGAATTCAATACAGTTGCAACAGCCAGTACAGTTATCGGCCAATCCCTCTGAGTTATGGAGTCGAGATGCTATTTTGAATGGTTGAGAACTGAGGCAAAGGGATGGATCTCTGTATTTCATACCAATCAGCTATTACATGCTGGCTGCCCCTGGAGAGAGGGAGTAATATTGAACAAGGTGACTGTCTTCTGCTGAGGGAAATTGCCAGAGAGGGCCTTCACCAAGAGCTGTGAGCAGACAGCATTCCAGCAGGGCTAATGAGTGCCTCACTTCTGAAGTGGAATCTGGACAAAGCAGCAAGAATCCAACGCAGAAGCCCTCGTTGTTTCCAAATATATTACAGTGGCCTAGGGAGTACTGCTTTGCTGTTCTCAGGATACCGCGAGACCTACAATGACCGCCAAAGTAGTGTTTTGTCCTTCCCTCAGAAATGTAAAACCAGACCTTCAAGTTTTAACAAAAATCATTATTTTATAAATATTATTGAGGGGTCTTACTTGGAACCCTAGCTGACCACAGCCCGTAAGAGTTGTCAGTCTATGGAAGTGGAAAGATGTCAAATGTTCTCCCAGTTTGCTTTACTGTTCTTTTGGGAGAGTGACCAAGGCTAAAGATCCAGGGTACACAATCAGAATTGTGAAGAAGAAGAAAAGATGGTTCTCAGGAAAGCTATGATTATTTACAGAATTTGAAAAATCAACATTGTTATTCAGATGCTTTGAGCCTTAAAACTATAATAGTCTATCATTTTGAGTATTTGGAGGTTTCAAGCAAAGTTCTTTGCCAATTACTAGCATTTTCAGGTAACTTACTCAAATTTGGCCTCATCTGCATCCAACCAGCTCTCAGAAAGGGACAGTCAGAGTGTAAAAAGTGGCTGTCTATGATGCAGGCAGAGTTAGATCCCCTTAGAAAAGAGTGGGGAGGCAGGGCAAAAAGTGATCATATCTCCAGTATAATCACAGCAGTGCTCACTCCCATAGTACAGTATTGATACCACACAGATAAAACAAGTGTATATCACTCCAAGGTAATAGTAAAATACGACCAACAGTTAGCAAATAGGAGTTTTGAGAATGTATTGACTTTGTCTTAGCATAATTTGATTGTAAGTTAATATAATAATTTTTGTTGGTGCCTGTGTTTAACAACCTGCTCACCAAAATCCTAAAAATTTCACATCTGGCTCTTGTGAACCCAGACAAGCCAGGTTCAACACACTCCGACAGGGCTCTTGGAGCCCTGGCTCAGCAGCTTTTGATAGTTACATTTTTGAACTCTCATAGTAAAGGATAACAGGGAGGCATTCAAGTGTTGGACATGTTAAAAAATCACAGAATCTGAGGAAGACCTGAAGCTTCCTGAACTGCTCAGGTTGTTTTTTTTTTTCTTTTTCTTTTTTTTTTTTTTTTTTGAGCTGTCATGGAGCACTCAGTGAACTTTGGAATTAATAGTTTACTGAAAACTCATTCTCCTTATATGCCCTCTAATAAAGGCAAGGAGAAAACCGTTCTTTCTGTTCTTAATTAGTCATTTGGTTCCCAGATGTCTGCCAAAGCAAGTATAAAGGCAATTTAATTAAAACAAACAGAGTCATTAAAATTCTCTTACACCCTGATTTTTAGAAACGCACGCTGCTCTCTTTAGGTTTCACTTTTTCCTTTTCATTCACTGGTTAGGAGTTTATCTGTGCTTTCTTTCAGGCTGACCGTAGGCAGCGCGAGTTTGCACATAATGAGGGGTAAACCTCACGGAAGTGACCACTCAGAAGCAGAGAACTAAAGCATGTGTTTAATTAAATAGAAGTTATCGAGTCCTGGAGTTTGTAAAATTTTAGATTTGTTAATCAGATGTTTCTTGATGTCTGATGAGATAAGTCTTTGGCCATGAAAACATAGCTCCTACCTTAGATTTGCACTTGAGATTTTTCATGTCTTTTCTAGCAGTATTTTAAGTCAAACATGTGAAACAGGAAATTTTCCCTGACTCCTTCACGGACCTCAGGACAGGGTGCCTTGCTTACTCAGCCCGCAGCCCTCAATCCCTTGTGGAAGGCGGATCACACAGGTGAGCTTGTGCAGGAGCCAGGGCAAGTGCTTCTAAGCATCAGCAGGAGCAAAACTCAGTGCAGGCCCCACAGTAGCTTCTGGAGGGGGAGTACCAGCAACTCCTGAAGCCCCAGAGGGCATGCATTACAGTGCGCTCTTTTAGCTTCGGCCTCCATGGACAGCTTAAGTGGTAAACAGCTGAGTGGGCCCTCTGCCTTTTCATGTGAGGCAGTTGCTCTCTGCCAGCAGTGTGACAGCCTTTAGCATCTGCACACATAGCCCCTGAGCTCTTGTTCTGCATCCAGGAAAAATCAGGTCACATGAATGAATTTTGAAGGGTGGTCAATGCAGAGGATTTGATTGCCCATGGAAGTGGCTCTCAGTGGGAAGGGGAGCTGGAAAGGGGATGGAGCAGGAAGGTATTCTTCCCCTGAAGTCCTACCATCAAGCCATCCCTCTGGAGTCAAACATCTCTCCAACATACAGCTGCTGCTTCTTTTCTCCCCTTCTCTGCTCTCTACCAGTGGAACATGGGGTTTTTATGGGTATAGGATGGAGTGGGGCATGGTAGGCCAGGAGTAGTTTTGGAAAAGGCAGAATTCTAGTGGGAAGATGGGGATGTAAAGTTCTCACATTGGGCTGAGGTTCCAGGCTTGAGGGTGGGGCCCTTGCCAGGGACACTGTCCTTTTCTGTCTAGAATTTCTCTGCCTCCTGGCCCTATCACATGTGGCTGAGATTAAAACAAAATGAAAAGCCAGAGGATAATTGACAATGAGATATTTCCTTTATGTTTAACAAAAAAGAAAGGGGAAGGGAGACTACAAGCAAAGAACAAGGGGAATGAGACAGGAAAGAGAAGCACCTAATCTAAGCCCTTTGTTTATAGTGATCTTATTTAATGTCCACAAGAACCCTAGGAAATTGGCATTATTATCTTTACATTTTAAGACATGGTTGCTCAGAGAAGCTTGGAGACCTATTCAAGATCTCTCAGTTAATTGTTGGATTTAGGATTTGGGTTCCAGTCCATCCAATCCCAAGACAGTGGCTAATCCTGAAAAGAAGTGGTACAAAGAACGAACTATCAATAAATCACAGCAGGGGAAAAGATGGAACTGAACATGTGGAGACCTCCTGCTCTTCTAGTTTCTCCTACAATGTTCCTTCCCTTTCAGGTTCTACCTCCTGCTCTTCTAGTTTCTCCTACAATGTTCCTTCCCTTTCAGGTTCTACCTCCTGATAGTTATAATGGGATTATGGCCTTATATTTTGAGGAAAACCTCCTCTAATACTTAAATTGGAGTTTTTAGGGCACACATCTGTGAATATCAGATGGCTGCCTTTAAAATGTTATTTGATAATATATCTTATGAAATTGGTGTATTCTATGAATATATCTATGTACTACCTGCTAAAGTAAGTTATGCAGCACGATGACTTTTATAAATGTTGAGGTGTTTTCCTGGGAGAAACATTTTGTTTCCTAGGAAAAGAAAATCTCACTGAAAATATTTTCTCCCAACCTATGATGGGCTCCATTCTTTTCAATTGAACAGACATCCCGCCAGTTTGTGTGAGTGTGTGCCTGTGGGTACTCACATCTTTGTATCTATACTTGGGCTCACAGGCAGAGTAAGGCAGAGGAGGTGGTGACAAGAGACAATGTGGAAAATGGAAAATTGTGGACACCCTCCAGGTATGCTAAATTGAAATATGTGATCTATTCCTTCTGATTAAAACAAAACCAAAATAAAATGCGGTGAATGGAATGATTTAACACCTGGCAAGGTAGCTACAATCATACGTTGTGTAAAGGAATAGAAAATTGTAATTGCCAGTTGAGAATTGGACCTTTGGATTTTTTTTTTTTTTTAACTTTGGTGTGTCACATTGACACTTTCCTTTTTTTAGACGAGTTGATGGGTGCAGCACACCAACATGGCACATGTATACATATGTAACAAACCTGCACGTTATGCACATGTACCCTAGAACTTAAAGTATAATAAAAAAATAAAAATAAAAAAATAAATCTTAGAATATATGATTTTTAGGCAGAGTGTATCTTGACATCAACATAAAAATGTTTGGTAGGATTGGGAGCAATGACTAGGAATGACAGAATGGAAAAGAACATTTTGTGAAATCTTGATGGTAACTAGTGGCGGGCGTGTGAGAGGGACTGGCAGGGGGTAGGAATTAACTTCTCTTAGGTCTATTTTCTTATTTGTCACATTTATTTAATGCAATCTGTTTTGATAAAACTATTAAATAAGAGACTTGAGAAAGCATTTTGAAAACTAAAAAACCTATTCTGTCATTATAAGTTACTTTGTGATTATAATTAATGATAAATAGGAATCTAGAATTCAACTGCAAATTTTAGTTGAGACACCAAAGAGTTTCTGTTGTTCAATTAAAAAAATAAATATTTATTGAACATCTACTGTACCAGGTACCCTGCTAGAATAGTTATACAGTAGCTCTAATTTTTCCACCTTTTTCCAGACCAAGAATAAATATGCAAATATTGTGCAATGAATAACTGGAAATAACATTCACGTTCTCACTGAAATCTCCCTAACAGACTAACGGCTTCATCACTCAGTTTCATGGACATTAACTGATGCTGAAATTGATAAATCACATTACAATTGGCTGTTCTCTGTATCTGAGACAGTTTGTAAAAGCAGAATTAATTTTTTTAGATCAAGCAATCCTCTACTAATAATGGTAATAACTCTTTATCTATGGAACGAATCATTTGAGACTTTCCAGGTTGTTCAGACAGATGAATTCAGTGAACCTTGCCACACTGTGGGGAGGGAGGGCGGGGCGGCAGGGCACGGAGTTCTGAGGATCGAGGTATCTCAGACTATTGGAAGTGATGGATCAACTCAGAACAGGGAGTTAATGTTATAGGAAACTGAGGCTCCAAAACACCATTGGACAATCAGCAAAGCTGACGACTCAAATGGATTAATTTGATTTATCTCCATTTAATCTAGGCTTGAGAACACCCTGTACTTAACGTCTACAAAAACAAAGCATTTTGGTTTTCTTATAAGTGTGTATGTGAGAAAAAATAGCCGTAAAATCCTTAGTGTTCCCTTTGAGTGTCTTTTAAAGAATATCCTTCGAAAGATCAGGGTTTCTCAACCTTGGCACTGTTGACATTTTGGGCCAGATAATTCTTGATTGCTGTGGGCTGCCCATGCCTTGTAGGATATTTAGTTAACATTCCAGCCCTCAGTCCTGACAATCAGATATGTCTCTAGGCACTGCTGAATATTTTCTGAGAGCAAAACCACTCTGGCTTAAAAACTGCTACACTAAATGAGAGGTCCCCAATCCCTGGGCCACAGACTGATACCAGTCCATGGCCTGTTAGGAACCAGGCTGCGCAGTAGGAGTTAAGCAGCAAGCCAGCCAGCATTACTGCCTGAGCTCCACCTCCTGTCATATCAGTGGTGGCATTCGATTCTCATAGGAGCACGAACCCTGTCATGAACTGCACGTGGAAGGGATCTAGGTTGCATGTCCTTATGAGAATCTAACTAATGCCTGATGATCTGAGGTGGAACAGTTTCATCCTAAATCCACGAAAGCAGTCTCTGCTCCCAAAAAGGTTGGGGGCTGCTGCACTAAATGGTATCAATGAGTACTATCATGTGTCACACACCCTTTTATGCCCATTTTTATGTGTTAACTCATTTAATCCTCTTAGCTGCTTTTTAAGGTAGATTCCATTATTATCATCCCCATTTTTCAGATGAGGAACTGATACCGGTGGTTAAGTACTTTGCAGAAGTTGCCCATCCATAATTTAATTCCTTCAGCCTGCCTGTGGATCCCTATAATCTTAACTGTTTATTCCTTTTTGTTCTACAGAAGTGGTTTGTGCCTCCTGATGAACCATAAACTTTGAGGACTTCTCTTCAAATATCTGAGGATTTGTTCTTGATGTTGTTTCCAGTTTTTAAACTGATTTGGTGTTGATGATGATCTCTCTTTTTTAAAAGAAAGTTACATATTGATCCACAGGGCATGGTGAATCTGTCCTTAGCCCCTTGGCTGTTTGAAAGGGGGTAAGCTCTGGGCAAGTTCCTTTGCAACATCAAGCAAAGGAGTGCATTGATATAAATGCCAGTGAGTTAATTGGAAATGCTCTCACAGAGGCAAGACACTGGAAACACATCTATTTTTGTCCTTGGTCAGCTGTGCTATAGCTAAAGCATTAGGGCCTAATGGCTTCCCCTCCTTGTCACGCTCATGGCCTCTTGATCTAGTTTGCCTTCTCATGCTTGCTTTGGTCTTACACTCGCCTCCCCTGAAAATGAGATTATTTTCCATTACATTATGGCTATTATTTGCTTAATAACCCAAATTCAGGAAGCAGAATAACTTTTAGAAATAAATTCTCCAAATCCTGAAAAACCTACTGGCCTTGGAGAATTCAAGAAACCTGGCTAAAGCTCACCAGTCACACAGACGAGGAACGTTTCCTAAGCACTAAGTGGAGAGGAACAAGGCAGTGTGGGCCTGGGGTCTCTGCCAGAGTAGAGTTCATGCTTTCAGTCACAGGAATGCACCTGTGAGAAAATACGTAATACAATTAGGAACTTAGAATAAGTGTCGTCTTTTCTGAAAATAACTTGCTTAGGTGCAATCAATATTTGATTAATCTTTAAAAGAAATTTCAGAGACAAGTCCAACTGCATTTTGGGAGAAAAAAATTATTTACCTTCCCTTTTAAAAGCCCTTTCCAGAGTTTTAGTGAATTGCCTTGTATATAATCTTGACCAGCAGAGGGCTTCCATACCTGACAAATGATGCCAGAACAGAACAAAAGGGACACAGAATTTCTCAGTATTTGATCATTGTTTTTCATTCTCCTTGTTTTCCTTCTGTTTTGATTGCCAAAGTCCTTTCAAGTTGAGATTTTACTGAACTACAAAATGTTGATTTCCACCCCCACCCCATATACTGTATAAGGTATAACCAGCCCTTTTTTGTGTATAAAAAGTAAGGTTAGCATTGTGGAAATGTTTTCTGCTAATTTGGTTATATAAAGGCTATGCGTATAGGAATTGATATTTTGTAGGAATGTACAAATCAAATTTACAAATTTGATTTACAAATTAAATAGGAATCTGTTCATTGCTAATCCTCATTAAGAGAGAAATAGCCTCTTTTTTTTTTTCCTGCATATATCACATGAAGCATTAGCTTTGTAATACTGTTGGTATTGGCCTCTAGCATAAACCATTAGAGTCATCTTTTCAAGACCGGGTTGCCTAAGAGAACATTTTAATCAACCCACCACTCTCCATTTTATATTCTAACCCTTTTAACATTCAGAAAACTTTAGATCTTGAAAGCACACTCACGATTGAGAATAGCTGGTGTGCGATTATTGTGTACACATACAGGCAGAGATTTAGATGGTTTGGGGTATATGTTGATGCTTATGCATGCCCTGTCCACAAGTTGGTACCTATAAGCCAATGAAGTTGAGAGTAACCATTGACTAATCTGATGATTTTTCAGTGCTGAGGTATGTTTCACAGATACGTAGAAATGTACCTGAGCAATTGTCTCCTTGCCAGGCATTCTGCACATGCTTATTGATGTCCCCTAAAGGCGATGCCCCTCCTTTATGTTCTCCCTCAAGGGAGTTATTTAATAGCAGGGCTATTGGGTACCCTCAGGCTGGTGGGAAAGGTATTTGTGGATAGGTTTCTTAATTCACATCACATAGGAAGAAACTCATTTGTACTGGTCTCATCTATGAACTATATATAGTGATTAAAAGTATTGGCAACCAAAGATACTATGAAGATGAATTGCTTTGATTCTAAAGACAGAACTGGAACCAAGTTCTAGATTTACAGAAACACTAGCCCATGTAATTGATTATCCTTTCTACATTGGGTGCAAGAAATTTTAGAGCCATGTTTACCAGGTTCACTTCCGGTTAAGGGCATAAGATCTCATGACATCAACATGTGTGGAGTTCTCATTTTTTCCCACTTAATTTCTTGTGTTGAATGTATTTTTGTCAGGAATTTGTAGCCATCTGGGTGCCTAGGAGAGTATAAAAATAAATGTATGGAATCTCCAAATCCTGGAATAGAGTGGTCATGCCAAAGCAGAACAACAAATGTCAAAGTATTTGAAACCAGAAATACATTAATTGAGGTCATTTTGAGCAAGACTGATGACTGACTCTCAGTCTATGGAAAAAGTAGGTAGGCTTTGTCATCCAGGTTTATGAGTAAAACAATCAGGGTAAAGCTAAAAGAAGAATAGATTTAGAATCAGAGAATCAGGGTTTTCATAATGGAGAGGTGATATTTTATGACCATGAGGCTCATGGACTCCAGGCCAGATTGTTCATTTACATTCCAATACGAACCTAAAGGTTGCTGGATGACCTTCATCAAGTTACTCCTCTGTCCTTCTGATTTGCTAGCTATAAAATACAGAAAAATTTAGTATCTGCCTCACATAGTTATAAGGATTAAATGAAATAATACACATGAAATGTTTAGAGGATGCCTGCTGCATAGTCAAACCTCAGATCCATTCATTATTATGATAGTCTTATGATTCTGTCACTTTTATTGGAAATGTTGCTTTAGCTGAGCCCGTTTCCTCATCCCCCCGACCCTCCAGAAAAAAATGATACGTCATACTCTTCTTATAAGGAATACAGGATAATTGTGAAAGAATTTGTCATTGCAAAACACTGAAGAAAAGTAATGTGGTATCAGTGTTACATTTTTTGTGCACATCTAAGTTTTGTATTAGAAAAAACACGCAGGTTTACATGGAAAGTCTCATTGGCCTGGTTAGCCTTATTAAAGCAAATAAGTTGGGAAACATTCAGAAAGTTTAGAAATGCAACTAAAAAGGCACCTTTATCTTTGAATCTTTTGTTGTTGTTGTTGTTTTAGCTTGTTAAATTATTTTTCTTTGGCATTGACCTTTGGCATTTTTTAATACTTAATTGTAGAGACATTCCAAAGGAGAGAGTGGACATGTAACTATTATTGGAATTTGGGAAACCAGAAGGAGGGGGAGGTAAAAGAGACTGTTAGATCAGCCCAAGGGTGAGATTGATGATGCCTGGGATGTGGGAGTTGTAGGAGATTAATGCCTAATTACTTAAAAGAAACAATTTTAACAAATGAAAGGAGGTGAGTATTGGTTTAACACTTGGGGATTTCTATTCCTATCTGTGTCTTACTATCACTTGTGCATTATCAGCAGGTGGCTTGCATTTCAAACCAACCCTTCTCTCTTATTTCCCTGGTGATATTTTATGGTTTCCACACCTCAGTGTGTGTTTTTCTTAGCACACTCCTTGGTCTGATTAAGTACAGGAATGTCAAAGGTCATTTCTACGGTCATCTGTGTCTGACCTTGGTTTACATCCATCTCCCCCCCGCCGGCCCCGAAGTCTCTAACAAGAAGCAGAACAGTAAAGACACTGGGCAGATGTTTAACAGACCAGGGTTGTCTAAAGTATGGGTTCACCCACTTTAAAGAACAACAACAGCAAGATTCACATTAAATTTTTGTCTTTCTGATGATCAGCATGAATTCTTAAAATATTCTATAGATAACTGTACTATGTTAAAATCATTCAGGTGATCATTATATCCATTAATTAATAAAGTCCTACACGTTTTGACTGTATTGAAGCACACACCCCGCCCTGAATTCACCATACATTTTAATTTCGCATACTTGGCTCATCCTGGAATGCTTTCTATCATGGAAGTCACAAGCCAGATGCCCACATGCAAAATTAAATGTGTCCATGTCTTTCATTTACTTTGTGCAGTTTTATTTACTGTTTTGAATTAGACACATAGCCTTCAAAAGTCAACAATTTCACATAGAAATTTCCATATTATCTTGAAAAATCAGAAGATCATGGGCTTCCATAGTAATGGCCAGAGCTGCCTTGTGGCCGTTACTTTGACAGGAGATAAGCTTCTGGTTGGTCACAGTTGGTATCACTCCCATTTACTTTTCTTCCTTCAGCTAGATTCATTCTCTGAAAGCATCTGTCTCCTGTAAGATTTGAGCTTATGACCTTGCAGTAGAAGCCAGATTATCTCTCAAGGCTACCTATATTTGCCTAAGCCTCTGTTTCCATTAGCGTTGTGTTTCTTCACTACCCCCGCAAATTATAAGTAGTTGTTTTGTAAATTTGTCTCCTCAACTGAGATGGTCAACTTCTAGGAGTAGAATCTAGTTCATTCCTTCCCACTTTGTCTCTGATAGTACCAAGTAGAGTGTTTCTCCCACATACATACATCTTTCAGCAGATTTGCCAGGATAGAGAATGAACTGGTTGAGTGATAGTAAGAGCCTAGGAATGAGTTATTACCCTACCACTGCCCTTTATGAGCTGCTCTGCAGTCATGTAATTAAGAAGACATTCACAGTTTGCTTTATAGCACTATCAAAGTTTCCAAAATGAATAAAATAGCTTCATCATTAATAATTTGGATTCGTCATCTTTGACCCAAAGGCATCCCACACTAGAGACTGCAAACATTATTTTAAGCAGTTTATTGGATTATTGGATGAGTAACTAATGGATTAACAGGTCAAATAAATTAATGGATAAATTGATGTGAACATGTGGTTGAATGACTTTCCAATTGTAATTGTAACTGTAAAAGGCAGACACCCTAAGGGGGAATTAAGCAGTAGCAACAAACACTATTATCATTAGAGTTTCCGGAAGCAAGCATAACAGACAGGATGTTTTCTAATGAAACTGTAAAACAATTATAATAGCTCTTTGGAGCTTTGGTGTCTTTTTTGTTTGGTTTGGTTTTTTTCCTAGTGCATCGAAAGGAAGAAGCTGTGTTTGGAGCATCAGTTAAAGTATTATAATTCTTGAAAATAATCATCTACTTGAGGGCCAAAGATGGACAGTAAAGCAGACAATTAAGGGTGTGCTACATAAATATGTGTAAATCTAATGGCATCTGCCACATTGTCCAAAGTGACTAGTTGTCTTTATAGCTCTACTAAGTAAATCAGTTTTAAAGGGCTCCCTGAAGCAATGTCCTCTGTAATGACTGGTAAAAGATCTTCATTCTTTTGCCAAGACTATAGTTCTCTTGTTTCCCATGACTAAAATAACATACTTTTGGGGTTAGAGAATCAGTTAACTTTGCCGTGTAATAAACCACCTTAGAAATTAGTGGTGGTTAATAATTAAAATAACCATTTATTTAGCTCATGAGTCTGCTGGACAGTTCTCGGCTGGGATCAGTTGGGCTGATTTTAGCTGGAGTACCTCTTGTTTCTGTGGACAATTGACAGGTGACCTAGGAGTTGATCGGTCCCTTATGGCCTCACTCACATATCTGGTGGGTGGCTATGGCATTATGGGTAAATGGATAACATCTCTCTCATTCTCCCATAGGCTAACCCAGACTTGCTCATAGGATTCAAGGGGTTCTAAAGACAGGAAGACAGGGCAAGTTCCAATGTGCAAATATTTAAGTTTCTGCCTTACAATTGCTATTGAACCATTGGCTGAAGCAAGTCATGTGACTAAGCCCAGAGTCAGTGTGAGTGGGTAGACTACAAACAGACTTGGATGCAAGGAAACATATATAAATGAGAGGTCATTACTCTGTCTACCACAAGGGTTCAGATACATATCAATCAGTTCACATTTATCAAATACCTTCTATGTGCTAAGTACTTTTCTGGGTAATTTTAGGTATATTTGGTCATGTTTTTTTTTCCTTAGAGTGAGACTTTCTACAATCAAGTTACCTGCCAGGCACAGGATAGAAAAATTGTGATTTGTAATTCTGATACAATATTCATTTAGAATTATTCACAAAATTTTGAATAAATGGTAAAGTTTCTGAAGTTGTATAAATCTATGTATATAAATATTACATAAATGTAGAAGTATTTGTATTTGTCAGATGTTTATACGTGTTTATTTCCCTCTCAATCTGTTTTCTTAACTATAAAAAGAATATAGCAAAAGTACCTTCCCTATACAATTGTTATCGAAATCAGCGAAAAGCTTAGCCTAGTGCCTAGCATAAAGAAAGCACCATCTAAATGCTCTGTGAGGGGCATTATTATGAACCACAGTGCCTCATGCCACTGCTGTTGTTATTGTTGTTAAATAATAGTAATGATGTCAGTAACAGCTTATTTCCCAGAAGTGACATTTCGATTATACAAGAGCCACAACTCTCTCTAGGCCAGCCATTGTTTTTCTATAACTTGTCCACTTTCAGGTGTTGAGCTCAATCTCTGTATAATTTTATGTAAGGTTACTCTGTCTTTTATTTATGTGCCATCTCATTTCACCATACCAGAGCTTAGATACTTATGTCTTTCTCAATACATCAAAGTGCCAACTAATTTTGTTTTAAGAAGGAGAAGAGAGCTAGACAGTGTGTTGAATTTCAATTACTATTTCCTCACTAAGGCTTCTGTGTAATTCCCGATGACTGCAATGAGGCAGGAAGTTCTGCTTCAGAGCTTTGGATAATAGGAGATGTGGAGAAGAGGTTTCCTCAAGAGTGGCGTGTCCATTTAGACCATTACAGTTTCATTGTTAAATATACTTTTAGCTATGTATTTCCTTCTCTATCAAACTTTGTGTGTAAAGAGCTCTACTACTACAAAAACGCTCAGAGCTGTCAGTTTAATCTTAGATTGGATAGGACACTATGTACCACGACCTAATTTTAAAGGAAAAAAAAAAAAAAAAAATGATCACCTAAAACAGGAGTCAGCAAACTTTCTATAAAAGACCAGGAGCTGTGTGGGCTATAAGGTCTCTGGTTAAATGAGTCAACTTTGTTTTTGTAGGCAAAGTAGCCACAGACAACAGATAACTGAATGGCTGAAGCTATGTTTCAATTAAACTTTATCAAAGCAACAGTCAGTCAGATTCGGCCTGTGGCTGTAGCTTACCCACTGCTGATTTAGAAGGAATTCTAAATCTTTTAAGCAATCAGCAAAGCAAAGAACGTTTATTTTCTAAGAAAGTTTAAGATGTAGTTATAGCTGTTTGTAGCGGTGAGAACGAAACCACCAAACCACCACGAGTATTTCAGCTTCCTCTGGAATGTGATGCTATCCACAGGCATTTTAAGATAACCATACAAGAAGACAATTCTGTCTTCTTTATGATTAGTCCATACTGGGGAGTCTACTCTGTGGGTCCTTGATATTTGAAGACTGGATATTGATAATGGTGTAGTGAACTGGACTTTTAAATGTCAAAGACCAGAAAATGTATCAGACCAACAGTTGCTAATTAAAATAAATTCCACCAAGTCATGTAAACACACACACACCCTCAGCTACCACCTGTAGCACAAGAAAGACACTTCATTTTAGTACTCAGAGAAGACCTAAAGGATAGTCCTTTTAATTGGAAAAAAAAAAATACAGCATTGTGTAAAATGTATTTTCCTCATTCTTCATGAATACTTTGTCATGGAGTAATTCTAGTTCATCAACTTACGTGTCCCACTGCTTGATTTAAAGACTGCTGTTTTACCTACTCTAAATTCCAAGTCACGAGAATAGAAAGACTTCTAAGGAGCTTGTTGACTTTCATGTCAATTGAATAACTTTCTACTTGATGCTTAGACTATTTTCTCTAATGAGTCAGCTCATCAGTTACAATTGTACTCCTTTCAACTAACTGCTCACCCTGGTACTAGTTCTTCATCTTGGTGCTCCCAGTATCATTGTTCTAGTGTTCCAATGTACTTTCTTATCAGGTTATATGCATTACAGGAGACATGGATATCATTTTAAATGTGGCAAAGATAATCAGAGCCTAACAGGTGAGATCATATAAATGACATTTCTAATGATATCTATTGAAGGCTTATAATGTGTTAAGTACCATGTCAATTGTCTCCATTATATCATTTAGTTTTCAAAACAAATCTATGAAATGGATACCATTATTATTCTTATTCAATGGATAAGGAAGCTGAGACTAGGAGGTTAGTCATTTAATTCTTAGCTATTTACTTTTTCCCTGATGTTTGGACTCTAGATTGATGTTATTTGAAAGCAAAACATGAGAAGCAAAATTGTGTATGTAGTGTTTTGAATAATAATTATCCATAGAAGTTTTTGAAGATAGGCATAATTTTAGTAAAAGATTTAGGATAACAGTGTTTTAACTCTAGTAGACCAATGCCAGTCATTCCTTATTTATCTGATATTGTGAAGTATTACTTGTAATGATATTTCTACATTTTTAAAGCTTACTCTTTAAGTGCCAAAGCTGTTTTTTTTTTTTTTTTTTTAAAGTGCTGTTTTAGAAGATACATTGGTAGCTTTCTAAAAAATTTGCAACACATAGCTGCTTTAAAAGTACCAAAAAAGAGGGTGATTACATGATCAGAGCAGTGGCTTCAGCTTTCTGGAAGAGTAAGGATAATCAACATTTTTATTAGCATAACTTGGGCTTGGTATAGGCTGGCTATTTGGTGTATAAAATACAAAATTTTATCCTATAATCCTTCTATGTTGAGGTTAAGCAAAATTTTGTGATTCCATGACAAGCATCGGTATATTCTCAGTATTATGAATAAATATATTTTTGTTTATATTGATGCATAATAGATATACATATTTTTGGGCTACATGTGATAATTTGATACATGTGTATAATCAAATCAGGGTAATTGGGTTACCTGTCACCTTAAATATTTATTTTTCTTTAAGAACATTTGAGTTATTCTCTTCTAGCTATTTTGAAATGTATAATGGATTAATGTTAACTGTAGTCAGCCTATGGATCTATTGAACACCAGATGTCCTTTCTTCTGTCTAACTGAGTATTTGCACCCACTCATCAACCTGTCTTCAGCCCCCCTTCCCCACCACCCTTCCTGGCCTCTTATCACCACCAATCTACTCTCTGTCTTCATGAAACCCACTCTTGGAGCTCTCACATATGAGTGAGAACATGTGATATTTGTCTTTCTGTGCCTGATTTATTTCACTTCATATAATAACTCCCAGTTCCATTTGTGTTGCTGTAAGTGACAAGATTTCCTTTCTTTTGTGGCTGAATAATATTCCATTGTGTATATATACTGCACTTTCTTTTTATTCATTCATCTACCGATGGTCACTTAAGTTGATTTCACATTTTGGCTCTTGTGAATTGTGCTGCAACAAACATTGCAGTAGAGATATTTCTTTGCTATATTGTTTTTTTTTCTTTTGGATGTGTACCATCAGTGGAATTGCTAGTTCATATGGTAGTTCTATTCTTAGCTTTCTGAGGAACCTCCGTACAGTTTTCTGTAGTGGCTATACTAATATACAGTCCCACCAACAGTGTACAAGGGTTCCCCTTTCTCCACATCCTTGCCAGCATCTGTTATTTCCAGACTTTTTGATAAAAACCATGTTAACTGGGGTGAGATGGGTATCTCACTGTGGTTTTGACTTGCATTTTTCAGATGATTAGTGATATTAAGCATTTTTTCATATACCCCATGGCCATTTGTAAGTATTCTGAGTTGTTTGGGCTCTTTATTCTGGTTATTAATCCCCTGTCATATAGATAGTTTGCAAATATTTTCTCTCATTCAATGTGTTGTCTCTTCATTTTGATTGTTTCCTTTGTTATGCAGAACTTTTTTAGTTTGATCTAAATCCCACATGTCTATTTTTTGCTTGGGTTGCTTGTGCTTTTAAGGTTTTTCACAAAAAAGCTTTGCCCAGACCAATGTCCTGAAGTATTTCCCCAAAAGTTTCTTCTACGAGTTTCATAGTTTAGGTCTTAGATTTAAGTCTTTAATCCATTTTTATTTGATTTTTTGTGTATGGTGAGAGATAGGGGTCTAGTTTCATTCTTCTACATTTGGTTATTCAATTCTCCCAGCACTGTTTATTGAAGAGATTGATCTTTCCCATTGTATGTACTTGGCACTTTTGTCAAAACTAAGTTGGCTGTAAAAGTGTAGCTTTATATCTGGATTCTCTATTCTGTCCCATTGATCTGCTTTTATGTCAATACCATGCTATTTTGGTTACTATAACTTTGTAGTATATTTTGAAGCATGATAGTATAATGCCTCCAACTTCTTTTTGATCAGCATTGCTTTGACTATTTGAGGTCTTTTATGATTCTATATAAATTTTAGAATATTTTTATTTCTATGGAGAATGTAACTCATATTTTGTTACGGATTGCATTCAATTGTACACTGCTTTGTTTAGTCTCATTTTAACAATATTCTAATCTATGAGCATGGAATATCTTTCCACTTTTTTGCATGTCTTCAATTTCTTTGAAGTGTTTTATAGTTTTCTTTATACAGATCTTTCACATCTTTGGTTAAATTTATTTCTAGGTATTTTATATTCTTTGCAGCTACTGTAAATGGGATTGCTTTTGTAATTTCAGAGTGTTTGCTGTCGGCATATCTAAATACTACTGATTTTTGTACATTGATTTTGTATCCTGCAACTTTACTGAATTCGTTTATCAGGTCTAACAGTTTTTTGGTGGAGCCTTTAGATTTTTTAAAATATAAGATTATGTCATCTGCATACAAGGCTAATTTGACTTCTTCCTTTCCAATTTGGGTGCCCTTTACTTCTTTCTCTTGCCTGATTGCTCTAACTTTCAGTACTGTGTTGAATAAAAGTGGTGAAAGTGTATATTCTTGTCTTGTTCCAGATCTTGGAGGAAAGGCTTTTAATTTTTCCCTGTCCAATGTGATGGTGGCTGTGGGTTTGTCATATATGGCCCTTATTATTTTGAGGTGTGTTCTTTCTATACCCAGTTCTTTGTGGTTTTAACATAAAGAGATGTTGAATTTTATCAAATGCTTTTCCAGCATCAATTGAAATGATCATACGGTTTATGTTCTTGGTTCTGTTATTTATCGATTTGCATATGTAGAATTATCCTTGCATCCCTGGGATGAATTCCACTTGATCATGGTGAATAATTTTTTAAACACATTGTTGAATTTAGTTTGCCTAGTATTTTATTGAGGATTCTTGTATCATGAATAAATACTAACTTTTAGAAGTTTTGTTTTTGAAAAGGAGCCCACCTGGAGGATAAGAGTTTTGCACAGGAGTTGTTCTATTAATTTGTTTGCCACATTGTCTTTCTTGGTTCCAGTGTCATGGATGTTAAAATACATGATGAAACGCATCAAGTGACTCAGCATAGGCCTCTGAAAAAGAGATGAAGCAAATCTCCTTATTTTATTCACCATTACATCAATAATCTCTGTTAAATAATGGTATTCCCTCCCAATAAGGCTGTCTATGGATTCGTTAGGCTCCTAATATGGTAAATCAAATCAATATGTGCATTAACAGATATATAGTATCCCTAAGCCTTAATACAGAAAGAAATACATAAGAAATTATAAATGAGTATCAGCAAATATAAACTTACACCTTTCTTAGCCACTGAAACAAGTATAAGGAACACTCTCAACCATTAACATTTTAAAGAAGATGAAAGCTTTGGAAAGGTCTTTAGACATAGATGGAAGCTTCATTTGCACTCTAGTCAGTGCTGTCCAATAAAAGTTTGATGGAAAGGTTATACAAGGTTGGATTGTTTAGCTTTTAGAGGCACACTGGCCAATCAGTATGGTAGCCACAGACACCTATGGCTATTGACTGGTGACTTGAAATGTGGCTAGTGTGACTTAGGCAGTGAATTTTAAATTGTCTTTAATTTTAATTAAGTTGAAATGAGTTCCTGAAATAGATTGAAACAATAATGTACTTGGACTTCATTTAAAGTGAATAGTATGGCATAGGGATTTGGGGTTAGAATCTGTATCATGAATATCAGTTTATCTATTGAAATCAAATCCTGGCTGTCATGGTGAGAAGTAGCATGCGCTGATAGTCCTAATTCTATCTCCCTAATGTTAGTTGCTCAATAAATGATAATTACTATTATAACTGTTATTTATAAAATTAACATTACTGGTTTTTTTTCGGTTTTTGTTGACTCAGGAAAAATTCCTGTGCACCTACTTACAACACTCCAGGCACTGTTTTCGGTGTTGGGGAGGTATGTGAAAACAGCTCAGATAAAATCCCTGCCTTCAAAGAGCTTACATTCTAATGAATTATCATTGTTATGTTAATTAAATGATTTAATGAGATGCAAATTTGTTCATGCTACACTGAGATGCAGAAAGAGAATACATACATTTAAGTTTTCTATAGTTTTCTCTAACCTCCCTCCCCTGTTATACAGGATGAGGGAGGGCTTAAACTCAACTTCTTTAGGTAAAAATATTCAATCTCTTGTATTTTTGTCACGCTGCTGCTAAATTTTCTGTTTTGGGGAGTTGGCTAAGATTTTTTTGTTATTACACATTAAATTCTAGGGTACACATGCACAATGTGCAGGTTTGTTACATAGGTATACATGTGCCATGTTGGTTTGCTGCACCCATCAACTCATCATTTACATTAGGTATTTCTGCCAACGCTATCCCTCCCCTAGCCCTCCACCCTACAACAGGCCTCAGTGTGGGGTGTTCCCCTTCCTGTGTCCATGTTTTCTTATTGTTCAACTCCCACTTATGAGTGAGAACATGCAGTGTTTGGTTTTCTGTCCTTGTGATAGTCTACTGAGAATGATGGTTTCCAGCTTCATCCATGTCTCTGCAAAGGACATGAACTCCTCCTTTTTTATGGTTGTGTAGTATTCTAGTATTCCATGGTGTATATGTGCCACATTTTCTTAATCCAGTCTATTACTGATGGACATTTGGGTTGGTTCCAAGTCTTTACTATTGTGAATAGTGCTGCCACGAACATACATGTGCATGTGTCTCTATATTAGCATGATTTATAATTCTTTGGGTATATACCCAGTAATGGGATTGCTGGGTCAAATGGTATTTCTAGTTCTACATCCTTGAGGAATCACCACACTGTCTTCCACAATGGTTGAACTAATTTACACTCCCACCAACAGTGTAAAAGCATTCTTATTTCTCCACATCCTTTCCAACATCTGTTGTTTCCTGACTTTTTAATGATTGCCATTCTAACTGGCGTGAGATGGTATCTTGTGCTTTTGATTTGCATTTCTCTGATGACCAGTGATGACGGGCATTTTTTCATATGTCTGTTGGCTGCATATATGTCTTCTTTTGAGAAGTGTCTGTTCATATCCTTTGCCCACTTTTTGAAGGTTTTTTTTTTTTTCTTGTAAATTTAAGTTATTTGTAGATTTTGGATATTAGCCCTTTATCAGATGGATAGACTGCAAAAATTTTCTCCCATTGTGTAGGTTGCCTGTTCACTGTGATAGTTTCTTTTGCTGTGCAGAAGCTCTTTAGTTTAATTAGGTCCCATTTGTCTATTTTGGCTTTTGTTGCCATTACTTTTGGTCTTTTAGTCATGAAGTCTTTGCCCTTGCCTATGTCCTGAATGGTGTTGCCTTGGTTTCTTTCTAGAGATTTTATGGTTTTAGGTCTAACACTTAAGTCTTTAATCCATCTTGAGTTAATTTTTGTGTAAAGTGTAAGGAAGGGATCCAGTTTCAGTTTTCTGCATATGGTTAGCCAGTTTTCCCAGCACCATTTATTAAATAGGAAATTATTTCCCCATTGCTTGTTTTTGTCAGGTTTGTCAAAGATCAGATGGTTGTAGATGTGTCATGTAATTTCTGAGGCCTCTGTTCTGTTCCATTGGTCTACATATCTGTTTTGGTACCAGTATCATGCTGTGTTGGTTTCTTTGGCCTTGCAGTATAGTTTGAAGTCAGGGAGTGTGATGCCTCCAGCTTGGTTCTTTTTGCTCAGGATTGTCTTGGCTATATAGGTTCTCTTTTGGTTTCACATGAAATTTAAAGTAGTTTTTTCCAAATGTGTGAAGAAAGTCAGTGGTAGCTTGATGGGGATAGGATTGAATCTATAAATTACTTTGGGCAGTATGGAGACTTTCACAATATTGATTCTTCCTATCTATGAGCATGGAATATTCTTCCATTTGTTTGTGTCTTCTTTTATTTCATTGAGCAGTGGTTTGTAGTTCTCCTTGAAGAGGTCCTTCACATCCCTTATAAGTTGGGTTCCTAGGTATTTTATTCTCTTTGAAGCAATTGTGAATGGGAGTTCACTCATGATTTGGCTCTCTGTTTGTCTGTTCTTGGTGTAAAAGAATGCTTGTGATTTTTCTTTTTTTTTTTTTTTTCATCTCGAATCTTTTTTTTTTTTCATCTCGAATCTTTTTTTTTTATTTTATTTATTTTTTTATTTTATTATACTTTAAGTTCTAGGGTACATGTGCATAATGTGCAGGTTTGTTACATATGTATACTTGTGCCGTGTTGGTGTGCTGCACCCATCAACTCGTCAGCACCCATCAATTCATCGTTTATATCATGTATAACTCCCCAGTGCAATTCCTCCCCCCTCCCCCCTCCCCATGATAGGCCCCAGTGTGTGATGTGTTCCCCTTCCCGAGTCCAAATGAACTCATTGTTCAGTTCCCACCTATGAGTGAGAACATGCGGTGTTTGGTTTTCTCTTCTTGTGATAGTTTGCTAAGAATGATGGTTTCCAGCTGCATCCATGTCCCTACAAAGGACGCAAACTCATCCTTTTTTATGGCTGCATAGTATTCCATGGTGTATATGTGCCACATTTTCTTAATCCAGTCTGTCACAGATGGACATTTGGGTTGATTCCAAGTCTTTGCTATTGTGAATAGTGCCGCAATAAACATATGTGTGCATGTGTCTTTGTAGTAGAATAATTTATAATCCTTTGGGTATATACCCAGTAGTGGGATGGCTGGGTCATATGGTACATCTAGTTCTAGATCCTTGAGGAATTGCCATTCTGTTTTCCATAATGGTTGAACTAGTTTACAATCCCACCAACAGTGTAAAAGTGTTCCTATTTCTCCACATCCTCTCCAACACCTGTTGTTTCCTGATTTTTTAATGATTGCCATTCTAACTGGTGTGAGATGGTATCTCATTGTGGTTTTGATTTGCATTTCTCTGATGGCCAGTGATGATGAAACAAACAACCCCGTCAAAAAGTGGGGAAAGGATATGAACAGACATTTCTCAAAAGAAGACATTCATACAGCCAACAGACACATGAAAAAATGCTTGTGATTTTTCTACATTGATTTTGTATCCTGAGACTTTGCTGAAGTTGCTTATCAGCTTAAGATTTTGGGCTGAGACTATGGGGTTTTCTAAATATAAAATCATGTCATTTTCAAACAGAGACAATTTGACTTCCTCTTTTCCTAAGTGAATACTCTTTATTTCTTTCTCTTGCCTGATTGTCCTGGCCAGAACTTCTAATACTGTGTTGAATAGGAGTGGTGAGAGAGGGCATCCTTGTCTTGTGCCAGTTTTCAAAGGGAATGCTTCCAATTTTTGCTCATTCAGTTGGCCGTGGATTTGCCATAAATAGCTCTTACTAATTTGAGATACATTCCGTCTATACCTAGTTTACTGAGAGTTTTTAGCATGAAGGGCTGTTGAATTTTGTTGAAGGCCTTTTCTCCTTTGAGATAATCATGTGATTTTTGTTGTTGGTTCTGTTTATGTGATGGATTACATTTATTGATTTGCATATGTTGAACCTGCCTTGCATCCCAGGGATGGAGCCCACTTGATCATGGTGGGTAAGCTTTTTGATGTGCTGCTGGATTCGGTTTGCCAGCATTTTATTGAGGATTTTTGCATCAATGTTCATCAGGGATATTGGCCTAAAATTCTCTTTTTTGTTGTTGTGTCTCTGCCAGGCTTTGGAAACAGGATGACGCTTGTCTTACAAAATTAGTTAGGGAGAATTCCCTCTTTTTCTATTGTTTGGAATAGTTTCAGAAGGAATGGTACCAGCTCCTTTTTGTACCTCTGCTAGAATTCGGCTGTGAATCTGTCTGGTCCTGTACTATTTTTTGGTTGATAGGCTATTATCACTTCAATTTCAGAACCCGTTATTGGCCTATTCACAGATTCGACTTCTTTCTGGTTTAGTCTTGGGAGGGTGTATGTGTCCAGGAATTTATCCTTTTCTTCTAGATTTTCTAATTTATTTGCACAGAGGTGTTTATAGTATTCTATGGTGGTAGTTTGTATTTCTGTGGGGTTGTTGGTGATATCCCGTTTTTGATTTTGTATTGCATCTGTTTGATTCATCCGTTTTCTTCTTTATTAGTCTTGCTAGCAGTCTGTTTTGTTGATCTTTTCAAAAAAAAAACTCCTGAATTCATTGATTTTTTTTTTTTTTTGAAGGGTTTTTGTGTCTGTATCTCCTGTAGTTCTGCTCTGATCTTAGTTATTTCTTGTCTTTTGCTAGCTTTTGAATTTGTTTGCTCTTGTTTCTCTAGTTCTTCTAATTGTGATGTTAGGGTGTTGATTTTAGATCTTTCCTGCTTTCTTTTGTGGGCATGTAGTGCTATATATTTCCCTCTACACACTGCTTTAAATGTGTCCCAGAGATTCTGGTACGTTGTGTCTTTGTTCTCATTGGTTTCAAAGAACATCTTTATTTCTGCCTTCATTTCGTTATTTACTCAGTAATCATTCAGGAGCATGTTGTTCAGTTTCTTTTTTTTTTTTTTTTTTGAGACGGAGTCTCGCTCTGTCGCCCAGGCTGGAGTGCAGTGGCCAGATCTCAGCTCACTGCAAGCTCCGCCTCCTGGGTTTTACGCCATTCTCCTGCCTCAGCCTCCCGAGTAGCTGGGACTACAGGCGCCCACCACCTCGCCCAGCTAGTTTTTGTATTTTTTAGTGGAGACGGGATTTCACCGTGTTAGCCAGGATGGTCTCGATCTCCTGACCTCGTGATCCGCCCATCTCAGCCTCCCAAAGTGCTGGGATTACAGGCTTGAGCCACCGCGCCCGGCCTCATGTTGTTCAGTTTCTATGTAGTTGTGCAGTTTTGAGTGAGTTTCTTAATCCTGAGTTCTAATTTGATTGCACTGTGGTCTGAAAGAAAGATTGTTGTGATTTCTGTTCTTTTACATTTGCCGAGGAGTGTTTCACTTCCAATTATGTAGTCAATTTTAGAATAAGTGTGATGTGGCGCTGAGAAGAATGTATATTCTTTTGATTTGGGGTGGAAAGTTCTGTAGATGTCTGTTAGGTCTGCTTGGTCCAGAGCCGAGTTCAAGTCCTGGATATCCTTGTTAATTTTCTGTCTCATTGATCTGTCTAATATTGACAGTGGTGTGGGTATTAAAGTCTCCCTTTATTATTGTGCGGGAGTTTTAAGTCTCTTTATAGGTCTCTAAGAACTTGCTTTATGAATCTGGGTGCTCCTGTATTGGGTGCATATATATTTAGGATAGTTAGCTCTTCTTGTTGGATTGATCCCTTTATCATTATGTAATGTCCTTCTTTGTCTCTTTTGATCATTGTTGGTTTAAAATCTGTTTTTTCAGAGACCAGAATTGCAACCCGTGCTTTATTTTTTGCTTTCCATTTGCTTGGTAGATCTTCCTCCATCCCTTTATTTTGAGCCAATGTGTGCCTTGCATGTGAGATGCATCTCCTGAATATAGCATACCAAAGGGTCTTGACTCTTTATCCCATTTGCCAGTCTGTGTCTTTTAATTGGGGCATTTAGCCCATTTACATTTAAGATTAATATTGTTACGTGTAAATTTGATCCTGTCGTTATGGTGCTAGTTGGTTATTTTGCCCATTAATTGATGCAGCTTCTTCATAGCATCAATGGTCTTTACAATTTGGCATGTTTTTGCGGTAGCTAGTACTGGTTCTTCCTTTCCATGTGCTTCCTTCAGGAGCTCTTGTAAGGCAGGCCTGATGGTGACAAAATCTCTCAGCGTTTGCTCGTCTGTAAATGATTTTATTTCTCCTTCACTTATGAAGCTTAGTTTGTTTGGATATGAAATTCTAGGTTGAAAATTTTTTTCCTTAAGAATGTTGAATATTGACCCCCACTCTCTTCTGGTTTGTAGGGTTTCTGCAGAAAGATCTGCTGTTAGACTGATGGGCTTCCCTTTGTGGATAATGTGACCTTTCTCTCTGGCTGCCTTTAACATTTTTTCCTTCATTTCAACCTTGGTGAATCTGATAATTTTGTGTCTTGGGGTTGCTCTTCTCAAGGAGTTTCTTTGTGGTGTTCTCTGTATTTCCTGAATTTGAATGTTGGCCTGCCTTGCTAGGCTGGAGAAGTTCTCTTTATTAATATCCTGAAGAGAGTTTTCTAACTAGGTTCCATTTTCCCTGTCACTTTCAGGTATGTCAATCAAATGATTTGGTCTGTTCACATAGTCTTATATTTCTTGGAGGCTTTATTTGTTTCTTTTCTCTTTTTTTCTCTAATCTTGTCTTCCCACTTTATTTCATTAATTTGATCTTCAATTGCTGATACCCTTTCTTCCACTTGATGGAATCAGCTTGTGAAGTTTGTGTATGTTTCATGCAGTTCTCATACTGTGGTTTTCAGCTCCATCAGGTCATTTAAGCTCTTCTCTGCACTGGTTATTCTAGTTAGCCATTCATCTAACCTTTTTTCATGGTTTTTAGCTTCCTTGTGATAGACTAGAACATGCTCCTTTAGCTTGGAGAAGTTTGTTATTCTGACTTTCTGAAGCCTACTCCTGTCAACTCGTCAAACTCATTCTCCATCCAGTTTTGTTCCCTTGCTGGAGAGGAGTTGTGTTCCTTTGGAGGAGAAGAGCGTTCAGGTTTTTGGAATTTTCAGCCTTTCTGCTCTGGTTTCTCCCCATCTTATTGGATTTACCTGCCTTTGGTCTTTGATGTTGGTGACCTACAGATGGGATTTTGGTGTGGATTTAATTTTTATTGATGTTGATGCTATTCCTTTCTGTTTGTTAGTTTTCCTTCTAACAGACAGGCCCTTCAGCTGCAGGTCTGTTGGAGTTTGCTGGAGTTCCACTCCAGACCTTGTTTGCTTGGGTATCACCAGCAGAGGCTGCAGAACAACAAATATTGCTGTCCGATCCTTCCTCTGGAAGCTTCGTCCCAGAGGGGGAGCCATCTGTATGAGGTGTCCCTCAGCCCCTACTGGGAGATGTCTCCCAGTCAGGCTACACAAGGGTCAGGGACCCACTTGAGGAGGCAGTCTGTCCATTAACGGATCTTGAATGCCATGCTGGGAGAACCACTGCTCTCTTCAGAGCTGTCAGGCAGGGACATTTAAGCCTGTAGAAACTGTCTGCTGCCTTTTGTTCAGACATACCCTGCCCCCAGAGGTGGAATCTAGAGAGGCAGTAGGGCTTGTTGAGCTGCTGTGGGCTCCACCAAGTTTGAACTTCCCTGCCTCTTTGTTTATACTGTGAGCGTAGAACTGCCTACTCAAGCCTCAGCAATATCGGATGCCCCTTCCCCCACCATACTCCAGTGTCCCAGGTTGATCCCAGACTGCTGCAGTAGCAGCAAGCAAGGCTCCGCGGACGTGGACGTGGGCGTGGGACCCACCAAACCAGGCACAGGAGGGAATCTCCTGGTCTACTGGTTGTGAAGACCATGGGAAAAGCACACTATTTGGGCAGGAGTGCATGAATCCTCCAGGCACAGTCCCTCACAGCTTCCCTTGGTTAGGAAAGGGAAATCCCCTGACCCCTTGCACTTCCTGGGTAAGGCAATGCCCCACCCTGCTGCAGCTCACCCTCCATGTGCTGCACCCAGTGTCCAACCAGTCCCAGTGAGACGAACCAGGTACCTCAGTTGGAAATGCAGAAATCACCTGTCCTTTGTCTCTATCTTGCTGGGAGCTGTAGACCAGAGCTGTTCCTATTCGACCATCTTAGAAGCACTCCTAAATTTTCTTAGATGGTGTCTGAGTGTCTGGAAAAGGAGTGTAGCTACTGTGACCTTAAGGCAAAAGGGAAACCTGGGGAATCTTGGCTCTGATTTGGGCATTCTGTGCTGCTCTCTGGGTCTTGGCCAGCCACTGCTTCAATGATATTATGTATCTGTCTCATCCCTGCATGCCCTGCTGGCAGGTGTGGTCAAATGACATCTGCAGCTGGTGGGACTTGTGGCCTGGGCACTCTCTCAGCTTGGTCAGGGCCCAGCTGCTCTTTTTGGCTGACTTGGCTTCACCTCTGTTTTCTCTGGTTCTACAGTCTCCCCGAGACCAGGCTGTAACTCTGAACCAGGTGGGCTACCTTGTCTTTCTCATGGTTGCTCCTTCCAGCCTAAGCTTTATCCAAATCCTAGTTGATTTCTACATCCTCTCTCTCACTGTAAAAGAACTTCAGGCTTCCTTCCAAACCAGAGTGGAATCACGGCTGGTTTAGGCAAGTTAAACTTTCAGACTGTCCTTTTGCCTGACCACACTGTGCTGCTCAGTAGCTTTGATGTGGTCCTTCTCCAAGTGGAATAGAATGGGGTGGTCTAGGGGGTTGTATGCTTTCTGAGTCCTAAGTGGGAAGCTGGGTCCCTCCATCTTTGGTTTTCCTTTATACCTGAGTAATACTTTCTCCTCTAGACAGAAAAGAAGTGAAATCAGAGTACACATGTCAGACCCCTCCTCCCTTTCCTCCTCTTTCCATAATTCCCTGGCAGTTTTTGTTTAACTGTCCCTCTGCCTAGCTCCAACTTCTCCTCTGTCAGTGGCTCTTAATAATAGTTACACCATCCCTGGGGAAATTTTAGAAATGTGTTGGAGTGGTTGGGAGTTGGGGCATCATAATTATTGGAGAACTCTAGGAGCATTTAGTCAAGGGAAGTTGAATATCCTACAAAGCATGAGAGTCCCATCCCCCAACACATATGTCCTATGTCTGCATGACCTTTAAATGTCCTTCTGGAAATTAGCACAAGTAAGAATTCTTTTTGAAACTATCTGAACCTATACTGTAACTCCTTTTCATATATAAATACATACATATGTTAAATATATATTGACTTTTCCAAGAATGTAATGATCAAATCGAGAGTATTACTTTATTTTGTTTTTAAATTTGCATGTCACTGATAGTAGAGCCACTCCTGGTATTTGAGTTGCCAATAAAACATAGACGTACTAGTGAGCATTTGTAATTGTCACACTCTTGGTGATATTGCAATATACATACACACATCTGCCAACCTCATTATATCTTTTAGTAGAATTGTACCTGAGCACTTACATACTAAAATACATTTTACATGTATTTCCTTGTTTTTTCTTTCATTGTTAAGTCACTGATATTTATTAGCATCTTTTTCCTTCCCCTGGTTTTATGACTTGCTTTTTATATTTATTTATTTATTTATTTATTTTCTACCTTAAGTTCTAGGATACATGTGCAGAGCATGCAGGTTTGTTACATAGGTACGCATGTGCCATGGTGGTTTGCTGCACCTATCAACCTGTCATCTAGGTTTTAAGCCCGGCATACATTAGGTATTTGTCCTAATGCTCTACCTTCCCTTGCCCCCCACCCCCTGCCAGGCCCAGGAGTGTGATGGTCCCCTCCCCGTGTCCATGTGTTCTCATTGTTCAACCCCTGCTTATGAGTGAGAACCTTTATCTTGCTACTAGAGAACTGTTGCTTTTTTGAATTATGTTTGTAGATAGGTTATATTTTCTATGAATTTCATTTATATTTGCTAGAAAA
This sequence comes from Piliocolobus tephrosceles, assembly GCF_002776525.5. Lineage (NCBI taxonomy): Eukaryota > Metazoa > Chordata > Mammalia > Primates > Cercopithecidae > Piliocolobus > Piliocolobus tephrosceles. The sequence goes on along the minus strand of NC_045435.1, from coordinate 142,851,681 downwards.
AAATGGACCTTTGGTCTGTCTGCTTCTCCTCCATGACCTCAGCATCAAGGCTAAATCATAACGTGTGGAAGGGGGTGATAAGCTTATCATATACTGGGGAAGAGGGAGTTCTTTACCTAAGTAATAATATAAGATACTAAAGAACATGAAAGATAGTTCGAAACAGGATAAATACAATTACACAAAAAAAGACATGTAGAAATAGTGCAATAAAATAAACCAAATGAAAAGAGCAAGCAATTTCCAATTAATTTTCTATTTAGTTTATATTTTTTATGATTCTCACTAATTCTAATTTAGGTTGTGATGAAACTGTTCTGCCACTACTCCACTGGTATCATTATAGATTAATAAAATTATTAGGGAAAGCAATTTAGCTATATAATCCACAGTCATTACAATGATCGAGTAATTCTTTCCTGAAAATGTAAGCTAAGCCAAGCAAAAGGGAAGAAATAAACCAAACCAGTGAAGGTGTTCATCACAGTGTAAAAGTAACCTAAATGGCAAAGAACAGGTGGAGATGCTAATAAATATAAAGCAATAGCAACGTGGAAATGAGCATAAAACTATGTTAGATACTACTAAAGTAGGTTTGTGACTGTTCACTCATTCGTTCAACTAGAATTTATTTAGTACATACCAGTGAGAAGCACTGCTGAGAATATTTGTGGGAAAGGATAGGAAAAGAGAAAACAATGTGTGGGTGGGTGGGGTTTCTTAAATTCAGAAAATATCTTTTTTTAAAGTTAAACTTTGAATGTTTATTCTTTATTTCTTTTGCATAATCTCACTTGTATGTGGGATCTAAAAAAGCAAATACATAGAGAGTTAGAATAGGAGTTACCAGAGTCTAATAGTAACAGAGAGGTGGCAAACACAGAGAAATATTGGTCAAAGAGTACGGAGTTGCATTTATGTATTTTGAATAAATCTAGAGCTTTAATGTACAGTGTGGTGACTATAGTTAATAATACTATATATTATACTAGAAATTTACTAAAAAGATTTTAGATGTTATATCCACAAAAAAGTTGCTGTGCGGGGAAATAGGTTAATCTGCTTACTGTAGTAATCATTTCACTGTGTATATGTACGGCAAAACATCATGTTGTACACATAACATCTTTAGCTCAGTGAAAATGTAAGTTCCAAAAGCAATAGCCTGCAATTTCCTGTCCTGAGTTTTGTTGCCAACCACCTGAGTTTCTGTGGGAAAGTCGCTTCTCCCTCCTGAAGCTCAGTTTTCTCATCTGGAAAGTGGGAATTTTGACTTTCAGATTTCAAAGAGATCATCTGGTTCATTTTATTCTGGAAATTCATTAAATATTTATTTGACTCTCTCAGTCATATTATAAACTTATATCCAGTTAATGACTAGCGTGGAAATGGTGAGGGGTTCTTTTCAAAACATTAGCAGTAATTTTAGTTCATGCCCTTTTACTTGTTCACATACTAACTTACTAGCTATCTTAAATCACGTAAGAATTTATCTTCCTCACCATGAAATTTAATGGGGCATTGAGATTGCTTGCGAACATCTTGAGACCTTAAGAGCAGCAGTTGGACTTACACTGCTTCCATCACTGCCATGGCATTTGCCTCATGGTTATTTTTGACAAGAACATTTCCCAGCTGAACAATAACACATTTGAGTTAAACTAAACAGAATTCTGTGTCTTTTCTGATAAACTTCAAGGGAAAAAACAGACAAACCTTTGCTTACAATATTTAGTTAATTGGTAACTTTGCACGAAGCAATTTTACCTTGCAGGTTTTCCTTTGGGGAAAAATTTAAACAAGGATCATGATTCAAGAAATATAAAATACATGTCAAGAGCTCAAGAGCCCTTTGGTTTGACTCTCCAGATTGGCAAAGTATAAAGAATAGATGTTTGCCTTTTAGAAAAAAAGGGGGTTTTAAAAAAAGTGTGGGTCTTTTGTTTCCAGAAATTTCATTCATTTTTTTTCCATTTTATGAGCCGTGCCTTCTCCAGAACAGTCCCACTCTTTTGTACTTTGCACAGTAGCTACAGCAGCTGTGTTAATTAGATAGATATGTCACTGCGCTGAGGCCTGTGCCTGCTGCCGCGTTGGCAGCCATGAGCCTCCACGCATGTCAGTATCCCGCTGAAGTCCCAGTCCCAGACGAACAAAAAGGACAGGACAGAACTGCAAAGAGAAAAATAATAAACTAAGAACAGAGACTTAGCGCTCATCTGTGTCCATATTAAATATGCCATAAAATATTTATGGGATTAAATATGAGCATACTTTTCTCCCCAGCATTGGAATATTTGAATATAATTCTAAGAACCACGGGTAAAATCACCTAGAGTGGTGACAAGCTGGTTTTAAGTGCTAAACTATAAATTGTTTGATTCTGAACACTGTGTAGTACTGTTCATTGACTCAGGAAATATGTATTGAATGTCTGTGTGTTCCTGCTCTGTACTAAGGCTGGAGATAGGGAGGTGAATAGGACTTTAAAATTATACAGAACATCTTCAAGTAATAAATATGTCCAATGTAGTAAAAATGCAAAATATGTGTTGTTATATGTGTATAATTAATCAATATTAGTCAAATTTCCAACTTTCATCTCTTCTTCAAGAGAAAAATCAATATCAGGCAGACATAGATTAAAGATCTGGAAGATAAAAATTATTTTAGAAAGCTAAAAAGTTCCACTTGTATAGTAAATTCTTGCTAGAGTTTTATTTTACCAAAATCAGTCTTGGCTGTTTGTTGATTACTTTGGGATTAATGTCCAAATGGGTTTTGTGGTTTTAGTTAAAGAAATATTAATAGTAGTTAATGTTGTGTTGCTGAAATTTAATTTGTCTTCTCTGGATTCTGCTTGCATAATGCTATTTTTTGTTCTAATTGATTCATAAAGATCATTAAACAAGAGAATAAAAACAATTTGTAGTTAATTTCTGGGAGATTGCAGCGTGTGTGTTTTATGGTTCAAATAACAGATGTTATTTTGGAGAAGCTAAGCAGTACTGTAACTTCACTGGAAATCAGCATGGTGATTCACATCGCAGCCCTCCCCCTGTTAACTCCTGATTGCTGTGCGGTGAACTGCTGCCCCTTTGCCGAAACAGCAGAAAAGCGAACCTCAACAGTTTTACCTCTCAGTGGGGTGCTATGCTTCAGCTGGGCCACAGAAGCTAAGAATAGCCTATCAAAATCTCATAACCCAAGAACGTTTAGATTTCAACAGTCGTCATCTTTCCATTTTCAAAATTTGGATGCTCATTCAAAAAAAAAAAAAGAGTTTGAAAACTCTCTCAAAAAAATTCTAATTTAATCACTTCGCTTTTAGTGCTGTAACTCTTCTTAGCGTTCTTAGCTTGTCTAAATCTTTGGCCAGTGAGAGGAGTATATATTCATAACAAAAAAATCAGAAAACCTTGTTTATTAAGGAAAATAAACTTAATCACCTGCTATTTTTTTGGGCTTCAGTCTGTATTTCAAAATCAACATCTTTTTTTTTTTTTTATTCTTCTCCACTTTTCATTAAAACATTTCAAGGTAAAGACACCAACTAAAGCATACAGAAAAGTCAACAGGGTGGAATTCTAATGGAAAAGTAGTTTAGTGACTATTAAAAAGAGAGCAGCAAAGAAGAAAGCTCTTAAGAAGGAGAAATGGTGCAGTGTGGAAAATGATGACCCCAGAGGGGTTGGATGAAATCTTTATCTTAAATAAACACTGCAAAGGGGGGTTAGAGAAAGAAAGAGATGGATCCTCTGATGCAAAACTGTTATATTATTCACTTGCCTTGGGGCAACATAAGAAATACATTCCATTTTTTAAGACGAGACTTATATCCCTCCTGAGGGACTGTTCTACACAGCTAACGGCCAGGTTTTAAGAGAAAAATATATGGGAAGATTATTTAGGTCTACATCCTGGTGGTAAAAGATTTTTCCAAATTTGACTCCACACACTTTTAAATGGGCAAGTTGAAAATAAGGTAATGGATTTGAGTTTTGGCAACACAGACCTCTTTCAGTCCCCTATTTGAATGAACCCTCCTGTCCCCAAAACAGACACAAAGGTCTCAAATGTACATGTGTGCATGTATGCACACACAATTACAAACACATACAAAAACCGAGACAGAATAACACCAACAAGAAAACATAAACCTTGGCTTCTCTTCTTTCAACATCAATTTTAAGACCTTTTGTTCCATTTTTTTTTTCCAGTTCTCATCCTTAGTTGTAATTAGAACATTCTACAGTAAGTAATAGAGTACTTGAGAAATTGTCTTTAGAATGAACACATGGCTGAAATGCTTGCTAGATGTAATTGTCTCATATAAAACCCTTAACTAAGACATTTGAAATGTGATCTCATCTTGGGAGCACTCATGTCATGATGTCTCCCACGGTTACCATGCATTTATCTGTATGTTGTTATATACGAAAGTATGATGGATACAAATCTACTTGTTTACCATTTGGGATAATTGAACTTAAAATAAAAGCCATGCTTTGCGCTTAGTGGGTGTGAGTAGGTATGGATGTCTATTTTTCAATCAGGGTCAAGAATGAAAAGTTACTGGTTCATATTTGTTATGTTTTTAAAACAATAAAATATTTCAAATATATTAATTACAAAGTATTCAGAAAAATTTAACATGTTCTTTTCTACCAGACTTAATATTAATTTGAGAATATTCAAACTAATCCATGTAGAGTTGAAGCTTTGTCCAATTCCATTTCTTTCCCTTGTTCCCCAGATAAGTGTAAACAAAACCCTGAAGTTGGGAAGCATACTTCTGGTTCATGTGTTTTATAAGATAAAGTATAGATTACAAAAAAATAGTTTTGCTTCTTCTGTTTAAAAAGTTTACCTTAATTGTATCCCTCTCTACCTTCCTTTACAACTTTATTTTTTAAAATTTAATATTATATGTGAAATGATATCAAATTGTTGTTAGACATAGGTCTAATTCATCAGATTACCATATAATAATGATCTGTTATGTGTCATTACAACATTTTATCCATTCTCCTATTGATGACTACTTATTGTTTATTATTTATTTATTTATGTATTTATTTGTTTGTTTATTTTTTTGAGACAAGAGTCTTGCTCTGTAGGCCAGGCTGGAGTGCAGTGTCACAATCTTGGCTCACTGCAACCTCCACTTTCTGGGCTTGAGCACTTCTCCTGCCTCAGCCTCCTGAGTGGATGAGATTACAGGCATGTGCCACGACGCCCAGCTAATTTTTGTACTTTTAGTAGAGATGGGGCTTCACCATGTTGGCCAGACTGGTCTCGAACTCCTGACCTCAGGTAATCCACCCGCTTCGGTCTCCCAAAGTGCTGGTATTACAGGCGTGAGCCACTGCACTGGCCCACTTATTGTTTATTTTTATATAATTCTGCAGTGCTTTTCCTTGTACTTACTTCTTATATACATGGTACTACCGTGATAGTCAGAATATTTAGCAATCTGTGTGGCAGGAATGCCGAGCCCATAAGAATGGGATATTGAATAACAAGAGTGGATGTCAGTCATAAACAATTGTCATAGCTATATCAGGTGTATCAGCTAAGTAATAGCCCTGGGTGCTGGAGTCTTTCTCGGGTAAACACTTAGAAGGAGGAATTGTTGTTTCACAGGAAAACATTACTGAATTAGAATTTTCTCTGTAACATTGTAGTATCGATTTTCACTCCCACCAGCAATATACTCGAGTTTCCACTTCCCTATATCCTCACAAATGCTTCATATTGCAAGATATTTTAATGTTTGCCTGGGTGCTAGGTTTGAAATATCATCTGCCCTTGATGTTTAATATATATTTTTCTGATTATTGGTGAAGTTGAACATAATTTATTAACCATTCAGATTGTCTCATCTTTTATTTCTCTCATTTACTCTTTTCTGTTTAGACATTTTATTGTGTTAAATACTAAGCCTTTATGAATCATGCACAAAGCACAGATAGGTGCCCAGTCTACAGCTTAATTTCCAACTTTCATGTTAACTGTTGTCATGTTTTGCTTTTTAATATGATTGGACTTTTCTACTTTTTTTAAAAAAAATCCTTCTTAATCTAACATAAATGTACTTAGATGTACTCTAGTAAAGTTGACAGTTTTATTTTTATATTTTTTATTTTGCCTGAGATTATTAAATACGATGTGAAATACCTGATTTGTTCTTTTTTTGCATTTCTCTCATAAGCCAAGCTTAAATGAATACATAGTTCTATTCTGCAACCTACATTCCACTCTATTTTGTTTATTTGTCTAGATCTCAAACTGTACCACTGTGTTTCTATTAGTGTTTTTTATTACGTCCTGCTCTTTGGCTTGTTTACTCCTGCCTCCGTGTTATTACCTTCTTCAAATTTTCTTTTGACTCTTTTCTTTTATCTTTACCTTTTAATATAAACTTTAAATTAATTTGACAAGCATACAACAAATCCCATATGGGATTTTGGTTTGGAACTGCATCGAATTATGGATTCACTTAAGATAAAATTGACATCATTAAATAGTAAAGCAGAGTTTAAAATTTTGGTCTATAAAAGTCTTGGACATTTTTGTTAGATTGATTTCTAAGTATTTTGTGGCTCTTGTTGCTATTGTGAATAGAGTTGTTTTAAAAATTTCGTTTTCTAATTAGCAGTTTATACTACATAGGTATGTTGTTGTTTTTTTGTTGGTCTTGTAAACAGCAGCCTTGTTGAATTTCTTATTCCAATAGTCTGCAATATTTTGTTTTGAATTTTCTAAATAATGAGCTGTTAAAAAAATTAAGGTTAGGCATGGTGGCTCACGCCTGTAATCTCAGCACTTTGGAAGGCTGAGGTGGGCAGATCACCTGAGGTCAGGAGTTCGAGACCAGCCTGGCTAACATGGCGAAAGCCTGTCTCTACTAAAAATACAAAACAATTAGCCATGCTTAGTGGAGCATGCCTGTAGTCCCAGCTACTGGGGAGGCTGAGGCAGGAGAATCACTTGAACCGGGCAGGTGGAGGTTGCAGTGAGCCGAGATCACTCCATTGCATTCCAGCCTGGACGACAAGAGCAAAACTCTGTCTCAAAAAAAAAAAAAAAACAAAAAACAACAACAAAAAAACAAAATAAATAAATAAAATAATCATTTTGGTCCTTCCTTTCCAATCTTATTCTGTTTAATTTTTCTTGTATTATTGCACTGTAGTAAATATAGTGTTCAATAGAATATTAATGTTTCAGTATTCTTGTAGTTTTCCTGATTTCCAGGGAGATTTCACATTTTATATTAAGTGCAGTTGTATTATAGGTTTAGGAAATTGCCTACCACTAGTTTGATAAAGTTTTAAAAATCCATATAAGTAGCACATTTCATCATCAAATGCTTTTGCTGCATCTGCTGAGCCATATGGAGGGTGTGTATTTTTTTCCCTCCCTACTCCCCTTAACCTCCTTTAATGTAATCTCTGATACCACATGCTCAGCCATCTCTCCTCACCTGGCTTCAGCTGATGCTTGGTGCCAGTCTGTTCCCTACCTCCCCCATCCCACAGCATGAGGACCTCTTCACCCAGGGTGAGCTCCAGTACCCTGTGCTAGACTCTGCAGAGGTGTACCTTCCTCCCCTGCTCAGGCTTTCTGTGTCATGCCACCCCTCGCCTGGGTAGTCTGGCTCTCCTTACACCAGGGCACGCCCCACGTGGGCCCTTGCAACTCCAGCAGGGCTCTGACACCCTGGTCTGGGTTACTCTGACTTGCTCCTCCATACCCCAAACCTAATGTGCATGCCTACTTTACTCTGTCCTATCATATCATTATATTGTTTGGAAGAAGTAGAATTAAATTATTTTATAATAAGTAATCCTGCGTTTTGAGGTAAATATACTAGATTTTTTTAAAAATAGGGTATTTTCATCCACGTTTATAAGTAAGTTTGACATGTTTCTTTTTTGCCTATCTCTTACCTGGTTTTGATGTCATGATTATTATAAAAGTAAGTTAGTTGAGGTGCTTTCATCTTTCTGTCCTCTTAAACAGCTTATGTAAGATAGGGATCATCTATTAAGTAACAGAGGCTGGTACTCTTGGACCTAAAACCAGAGAAAATCTGCTGGATGTTTCTCTTGTGACAGATTAAGAAAAAGCCCTACTGATCTGTTTCATGGCTATAAATTGTGTTAGTTTGCTAGAGCTGCCATACAAAATACCAGAGTCTGCGTGGCTTAAATGGCAGAAATGTGTTTTCTCACAATTCTGAATCTTGAAGTCCAAGGTCAAAATCCAGCAGGAGTGGTTTCTTCTGAAGTCTTTCTCCTTGGCTTGTAGATGGCCATCTCCCCACTGTGTCTTCCTGTTTCCCTCTGTGTATCTTAATTTCCTCCTCTTATATGAGCACCAGTCAGATCCATTAGGGACCACCCATATGACCTCATTTTACGTTCATTGCCCTTTTAAAGACCCTGTCTCCAAATATAGTCACATTTTGAAGTAGCGTTAGGGATTAGGACTTCAACATACAAATTTTGGGGGAACACAGTTCAACCAATAGCATAGATTTGAGTTTTCTACTTTTTAAAATATACTTTTTGTTACACTGTTATTCACTTTTTAAATGAAAAATGTTGAGACATATTTAGCGATTTTACTTAAAGGAACATTAAGTGTTACAGAAATAAAAAATATTAGAAATCTATATACAATAAAAAGTGAATATACATTAGCCAACTCCATGGATACTTCCAGTTAAATATTCATACAAACACATATTAACCTTTTTCTTTATGTAGGGAAAACACATACAAACATGACATGATGATTCTGGTGAAAAAAATCAGAGATGCTAAAAGTATTCTCAGCTTTTACAAATGGTGTAGAATATGTTTTGACAACATTTTACATAAATTATGCCTGATTTAATTCCATGTTTTTATCATGCCAGAAGCACGGTTGGTTTTAATTTTTCTAAACAGATTGACTTATTAATAAGGCATTTTGCAAACAGTGTGGACCAAAAATTTTAATATTGATAATTGGCTATGCTTTAAATTTTCAGTCTTTTTAAATTTACAAGTAACAATTGCACATATATAGGGTATATAGTGCTGTTTCAATACATTCATACATATTAATCACATTAGCATATTATCTAAAATGTTGATTATGTTGGGAACATTTGATATTCTCCTTCTAGCTATTTGAAATTGTGTAATATTAACTATAGTCATCTTACAATGGTATAGAACACTAAAATTCTTTCTATTTAGCTGTAATTTTATATCCTTGAACAAATTGGTCCCTATCCTTCCCTTCCCCCACCCTTCTCAGTCTCTCAAATCCTGTTCTACTTTTTACATCTATGAGATCAACATTTTTTAGCTTTCACATGAGTGAGAACATGTGATATTTAACTCTGTTCCTGTTTTATTTCACTTAACATATGATCTTGCAGTTCCATTCATTTTGCCATGAAAGACAGGATTTCATTCTTTTTATGACTGAATAGTATTCCATTGTATATGTATACCATGCTTTCTTTATTCATTAACCTGTTATTGGACATTTAGGTTGATTCCATATCTTGGCTATTGTGAATAGTGCTGCAGTAAACATGGGATTGCAGATGTCTCTTTGAAACAACGATTTTCTTTCCTTTGGATAAATTCCCAGTAGTGGAATTGCTGGAGCATATGGTGGTTCTATTTGTAGTTTATTGAGGAACCTCCTTATGGATCTCCATGGTGGCTATACTAGTTTACATTCCCACCAATGGTGTGTAAGATTTCTCTTTTATCTACATCCTCACCAGCATTTGTTATTTTTTGTCTTTTTAGAATAGCCATTCTAACTAGGGTGAGATGATACCTCATTTTGGTTTTTATTTTCATTTCTTTGATAATTCATAATGTTGGTCATTTTTCTATATATTTGTTGATCACTTGTTTGAATGATTTGAGAAATATCTGTTCAGATTACTTGCCTATTTTAAAAATTGGCTGTATTTTTCCTGTTGAGATACCTGAATTCCTTGTATGTTCTGGATATCAATCCTCTATCAGATGAGTAGTTTGCAAATATTTTCTCCCATTATGTAGGTTGTCTTTTCATTCTGCTGATTATTTCCTTTGCTGTATAGAAGCTTTTTGGATCAGTGTAATTCTATTTATTTTTGCTTTTTATTGTCTGTGCTTTTGAGATCTTACTCATAAAATCATTTCCCAGACCAATGTCCTAAAGTGTTTCGCCTGTTTTTTCCTCTAGTAGTTTTATTGTTTGGAGTACCACATGTAGGTCTTTGGCCCACTGTGACTTGATTTTTGGGTAGAGTGAGAGGGGGAAATCTGGTTTCATTCTACATATGGATATCCAGTTTTCCCAGCATAATTTATTGAAGAGCCTGCTCTTTCCCCATTGTATGTTCTTGGTGTGCTTGTCAAAAATTAGTTGGCTGTAAATGGATGGATTTATATGTGGATTTTCTATTTTGTTTCATTGTTGTATGTGTCAGTTTTCATGCCAGTACAATGCTATTTCAGTACTACAGTGTTGTATAGTTTTAGGTCTGGTAGTGTGATACTTCCAGCTTTGTTATGTTTGCTCAGGACTGTTTTGAATATTTGGGCTCCTTTGTGGTTCCATACAAATGTTAGGATATTTTTTCTATTTCTGTGAAGAATGCCATTGATATTTTAAGAGGAGTTGCATTGAATTTGTAGATTGCTTTGAGTAGTATTATCATTTTAAAAATACTGGTCCTTCCAATTCATGAACATAAGATGTTTTTCCATTTGTTTATATCCTCTTCAGTTTCTTTCATCAGTGTTTTGTAGCTTTTTTAGTAAAGGTCCTTCACCTCCTTGGTTAAATTTATTTCCAGGTATTTTTTTTTATAGCTGTTGTAAATGAGATTGCCTTTTTTAGTCTTTTTCTTAGCTAGTTGATTCATGTATAAAAACATTTCTGATTTTTGTGTGTTCATTTTGCATTCTGCAACTGTACTTCATCAGTTCTAAGAGTTTTTGGTGGAGTCTTTAGGTTTTTCTATATATAACATGTCATCTGCAAAGAATACTAATTTGGCTTCTTCCTTTCCGGTTTGGATGCCCTTTATTTCTTTGTCTTGCCAAATTTCTCTAGCTAGGACTTCCAGTACTATGTTGAATAAAAGTGGTGAGAGTGGGCATTATTACCTTGTTTCAGTTCTTAGAGGAAAAGCTTTCAGCTTTTCCCGATTCAGTAAGATGGTCGCTGTGGGTTTGTCATATATGGGTTTTATCATATTAAAGTGCTTTCTTTCCATCCCTAATTCATTAAGAGTTTCGATCATGAAGGGATGTTGAATTCTATCAAAAACTTTTTCTACATCTATTGAAATGATCGTATGGTTTTTGTACTTTATTGATGTGATTTATGACACTAATTGACTTGTATATGTTGAACTGTCCTTGTATGCCTGGGATAAATCCTACTTGATCATATTGCACTAAATATTTGATGTGTTGTTGGATTTGGTTTGCTAGTATTTTGTTGAGGATGTTTGCATTTATGTTTATCACGATCTGGTTTGTAGTTTTCTTTTATTGTTGTGCCTTCCTCTGGTTTTGGTGTCAAGGTTATGCTGGCCTTGTAGAATGAGTTAAGAAGAATTTCCTTCTCTCCAATATTTTGTAATAGTTGGAAAAGAATTTGGTATTAATTGTTCTTTAAAAGTTCAGTAGAATTTAGAGGTGAGGCCATTGGTTCTGGACTTTCCTTTGTTGGAAGACTATTTATTACTAATTCAACCCCATGCCTTGTTATTGGTCTGTTCAAGTTTCCATTTCTTTGTAGTTCAATCTTGGTCCATTATATGTGTCCAGAAACTTACTTATTTCCTCCAGTTTTTCAAATTTAATGGTATATAGTTCTTCATAGTAATCTTGAATGATCCATTGTATTTCTATGGTATTCATTGTGATGTGTTCATTTTTTAATTTCTGATTTTGTTTGGTTCTTCTCTCTTTTCTTAGTCTACCTAATTTGTTAATTTCATTTATCTTTTCACAAAAGTTTTTTGTTTTATTGATCCTTTGGATTACTTTTCTAATCTCAATTCTGTTTACGTCCGTTCTGATTTTATTATTTTCTTCTAATTTGGGGTTCTGTTTTTCCTTGTTTTTCTACTTCCTTGAGGTGAATCATTAGATTGTTTATTTGAAATCTTTCTAGTTCTTTGATGTAGGCATTTATTGCTATAAACTTGCCTCTTAATACAGCTTTTGCTATATCCCATATGTCTCAGTATGTTGTACTTCTATTTTCATTTGTTTCAAGTAATATTTAAATTTCATGCATAATTTCTTCCTTTATCCATTGGTTACTCAGAAGCATGTTGTTTAAATTCCAGGTATTTGTATAATTTTGAATGTTCCTCTTGTTATTGATATCTAGTTTTATTCTATTGTCAGATAAGATACTTGATATTATTTTAGTTTTTAAAAACAAAAAATTTAGAGACTTGTTTTGTGTCCTAACATATAGTCAGTCCTGAAGAATATTCCATTTTTTATGAAAAGAATGTGTATTCTGTAGCTGTTGGGTGAAATGTTCTGCAAATGTCTTTTAGGTCCATTTGGTCTATAATGTAGTTTAAATCCAATGCTTCTTTGTTGTTGTTCTGTCTACACAATCTGTTGAATATTGAGAGTGGGATGTGGAGGTCTCCAGCTATTATTGTATTGAGGTCTATCTCTCACTTTAGATCTAATAATATTTGCTTTATATATCTGAGGGCTCCAACATTGGGTGCATATATGTATTTATAATTGTTACATTCTCATGCTGAATTGATATTTTTGTTATTGTATAATGTCCTTTTTTTGCTCCTTTTTATAGCTTTTAACTTGAAATCTCTTTTGCATGATAAGTATAACTACTTCTACTCCCTTTTGATTTCTGTTTGCATGGAATATTTTTCTCCATTGCTTCAGTTTCAGCACGTGTGTCTTTACAGGTGATGTTGGCAGCATCAAGTTGGGTCTTTTTTTTTTTTTTTTTTTTTTTAATCTAGTCTTTATCTTTTAAATGGAGAACTTAATCAATTTACATTCATGGCTATTGATAGCTGAGGACTTACTCTTGTCATTTTATTGATTATTTTCTGGTTGTTTTGTATGTTCTTCATTCCTTAATTTCATATTGTTTATTTTTGCAGTTGAGTGGTTTTCTATAGTTATAAGGGACGAGGTTTCACAATGTTAGCCATGCTGGTCTCAAACTCCTGAGCTCAGGTGATCCACTTGCCTTGGCCTCCAAAAGTGCTAGGATTACAGGCGTGAGCCACTGCGCCCGGCCTGATTTACATTTTAATATAATTTATTAAACTATATACTGTTGATTTATAGCCATTTGTGGGTACTTACTTTGCAGCCTATTCAGCATAAGTTTTTAAAATTCACTGTATATACATGTAAAAATGTAGATTTTCTAAATAATGGGTATAACAGTCTTATACCCACTATGCATTATATCCAACTTCTTATAATACATATAATATACATTATATCCAACTTCTTAATTGAGTTGTTAAAATCCTTATTTTTACTTAGAATCTGTTAATAAATGCATAGAAATTCTAAATTATTTAAATCTTTACAATAAAGCATTTATTTTATCATTATATAGTGATATTCTTTCTGTATCATTATTTTTAATCTCACAGTATCCTTTGTCCAACTCAGTGTAGTTACCTAAACATTCTTTGGGTTTTATAGACTTCTTAATTCTAGATGTTTTACTTTCTTTTCAAACCTGCTTTTTAAATGTACTTATTCTTTCAGAATCCATTTCAATCTTCATTTTAGCCTTTCAAGAGTTATGAACGTGGACTCTATTAGATTATTGTAGTTCTTGGGTGACTTTAGCTAATTCTCCCTTTGACTGCTCTTACCTCTCATGGTGGTTCACTGCCTTTTGACTTGTAATTTTTTTTTTTTTTCTTTGGAGTCCTCTGCACCCTGGGGCCCTAGGAATTTGAATTAAGAAAAGTTATAAATTCATTTTGTTAACCTTAGTTGCATGTGATTCTATGCAGGTGGCACAGATGTGGTGTTTGGATTTTTTGTGGAAGACTTTCACTGTCACCACAAAGACCCCTGACTTACAGAAATGTTCCTTGCTGCCTTAAAAAAAAAAAAAAAAAAAAAAAAAAAAAAAAAAAGGGCAGGGGGGGAATTTTTGCAGTATTCCTTTTTGCGTTCAGAACAGCTGTTTGAAGGCCTAGGCTTTAATGGGCCTCAGGCCACATGTTCTGTTCTGTTTGCCTTTTATCCTAAGGAGTTGTGTCTAGTTCAATATCCCTTATGTTTCTACAGGCTTCTGGAGATTACTACTCTAGCTTAACATTCCTTTTTTATATGTCTTCCAGGAATTTTCCTTTTTTCTTTCTCAACTCAGCTAGTTCTTACATGTCTTCTTAAACTTCTTGGAAGTCCTAACATCTTTTCAAAAATCCAAATTCCTGTAGATATTGTAATAGTGTTTCAAAAAACTTGGTGCCAATTTTATAACGTATTCTTGTAAAGTGATATTTATACACACCTACTACATAATGAATATTGTGCTAAGATCTTTCACATGTCTGATTCTATTATCTTGCAAAAGTCACCTGCAAAGTATTATCCTTACCCTAAAAATGAAAAAAAAATTGGATTCCAAGAATTTAAACAGTAATATATGAGCCCAGTCCCTAATGGGCCCAGCTGGCATGGGGTTTTGGTCAATCTCACTCAAGTGTGTGATGTACTTTTCTGTATGACATTAAGCTTCTTTAGGCTTTTCTGTTATATAGATAAACAGGTACCAATTTTATTTAGAATATATAATATGTTAGGTATAGAAGTACTTATGTACTTGCTGAATGTTCATCCCATGATATGAAATTAGAGAGGTCTTGCATTACCATGTAAAAACACATAGTACACAGTTAGCCGTGTTATAAAAACTCACCTTTGTCACACCCATAAATGTCTCCAAAAACCCTTTCTACCCCTTACTTTGGTGTAAAAGTGACCTATTTCCATGCATATCAGATTTTGCTGGTGTGCACGCTGAGTTTGGGGAGGATGCCTCAAGAGATATTTGTGACAGCAATGAAGATAACTCATTGCTTATTGCCCATATCGCATGGATATTGTGCTATAAGGCAGATCCCATTAAGAAATTAAAGCCTACCAATACATACTTTTGTACATGTCTTCATAAACTTGTTTAAAGTCAGTAGTTGATGACATCATAGGCAGAAAAGATAGAAGCACAGATGTTTCTTAGACTGCAGTGCCCAAATTCAAGACCAACAAGAAAATGGCACAATGAGGATGCTATTATTCAGCCCTTTTGGTTGTGTGCATTAGCAATATAACTTACACTTTCTTCAGCACAAAAGACTTGATTCTCCCCTGTAGCCAAGACCTCTAAGGGGTGGACTGCACTTTACTCATGGCAGTATCCTACCCCCTCACTCTATATCTTGCCCTTGTTGTATAAGTTTTAACTTCAGGGACATTTTCTCAATAACTAGCAAAAATGGCCCCAGACAACTCCAGGATTATCACTTTTTTTTTTTTAGCCTTTGATGCAAGGTAAAAAGAGACCCCTTTACTCCCCAACAGCTCCATTAATGCAAAGAAAATATTTTGACTGGTTCTTCCTGAATCATAAATTCACTCCTGAGATCTGTTATGAGGAGAAGTGGGGACATTGGCTGATCAGGGTCACATACCAGTTCAGTGGCAACAGAGCTCCAGCTTCAATCATTAGAATGAGAGACAATTTCTAAAGGAAAAGGGTGTAATGTTTACAGAAGGATGATGACCAGTCAAAACAACAGGTGCCCACTACAAAATTTCTACTACGATATGAGTGCAATGATTGAGAGATTCTGGTAGTTCCATAAGCTTGAGGTACTAGTGCTTTACTTCTAGAATGCAAATTTTAGGCTGACTTCATCTATCTTAATTCAAAGTAACACAAGTGCTTCATAGACTTCGCAAATTCAAGGCAGTGGGAGGAGGCAGGTCCGGTAACACCATGACCACTACCCAGATATTTGCATGTACTAAATCACTTATGGGGCCACAGTTAGTTTGGATTATTTCTCCTACTTACTTACAGAGAGAAATCCCCTTTTTGCATTTTCTTTTATCTTATTTCAGAGTCTTTTCCCCCCATGGAAGTCCTAACTATTCCTTTGACCTGCGAGGCTGATTTTTAAAATCATATTACCCCTAGATTTTAAAAATCTTTTAAAATTGGTGACTATAATTTATTCCATATCCCTGGTCTCTAAGAAAAATCTGTTCAGTATATGCATGTGTATACTGCAAATGAGCACACAGAATGTCATGTGAGTATCTCAGTGCTTTCTTTCATTCATCATCTGAGGCCTGATTCTAAGAATGTTCCCTCTAAGAGAAGCGGAGAACATAATTTTACTTCAAAAATTTGTCAGTAATAATTGTACTCTTACACATACTACAGTTCACACCAGCTCACTTACAAAAGTGTAAGTGCTATAGATTTTTATATGTATGTATTTATTCATTAAGAGCACTTATGAAGATTAAATTGTGACTTTTTCTACAGAAAAATGGTCTCAGTTATGTGTAGTTTTCACATAGCAGTTGATACTTGGACAAAATTATGGTTGATTTTTGAATTGAGCAGAATTTGAAACAGAGGCCCCACCAAAACATGGACTTGAGCCATTAAAAAGTAAATATTTGTAAGGAGTTCCTACAGTCTCAGTGACTGTACTGTAATGCTGAGTCAAATGTTGAGAAATGTGTGAGGATGGGGGAGGGAAGGAGGTGAATAAGGGACAAATTAATCATCTTAAGTAGATGAGACAGCTTTTCTACTAACACTGCTTAAAATAAATAAATAAAGGCAAAAATTACAATGTCTTTAACCAAAATACATAATATAAAACCAGCTGTGGTTTTTATTTCTAAAGAAAAACAGTTACCAAGCATGAGAACATTTCAGCAGTGGCTCTGCTTCAAGAATGTGAAGGCATTCAACCTAGAGTTCTAATTTGCCCAAAGGAACAAACGACTTTTGTGAGAGGTTGTGATAAGTCCCAAGCCACTCAGCAGAGTAGCAATCTGGATACTTTTGCCTTTATCCTTCTCAACTGTCTTCTCTCCCTCAGAGAGAAAAAACATGGGAGTGGGGAGATCCATTTTACAGGCTGATGTTGGCAAGCCACCGCAGTGATTGACTGTGGCCCCACTTCCTCAGAATTAAGCCGGGAGATCAGCTATTAGCTAGGTGGCATCAGTTACATTCTAACACGCTTGTTGTTCCATGGCTGTGCTGCTGATAAGAAATCAACTTAAAATAGTGTGTCTAACATGAGAGATGTTGATAAGTATTGTTCCATCCCATCTTTGCTAAATGCAACTTATTTGCATATGATTTTTTACTTATCTCAAGTTTCATTTTTACTTATAGCTACTTTGATCATGGAAATGTGTTCACTGAATCTTATCACTACTACCCATCCATATGTTTCATACGTCATCGAAACCTCTGCCCTGCAAGCTCAAGCAATTCTCCCATTTCAACCTCCCAAGTAGCTGAGACCATAGGCACCTACCACCCCACGTGGTAATGTTTTGTAGATACAGGGTTTCACCATGTTGCCCGGGCTGGTCTCAAACTCCTGGGTCCAAGTGATCCATGCACTTCAGCCTCCCAAAGTGCTGAGATTACAGGCATGAGCCACCACACCAGGCTCTTATGTGAGATTCTTGGTACAGTGGATTTAGGGAGGGAATTTTGGTTTAATATGGACTCCTGAAGTTAAAATGTAAAATCTGCCTCAAACATGACAACATTGACTTAACATTTATCGGGCGCACTTTCTGTAACAGCATGTGGTAAGGTGTGAAGACACAGGGGAGAGCATGCTTCCCACCTTTATCCGGCTTCCTGTCAGCTTCAGGAGATAGACAAGATCATTTACATCTCACTGTGAAACACAGAACCCTGTAGACATTTATTCTTTGGAGATGTTCACACACTGTATCCCCAGTGCTTAGAGCAGTACCTGGCACATGGGAAACTCTCATGAAAGAAGGAATGAATCAACTAATGGCGGTCATACAGTAGCCAACACACTGGGCATCATCCAGGCCAAAATGCCCTGCAGAGTTTAGTTCACTAGGTTTAGAATGCATCCAGCTTATCTTATTTTTAGGCTAAAAATTAATTTTGTTTAGATTATAAAGGTTATAGAAAACAGAGTTGAGTAATGTTTTATATATTAAAAACCAGAAAGTCACTTAAGACTTTGGTGTATTTTCTATCAGCTTTTTCTATGCTACATGTTTATTTGCATATATATATATAAATATGTACATGTATGCATATAAATCTATATATGTGTCACTTATTTACATATGTATATAAAAGACATTGTGTGTATATATATAGATAAACTTGGACAAGTATCTTAATCTTTAATTGCTTTGTTTCATCATCTATAATGTAGGGATAATAAGAATATCTCAGAGTTGTTAGGGGGATCAATTGAGTTTATATATAAAATGCTTAGAAAAGTATCTGGTTCCTGGTCAACTGCATATGAGTATTTGGTATGATTGCATTTATGATTACTTGACAATAGTAAAACATCTTCATACTTAAACTAATTGGCTATGTAAAATTATTTGAAGAGGTGCAATATAATTTAATTATTTCTTAATTGTTGAACATTTGGTCACTTCTGAATTTTTGGTATTATATATAATGAGTGGTGGCCATCCTTGATCTGGATCCTCATAGCCTTTGCTTAGCTTTGGCCCTCTTTGTTTTTTGACTCTACTTGAATTGTTGTTCTAAGGCAAAAGATCGTAATGCAAAAAAAAAAAAAAAAAAAAAAAGCTACTGAAATAAAGGTCATTAGGAATAATTACAGGGTGTTTCATTTAGGAAGGAAAAGCAAAACAGCCGTGATAGCATCAGACCAACTTGGCAGGGAGAGCTCAGCATATCAGAGTGGACCTGGACTGAGTGCAAGTTACTAATTTGCACTGAAATAGCAATATAGTTTATTCTTTTTTTGTTTGAGACGGAGTCTCGCTCTGTCCACCAGGCTGGAGTGCAGTGGCGCTGTCTCGGCTCACTGCAAGCTCCGCCTCTCGGGTTCCCGCCATTCTCCTGCCTCAGCCTCCCGAGTAGCTGGGACTACAGGCGCCCGCCATGGCGCCCGGCTTTTTTTTTTTTTTTTTTTGGTATTTTTAGTAGAGACGGGGTTTCACCGTGGTCTCGATCTCCTGACCTTGTGATCCACCCGCCTCGGCCTCCCAAAGTGCTGGGATTACCGGCCTGAGCCACCGCGCCCGGCAATATAGTTTATTCTATTATTAAATAAAATGCTGGTAATGACAAGATGGTCCACTCTTATTTCTACTTTTGTCAGATATCTTAGTACTGATTTACAATTTTGTCAGCACTGTGATATTTCATCTTATGACAGAAATAGTACATGTAAATGTTTTAATGGGTACAACTACTGGCCTTACTAATATGTTCATAATTTATTTGGTACCTTCTATGTGTTAGACACTCATGAAAGAAGAAAATAAAAAGACAAAGATCTTGCCTACCAGGATCTCATAATTACTTACAATAGAATATGATCTGTGCAAGATTGAGTATTTACTGAAGATGAATGGAAGTTGTATGGAATAAGGTAGTAAGAAAACCACTCCTTGCCTGGAGGTGATATGAACAGATACTCAGATAAAAGATCACAGAAAAGGTTCATGGAAGTTCACTTCCATTTTCACTGATGGGATCTATATTACTGGGGCCCTATAGTTTGTAGAATAGTATGGTTTGACAGCACACTGAGCTTTTTCCAGGCCATGTGATTAACCTGAGAAAACAGATTGGCTTCATCAGAAAATGCAGGTCATGCATAATAGCATAGACTAGGCTTTGCTGTGATAACAAATAAACTCCGGATTTTAGTAGCTGAGCCAAGAAAATAGTTTGTCTTATTTGAAGTCTAGTACAAGTTCCTTTATGTGGAGTTTCATGGACTCAAGTTTTCTCTACCCTATTGTGCTGCCATTTCAAGAGCATGAAGGTTTTGTGGGATGTTTTTAAGGGCTAAGGCAATGATGACCACATCACTGATAGCCATATGTTATTGTCCAGGTTGTAGTCACTTGACTCCAACCTAATAGCATGAAACCCTAAAAAGATTTTTTTTTCTCTGTGCTCAAAAAGAGAAAAATAAAACAGGATTTAGTGAAAATACAGTGTTTTAGTTTGTTTTGTACTGCTATAACAAGATAGCTGAGGCTGGATACTTTATATTAAACAGATTCATTGGCTCACTATTCTGGAGGCTGGAAATTCCAAGATCAAGAGACCAGCATCCAATGGTGAAAGTCATCACATGGTAGAAGAGCAGAGAGGGTTAGAGCAAGGGCTGAACTTACCCTTTTATGATGAAGCGATGATAACAGCATTCATTCATTTATTGTCATTCATGGGAGCAGAGCTCTCATGGCCTAATCACCTCTTAATGGTCTCACCTCTTAATAGTGTCACAACGACAATTACATTTTGACATGAGTTTTGGAGGGGACATTCAAACTACAGCTTATGATGTTGTCACTTCTGCAGCGTAACATTCCCTGTGAAACTGTTCAGCTTCTACTCATTCCCAATAGTTAGCCTTCTCCAAATTTTGAGATGGTAAATGAGACAACTGAAAAGGTTAAACAGCCGTTTCCTGGTATTTATTAGCTGTGAAAGTCAACTACTGGGTAGCATTTTTTAAAGTTTTTTTAAAAAGAATTCTGTCATGTATCTTCAAATAGTGTCAGGACAGTTCTACTTACTTGGTTATTTGGTTATTTTGAATTCTAATTCTCCATTCCTTTTCCTTTCAGCAGCTTTCCCTATTTAGCCAATGGAAGTTTCATTTTGCTAGTCTTGCAGTCATTCTTGATTCCTTTTTCCCATACCGTACATCAAATTTGTAAAATGTATCCAGAATTTTAGTAAAACTAGTGTTTCTAGTGGTTTTAGTGGTTAGATACCAAATGTACCTATAGAAGTATGTTTAGTATCTAATCACTTCTCACTACCTCTGTTGCTACCAGTTAGTCCAGATTGCCATGTCTCTTGAATGAAATAGCCTCCTAGCTAGTCTGATCCTATTCTTGCCTCACTATTTCCACCTTTGCCTGTATCCATTATCTATTAATGTGTAAGAAATTACACCAACACTTAGTGATTTAAAACATTTCTCATTTTATTTTTTCTGTGGGTCAAGAATTTTGGAGCAGCTGAGCTAGTGGCTCTGCCTAAGAATTTCTCATGAAGTCCCAGACAAGCTGTCAGCTGGGACTGAAGGCTTACCTGGCCGCTGGAGGATTGGCTTCCAAGGTGACTCACTTAAAGTGCTAGCAAGTTATGGCTGATTGTAGGCAGAAAGCTCCTCACTACAAGGGCATCTCTAGAGGGCTGCATAAGTGCCCTCACAATGTGGTAACTGGCTTCCCAAGAGCAAATGACTTAAGAGATAGCAAGATGGAAACCACAATATTGTTTATGGCCTAACCTTAGAAGCCACAAACCATCATCTCCACAATATCCTGTGGGTTGGATGGATCAGCCCAATTTAGTGTGGGAGGGGACTACCCAAGAGTGTGACTACTCGAGCGAGAATCAATGGAGGCTATCTTGGAGTCTGGCTGCTGTACTCCCCATCGTCTTGTCCCCACCCAGCCATCCGAGAAACCTTTGATATGCAAATCAGATTGTATCATTTTTTCTGCTGAAAACTTTTCAATGGTTTTCCATTTCACTTAACATAAAATTCAAAGTCCTAGGAGAATACTATATTATGTCGCCCCATTGTGACCTCTCTGACTTTGTCTCCTCTCTTTCCCCCTTTCTTACATAGTCCAGTTATACTAGCTTATTGTTCCTACAAGAGGCCAATGACAGTCCCACCTCAGGGCTTTTGCACTCACTGTTCCCTTTGGCTGAAATGTCCTTCACTAGGCAGCCAAAGGGTTCACGCCTTCATTTTCTTTTGGTCTTTACTCAAATGTTGTATTATCAGAAACACCTTTCCTGACCACGTTATGAAATAGTCTCCCTCCAGCTTACTCTCTCTCTCTCTTTATGTTGCTTCATTTGTATCCATAGCATGTATAAGCACTGATGTTTGAGTTTGTCTATCTCTCTAAACTCAACCAAGCTTTATAAAAACATTTTCTGTTTTGTTCGTACTTTCTCAATACTTGTTAGTGTGCCTTGTTTATTGTAGTTTGAGCTATAAAAAAATGCAATATGATTCATCTTATAGTACGAGATAAATACCTGTTTCACAGATAGGTAGTGGATAAATACAACTACACGTCTGTCATTGAATGGCTGTGGTATTGATTAAAAAATATTTAAAGTACTTTTTTGGCATCCTATCTGGTTTCCAGTTTGGGAACACTGAGATGGATAGTGCTGCACAAGACTTCGGAAACTTCATTTTTTTTTTTTTTTTTTTTTTTTGAGGTAAATTTGATACCTTGTTTCTGTTTTTAAAATGGTGAGACAGAAACGAGTAATCATAAAGACTTCAGTGTTTGATTACTTCTGATTTAATGAAGGTCTATTGCCAAAGTTGTTATAAATCTCAGGCAATTAGGTAAAAAATAGATTTTGAACATGGAATTTTTAATCCACTCTATGTTCCTCTGGTTGAGACCACTGTTACTCCAGGAGCAGACATTACACCTTAGAGTAACATTACACTACAGTAACATTACACCACTGTCCAGGAGTAGACATTACACCTTAGAGTCCTATTTGGGGTGTTACTGTTTAAAGTGCTTATTTGATTTATAAATTCACTAAATAGAATTTTTTTTAACAACACTAAATTTGTTATGTCCTGGAGCTCCTTACAATGGAAGCAGAAGGTCAGTGACTAAATATCCTCCCATGTAATACTTTGTAATAATCCACAGTATTATGTAGTCCTTTTGGTTTTCAGTCCTTTTGATATTCACATGCTCTTCTGAATAAGAATGAGTCTGCAAACAGTGATTGCAAAGAATCTTGAAAGAACTGTGATATTCAATCCTGAGTTTGATTTATGCTTCAGACTTTTGGCATCTGCCCAACCCAAAAGATATAACATGAACACAATAATATTTAAGAAAACTTACAACGAAGAAAAAGGCCATGGAGCCTGTATCTTCTGATTACTATAAACAGGAAAGCAAAGGAAATTGCAACATATGCCCTTTGATCTTGCCCAAGTCAGTGGATATCATTGAGGAGTGCCTAATTAATAAAGGATGTTATCCGAAATGTAGAACTCAATGCTAGCTACGAAAACCACACTCATGGCCAGGCACAGTGGCTCATGCCTGTAATCCCAGCACTTTAGGTGGTTGAGGCGGGTGGATCACTTGAGGTGAGGAGTTTGAGACTATCCTAGCCAACATGGCTAAACCCCATCTGTACTAAAAATACAAAAATTAGCTGGGCATGGTGGTGGGCACCTGTAATCCCAGCTACTCGGGAGGCTGAGGCAGGAGAATCACTTGAACCTGGGAGACGAAGGTTGCAGTGAGCTGAGATTGCACCACTGCATTCCAACCTGGGCAACAGGGTGAGACACTGTCTCAAAAAAAAGAAAAAAAAAAGAAAAAGAAAAAAATACCTCGTATTTTCTGAAAGCAGTGCATACAGTTTTGGAAAACAAAGAAAACTTTCAAAAGTTCTAATGAGTACTGCCTTATAAGACTCAAGTACCCACTACACAGTAAATATTCTCACAAATCATTTTCTTGATTTAGGGCTCAATGATGTTTTATCTTCATTTTCAATTGCAACACTGAAAGTTCTGGTGCTTTGTGATATGTGTTACGTCTTTGTGGTGGAGAGAGGTCTGGACTTGGGGTCAGATGATTATAATTTAATTCCATGCTCTGCTGTATACCCACAGCGTGACCTTGGACAAATTACGGAACCTGAGCATTGATACTGTGATGGTCATTGTATGCCTAACTCACAGGGTTGTTGTGGGCGTGTTAAAATAAGAAAAGGTATATGTAAGGTCTTAGCACAGCTGTTTTTGGCACATAAAAAGCTCTATATTATAACGTTGAATCTTGAAGCCTCTTACAGAGATACTTGTATTTGTAGCTCTTGTAATAGGTAATCTCTACAGATTTCTTGGCCTGCAAGCTGTTTTATGACTCATAAGAGTGTTTCATTTGGGCAATTCAGAGTTTTCAGGAAGTGTGAATTTGAGTGCCTTTTGTCAGGGCTTGTACATTTTAGCAGTTTGCAACAAGCCCTGCTACTCCCTGAAATTTTGTAACTTGAGAGTAGAAGCCTGTCTGTTTCTCCTCTATTTACTCATTTCCTTTTATATACCTTTGACTCGAATCACCATAAATTTGGTTTGCCTGCTCACCTTCAGGAACTTGGCCTCTGAAATCCTAGCTGTCATATGGCTCTTAACTCCGGTTCAGTCTTGTGAGGATGATGAAAGTTGTGCCTCTGAGTAACTACCTTGTCCTTTCAGCCTCCCCAAGAGTACTGCTTAGAGTCTTTGAATGCCTTGACAGGGAAATTGGTGTGAAATATTGGGCTCACCTCAGTAAGATTTTCTCCTTGACTGCTTAAGTCTTAGCTGCCTTAGTACTTCTCTAGTACCTTGAAACAGAGAATGATCATCATAATCACCATTATTTTCTCCAGTTTTTCAAGACTTTGTCAGCAAAAAATTTAGTTTGTTCCACGTCAGCCCATTTCCAGAAAACTTCTCTATCTCCTCAACCCTGCCTGATTCACACATGTATTACCAGCCTGGCTCTTGAGCTTGAGACATTTAATATGGACATTCCCAATATAATAATGTAGCCATTGGCAAATATTTTGGTCATGTGAGCAATGGTGACCTCCTTTGTATGCTTCACACACTGATATTTTTCATCTTCAGGTTTTCATTATGTGGAACTTTTACTAGTAACAACAACTGTCCTCTTTATTGGTTTTAATTTTTCAAGATCTAATATTGTAGTACTCCTGAGTTTGCTTCAAAGTTAAAAGCAATGAAATGAAGTCTATTTGCCGAAGAAGAGGTGTGACCTGTTAAGAAGTCACTGGGCCCTTCTAAATCAGTCCCTTCTCATTTGACTTTTCCCTTCTAAATCAGTGAAGACTAGATTTAGGCTTTGTTACAATTGGTTGGAGTCCTTGAGCAAGTCACTTAATTCTGGACATTCCTGGCTAACCAGAAAATAGTATCTCCCAAATTCTGTGACTTTTATGAGAGAGGCCATGGGTGTGAGCATGAAGGGTAGAATGGCTGACAGAAGATACATAGGTACTTTGGTCTATAATTTTGTGACTTAGTTAACGGAGCAGTTTTCTCTTTAAAGGTAATCATACATGTCATTTTTTTTACATTGAAAATATTCCAATTAACCACATCTGCAATCCCACTTAAAGCAATCATGGCCTTACATCTCCCCTTTTATCCTCCACTGGTCTTCACAAATAAAATGGGTAATTGTGATCGGCATAAAAAATCAGATCCTGTGAGTCCAGTAAGCAGCTCCAACTTGAGAGAGTTGTTCTAAAATCTCTGGTTTCAGGTCATTCCCTTAGGAGTAGGTATCTAATTGTCACAGGGAGTCCTCATTCATGCTTACCCTTGTGTTGCTGGCAACACACTGGAACGCTTAGGCATTTCACCGCCTGAGTCTCAAAGGAGTTCCTGCTCCAAGCTTACCACAGCTGACCTTTGCTCACCATGTCTCCCTTTCCAGCTTTCTGGAGTGTGATTTGAGATAGACCTTCCAGAAGTCTTGGAGGGGGATGGGAAATATGCTCATTTGCCTTATTCTGTCTGGAAAAGGTCAGGGTGGAATGACTGCAGTGTCAGGGTTAGGGGAAGCAGTGGAAGGGGAGACAAGCAGGAAGGAAGGGATAATTTAACTGAACCCGATTTGAGCCTTTAAGCAGTTCAGTTCAGGGACAGCACTGACGTCAAAGCTGTTTCTTATTTTATAAAAGCCAGCCTGTCTCATTCAAGTAGCCCCTCTTACCTTCTGCCAGTCCCAAATGCTGGGTCATGACCCTTTGACTGATTGTTTATTATAATCAGTCAGGTAAAGTTTTTCTTAGTGTAACTTACCCTTTTCTTTCCCTTTTAATGTTGGGTCCCAGCATTTTTTTTATACTGAGGCCAGAAGGACAGAGGAGCTAAAGAAAACCTTAAGAAACATAGCGGATTAATTGTACACACTTTCTCCATCAGATTTTGTATCTTAAATGTCTTTCCTACAGTGAGTCCATGCCTTTTCCAAACTTAAATTTAAAATTCCTTCTCTGTACTGTTTAAACTAGCACAAATTATAAGAATTTTTAAATAAACTAAGCCAGGATGTAAAGAATTGCTATGACAGTCAATTTTATAACTCCATGCACAAAATTGAAAAAAACCATTTGTGTAATTATTGCAGTGATCCTAACATGTGACAAAGAGTGTGATATTTTACTTTGCATACAGACTTTAGTTATATAACATCATATTTACACCAGCTTAAATCTGTGTTCACTACTGTACTTGATGCTTTTGTTTTGGGAGCAACCGATTATTGTAGGGACTCACACTCAACTAACACTGGAGAATCTTCTATCTGGTTGCAGCAAAGTGGTCACTTTCACATTCATTACCTCATTTAACGCCCGCAGTACCCCTGTGAGAGGGATTTAATGCTCTTCTATTCTTAAAGAGCAAGGTGATGCTTAGGAAGGTTTTTGTGATTTGCTCAGAGCCAAATCCTTCCAGCACTAACTCCTATGACACCCTTCATGAACCCTCCCCAATCCTTCTTTGGTCAGAATTAAACACTCCTTCTTTTAAACTCTCACAAAATATTGCCATGACTCTTTTTGATATTTATGTAATTCTGCCTTTTAGTATTATCTTTCTACCAATATCTACCTCTCCAGATTTTTCCTCGTCTCAGTGTGACCATCGAGACCAAGGCTTGGTTTTCTTTTCACGTCCCCGCAATGCTCAGCATGTATCTTTCCTGTTTATATCAGTGGCCATGCTCACATTTTTAAATGGAATCAAGTTAACCTATGTTCCATTGCTATTTTGTTGAGTCCTTCATTCAACAATTATCTACTGAATGCCAGTAAGGTGGCAGACAAGATGCTAAGGTTGTGTAAGTGAATAAAGCAGACAGAAATCCCTGCTTTCATGGAACTTACATTCTAGCGAAAGGGAATGAGCAATAAATGGATAAATGGAATAAATGAGTGAATGATGTAGTACCATATGGGATAGTGCTGTGGAGTTATAAAGCAGATCCGGAGAAAGTTGAGGAGAGGTTGTAAGTTCTAAATAGGGCGTTCGAGGAAGAGCTCCACTGAGAAAGTGACTTGTGAACAAAACCTGAAGGAGGTGAGGGAGCAAACCATGTACTTATGACAATAATTTCTTAAAAGTCAATGTGAGTCTAAAATTTTGTTAATGGTAAAGCCAAGTGTTGTCAGATTTTTTCATCGAATTGTAGCTATATTTAGTTAGGACTTCTCTTGTCTGCCTCTTCTGTCTCCATTTTATCAATGAGGAAACTAAGGCTGAATGAGGTAAAGTACACTTACTTTCTTAGCCTTAGATTGACCAGGAAATCTCAGTAGCCTACTGAACATCCAATTAAACATTAAGATCCAGGTCATTCATCTGTCCATCCATTCACTTACTCGTCAGCTTTTATCTCATACCTACTCTGGCAGTTATGCTTTAAGGATGGAAACAATGTCAAAGAAGTTGGTGTGTCCTTGGTGGACTTTATAATCCACATAGCCGACTAGCCCCACACCTAGGAATCTGGTGTATCTAAAGCAAAGTAGGAATTTAAATTAATAGCATAATCACTAAGCCATGGAGTTTGTCAGAGTTCAGAATCTTGATCCAGTCCCTGAAAAAGAGAGGCACAATTTTGTTTAGGGAGAGAAAAGGTCATTTGTTTCATGCAAAGGTCATAAATGGATTCTGATATTAACAGGGCAGACAGGACTGACATCATCTGCACTGGATTAGAAGTCCCACAATGAGAAATAGACAAGTACTTTTAATTCAACATATAAATTCAGTCTCAGTGGGGAAAATAGTAATTAAGCTTCATTTCATTCCAGACAGGTACAGATTAAATACCTGTCTTCATGTCTCTGGATTATATTGACCCCACTAAACACTGAACAGGAAATCAAAAGCATATTGATGCATACATTAAATGTTCCAGGCTGATATTAATGTTCTAAAATATTACTCATATATAGGAAATCTTTGACTTTTAAAGCAGTTTGTTTCTTATTAAAAAGAAAGTGGTTCACAAATCTAGCTGACAAGCAAAATCACCTGAGAAGTGTTTAGAACGCTATCCCCAGATGTTTTGATTCAGTAGGTCTTGATTGGGGCAACAGAATTGAGTATTTCTAACCAGCTCCATGTGCATTCAGATCATCAGCCAGGTTCAGAAACTGTACTGGAGGCTCTGTGTTCCTCAGGACTATCAGCTCCTCCTTCTGGATGTTAGAAACCTGAATGATACACTGATTTCAATTTTACTGTCTTATTACACATGCAAAAGCCCTGGAAAGGAAAATGTCCTCTATCATTACTTCTGTAGTTTGGCATATTTTGGCTTTCTAATGAGTGAGCACCTAAATGTTGTTTGAGGTGATTTACATTTTATTTCCTTTAGGTAGCTGGAAAAGTGAGACACCTTATCTTACTTCAGTGGGAAAAGTAATCTTGCAAATAAAGGGAGAGATATACAAAGTTTGTGCTCATAAAATGAAATAAATTGATTATTGTTTGGCTTTATTATATATAAACAATATGGTAGGCACAACTGAAAGATGGAAATAATAATAAGACCAATTCCACAGGTCAAATAAGCGATCATGAGGTACTTAGTATGGTTTCTGGCACCAAACTTAGGACTCTGATTAATAATAGCTGCCGGTATTTAAGAATCTTTTTGATATCTTTCTCAGGTTGAAACCTACTTGGTGTCTATGGAGAAAGGGTAGATGTGCATGGAATGAATCTCAGCGAGTTGTTTCATCTGGCGTGGACCTACTGTAGTATTGCTAACCTGATTGGTTCTGCTCAAGTACTAGTCCATTTGAATCAACAGACCTAGGCAGTGGTTGCAGACACCATTGCCTACAAGAAATGACCGACTAGTTCCATCAGGTCTTGAGTCAACTCAAAGTTTAAGATGAACTTTGGCGTGAAGACCAGTGTTTAGCTTTGCTTAAGAATCTCAGAGCTATCTCAGACCCTTAGGTCAACCTGGGAACCTCTTTTGGCTCCCTGAAATGGCCCACATGAAAGATGCATTTGGCCCTATATTCCATGTTCACTGCCATCACATAGATATCTAGAAACGTACTTGGTTTCATTGAATTCAAACTGTACTGTCATCCTGATCTGTTCTACTTTCCCAACTATTCTTAACCATCTCATCTTCTAACTTTGTGATTAGATTTCCTGTTTCAGTCACCCTGCCATGAAGACTGACCCTCATGCTTGGTACTGCTTCCTGGACTCTGACCTTTGACTTGGACCCTTAACCACTATTTGCCCTCATCTCATTAACAATATCAGAGTCAGTCATTATAGGAAAACAAACACCCCGTTCTAGGATAGGATAATCAAGGACAATACAACCTACTCCCTGAAGATAGCTTTGTTTAGTGGTGCTGACAGAGAAGTAAGAGCTGGAGTTGAGAGGGACCATGTGCTGGTCAGAAAGGTCTCCCACACAGGGCTTCAAGGCTCAAGGGGGGACTGGACTAGTTTCTTCTCTCTATACTAACAGATCCTGTCTGTGTCACTCAGGTTTGTTTTTAGTACAAGCAACAGGAAGACAACTAAAGCTAGCTTAAACATTAAAGGGAATGTTTTGGTTCACAAAACTGAAAAGTGTAGGATACTATTAGCTTCAGGCTTCTTTGAATTGAGGTGTTTAAATGTCATCAGGACTTTGTCTACCTTTCTCCCTCTCTCAACTCTGAATTTCCTCCATCTTCGGTTCTCTACTCATGTGACAAGATGAGAGCCGGAAACTCAAAACTTATCTCCTTATCTGCTCAAGCAGAAACAGAACACTTTTTCCCTTGTTGCTATATGGCTTAGGCCATTTTGTGGCATAAGTTTTTTTTCCCCAAATATGTTCTTCACTTTCGCTTGCCTTTTTGCAATATAACTATGTCTCTTTCCCACCAAGATGTGGAGTCTGTTTATCCCTCCCTTTGAAATATGACTGGTCTTTTGCATTGTTTGGACCAATAGAATGTGCTGGGTTCATGCTGTGCCAGTTCTGGGCCCAGGCCTCAAGAGTCTTGGAAGCTCCTGAATTCTTTTTCTACCTTGAACCACATGTAAGGAATTCAAACTATTTATGTGAAGAGAGGCTACCTGTAGAGAGAGGCTCAGGAGGATGATAGTCACTGTGAAAATAAAGATTTCATGGAGGAAAGATGAGTTTTCTCAAATGACTGCCAGCACCCAGACCCCAGTCATATAAGGGAAATCTATTTTTGACCTTCCAGTTGAACCCAGGTGTCAGCATGCAACTCAATAAGTGTAGCCAATGTCATATAGGGTAGAGATGGTTCAGCCCCACTGAACCCTGCCCATGTTCCTGATGGACAGACTTGTGAACAAGAAAATGGTTATTGTTGTAAGCTACTAAGTCATTGGATAGTTTGCTATCCAGCAGTAGAGGACTGGAATTGTCTTGTACCTACCCATTCCTAGAGCTAGAGCGTGAGATGGACCCTACTAGAAACACTAGGATTGATAGTAGGGACTGTGTGGCCCCAAGGGAAATAAGGATAGTATCACAGGAATACTTATGTAGAAAACCCTCACAAGTTCACCTCCCCACTTATTTTGGTTTTATTTCCCTAACTTTGTCTATAGTTCTGTTTCTATTTGTCTTTATGGAGCCCACAAATATTAAAACCAATTGTATACCTTTTTGTATTTATTTAACTATGACACAGGAAAAGAGCATTGTTTACAAACAGATTTGAAGTGCTTGTGATCAGGACTTTTCCACATTTTGCATTCTGTTCTGAAAAATCTGGCTTTGAGTGTCCGTGTATAAGGTGAAGATAGCTTACATATACAGTATGTTGAAGAATTGAGGTTCTGTAGCAAAACCTATATATATGATGGTGTGACTTCACCTCAAAAATACTCATTAATGCTAACCATATTATATAAGATCAAAAAGCACAGAAGGAAATTAAAAATGCTTATAGGTTAAGATCCACTAAACACATAAATTTAGCATTCATTGTGTTTTAGTTCATTCTAAATTTCTAATTACAGTGTTTCTTAGAGAGGTGTGAGGAATACTTTGAACTTTCAAGAAACGAATCTTCCATTGGGAGCAAATATTATCTTTATAACTTGTTAAAATAACTGTGAAATAAATGGAGTCCTGTTGTCTTCAGAGTGGAAGAGCTGATTTATACCCTCCCTCATTCATGTGTAAGAGTTTTGTTTCCTGACCCAGGCATAATGGGAAACTACTAGATAGGACCTGTCAATAATTCCAAACTGATACAGAGGAATTCATCTTCTGTAATGTGTCGACATTGCCAATGAAATAAGCCTGGTTCCCACAGCCTCCCTCTTGATGCACTCTGGAGTTTCCTCGAGCCATTTGTTCCTCTCTACACTGTTACACATTACAAGGAGGGAGGCTATTCTTTTCTGTTTCTGGTGAGACAGGAAGCAGATTTAGTGCTTTTAGACTATATGCATGTGAATATGAACTGCCAAGCATTTCAAGAAGTCAATGGACAAGCACATAGAGTGAGAACAAATAGCTGATTATAAATATTCACCAACCCAAAGTGATCTGATTCAACATAAGTAAATCAAGTCATATCATGTTGACCTCTCCTACCACAGCCCAACTGATCCCAGTGGATTTGTTTTTAGTTTTGCTTTAACTCTGTTTTAGATATAAAGCGTTGTACAAAAACTTGGAATGTATTAATTTCTTCCATGATTTCATAAGGTCTGCAGATGTTTTATAAAAAATTAGGTACATGCTATTTGCAGGATGACTAATGGACAAGTGTTTGGAATTTGGCAAGGGCAAACTCAGTCTGAGACAGGAGTTACCTGCCTGTAGCTTGTAACAATTTTTGGAAGTGCTAGTATTATTGTGTAGCATGTAGAGCACACTGTACTTATAAATTTCAATATGAAATAAATGAAGCATGATTGTGGGATTAAGATACTATACTAACTCATGTCCAAGGAAAGCTACTGGGTGATTAAGGTTAAAGAGGTGTTTCTCAATTTTGCCACTCATAACGTTCTGGGCTGAATAATTCTTTGTTATGAGAGGCTGCCCTGCAGATTGTAGGATGTTCAGCAGTATCATTGGCCTATACCCTCTGGAGGCCAGCAGCACCCTCCCCGCAAACTGAGACAACCAAAAATGTCTTCGGACATTGACTAATTCCTGCTGGGACAGGGTGGGAGAGGGGAATCATCCAATGTTAAGAATTACTAGTTTGGAACATTCACAGATATCACACTTGTGATTTGCAATTCAGAAAAAAGTACAGTGGATACAATCATCTTAGTACAACACTTAAGTGTGCCAGAAATATAACTTTATTTGGGGGAGCTTAATTTCTATTGTGTCACCCCTCTCATAGGGTGGCAGAAATTTAATCACGGTCAGTATAGCATTTCTTTCCCCCCACCAAGGGTATACCAAGCCACAGAGACATAGTGCTCAAGAATGAGGAGTAGGAGTCCTCTGTTAGAACTCCTATCCTGTGCTCTCTCCATGCTTCTTGATAACACTTACAAGAACAAATATCAGTAAAAGCTAGCCAGACACTAGCATCTGATTTATACTGTCCCCTTAGATCCTCTAATATCTGGGTTCTGAGGAATGTCCATTTCAAAAGATTATAGCAGAAGTTAACACAGATTCTTCCAACCTGGCCTTAGAAGACACATAGCATCATTTCCACTGTGTTTTGTTACAAATGAGTCACCAAAGCCAGTCCATGTTTAAGAAGAAAGGAACTAGACTCTACTTCTTGGTGTAGAGTGGCAGGGCCATGTTGCAGAAGAGCACATGGGATGGGAGATACGGTTCCTGTCATTGTTGGAAAATGCAGCTTTCCATATCCATGCTTGCATCCTGAACTTGTCGTTTACAAATTAACTGGCCTTTTGTTCCCCCTTTCAGAACCTAAACCCCCAAATCTCTAAAATAAGAATTAAACTCAATTATGACTAATTTCTCTTCTGGCTGTAAATAAAATCATCTTTGTGTTTCCATGTAGACTCCACATAACCCAGGCTATGTCTTCTCAAAGTTTAAACTAGTCAATTCATCATGTTAAAAAAAAAAAAAAAAAAAAAAAAAAAGATTAAAGAAGAATTCTCCCATTTTGATGAATCTGCAATCAACATTAATTCAAATATAAAATTTAGAAGGAATCTGAAGGTCATGTTTTCTCTGGAGCATTGACTTATCTGGTGCATTTTTAACATATGTTCTAAGAAAGCAGTACACCTAATAACTATCTTAACTTCAGCTATTTGATTGATCAAATACTTTTGTGTTTAAAGATGAATATCTATATAATAGAAGATAAGGTGGAAACAGGAAGACAGCTTGTTAAGACTGTGTCAACCGTAATCTTTTTCTCTTAAGGTAGACTAAATTGCACTTTTAATGAGTACTTCTAAACTTAGTGCCTCTGAATCAAGGCCAATCACTTAGTTTTTAAATGGCAGATCACAAAGAATAGGCTTAATCCTTAATGCTATGGTCTGAATGTTTGCTTTCCCCCCAACAAATTCATATATTGAAAGCTAATCCCCAGTGTGATGGTATTTGGAGGTGGGGTCTTTGGGAGGTGATTAGCTTGTAAGGGCAGAACCCTTGTGAATGGGATTAGTGCCTGGTTTGTCCCTTCCACCATATATGCAATGGAAAGGGCTCTTTATGAGAAAGCAGACCCTTTCTAGACACCGATTTGCTCATACTTTGGTCTTGGACTTTCCAACCTCCAGAACTGTGAAAAATAAATTTGTTGTTTATAATTCACCCAGTTTATGGTATTTTGTTATTGCAACCCAAATAGACTGACACTTGCACAGAGGTACATTGAAAGTTTTATAAGGCCTGTTTTTCAATGTTTAACTGAATGAATGGCATAATTACTACAAACACAGATGTGTTACAGTAAAACAAACACATTGGACACATAGCATCACAAATACAGTTAGATCAGATTTCCTGAAACTATAGGCCATCATAGGCAGGTAGATGCGTTGTTTTGTATGTTTTTTAAAATTTTCTAAAGCAGTATAATCATTCTTCCCCCCTAATCTCTCACAAACTGTAATTCCAGTTGTTGATCTGGTTATCATAGGCTGGGATCAAAGATGGCAATTGATGAGAAGAAAGATGAGTCAAATTGGGATTATTTTTAAAAAGTTGGCAAGAATGTTAGTATCTTCACAGTAGGCCTCAAAGTCATGATGATTAGAAGGTATCTTCTTTATTAAAGCTGTTTCTCTCTAAGGCTGTCACTAATAATAGGCAACTGTTAAATTGTCTCCTAGATCTTGAAACCGAGGCCATATGAGCAGGTCACATTCATTTGAAATGTTAGGTGATAATATTCATGTAGTTAGAAAAGTCATGGTATATAAAGTCAGAAAATTTGGAAAACTCAACTTTACATCTGTGACTCAGACACCTGGGCAACTATCCTGCTCAGACTTAAGTTTGCTACTATTTAAAATTGTATCATTCCATCCAGCTCTTGAGTTCTACCTCCATTATATTGCCTTACAGTAGCAAGCTTTCTGGGTGATGGATAAGAAACTTTCGTAAGCACCAGCACTGAAAACACATATTTGAAAACTCATTTCAGTCATTTTTCCCCTTACTATCCTAACTCAAGTTTATGCTACAAACCCAAAACCTAAGGACTCCAAATTAAGGATGTTCACATTTGTGATTGGCTTGAAATTATAGCCTCCTTAAACCATGAATAAAAAGAAAAGCAGAACTTGTTCAAATATTGAGCTAGTTTTAAATGGCTTCAACTGAGAGATGACTCTTGGGAAATCACCTTTTCATTATAGCCATAGAGTTCTCATGCCATACCTAATTTGAACACTTCACCGTAGCGTCTGAGCTATGCTAGGGAGAAAGAATTTTATGTCTAGGATCTGGAATATTACTGTTATTTTTTAAAATGCCCTAAAAATGTTGAATCAAATTTAGAACTATTTTTGAGTGTAATAGAAATTCAGAAATAAAAATAAGACACAAAAAAAGCCAGCGTGGTGGTTAGAGAAGCTGAAAAGAAAAATAGAGGTGTGATATGATAGACAAAGGGTAGCATGGAGGGAGATAAGCCATGCAATTGCTAATGGGATCAGGTTGGGATTGGCATAAGAAATCCAGTTTTTATCTATGAGAGTGCCAGTGATGCCAAATTCCCTTTTTTTCCTTTTTCTTCACGGGTTTATAACCTTCTAAAAATAATTCTTTGTAGCTCAAGGTTCAGAAAGCTTAATTTGCATTAGTACATGATGTGCTGTGAATGTGAATATCAGGGCTTTTTATCTGTGCCTCAGAGAGAAGCATAGACAATAACCAAACCTTGTAACTCTTTCAAAAGACAGACAGGTAGGGCGTTCATTTCCATTCCCTCTTGCTGCAGGGGGAGGGTGGAGAAGGCTGAGGCATAACATGGTTATTACGTTGCTGCCTAGGAAGATAACCAACAGGGTACCCAAGGAGGGCAGCATATTTTGGAAAGCAGTGTTAGCCAGCTTATGCTGACCAACGCCGGATGATCTGAGCTTCAGCTGGCTCTGAGTTCTGTGAGGTCTTCCATGGGGGCACTCGTTTCATAGGCAGCAGGGAGCTTGGGAGATTAAAGAGACTCCCAGCTCTCAGCCCAACTTGCATACTCTTAACCCTGGGGAAACAGATCATTTGATTCTTGTACATTTATCTCACTGGTGACCTCTTCCAACTTACACAGAGAATGTGACCTTTCTTATATGAGTAAATATAAGTTGGGGATTTTACCCAAAACAAGCTCTCAGAATAAAAGGTACAGATGTATACTCAAGTTCTTTATTTAATTTTTTTTTTTTTTCTTTGAGAGACGTGGGTTCTCACTAGGTGGCTCAGGCTGGAGGGCAGTGGCTATTTACAGGCATGATCCTACTACTGATCAGCACATGAGTTTTGACAGGCTCTGTTTCTGACCTGGGCCAGTTCACCCCTCCTTAGGCAACCTGGCAGTCCTCTGCTCCTGAGAGGTCACCATGTTGATACCAAACTTAGTGTAGACACCAGATGAGCAAAGTGCACTATAGCCCAGAGCTCCTGGGCTCAAGTGATCCTCCTGTCTCAGCCTGCAAAGTAGCAGCTGTGACTACAGGTGCACCTCTATAAAGCATCTGCATATACGGCACAGTCTCATAATCACTGTATTTTGAATAACCAAAAATCCTGTTTGGAGAAAGCAAATTCATCTAATATATCCTTCTCTGATGCTGGTTTTAGATACCTATGGGGGTCACAGGGAAAGCATTTTCTTAAAAGAAAAAAAAAAAGGCAAAGAAATGTAATACGGTGTTTGATTTCATTGCATATAGGCTTTTGAAGATCACCTTCAAAAGCAATAGAGCAGTGCTTATGTTGTGGAGATAACCCATAAATACGTATGGGATGAATAAACAAGTTACATATCCTGATATTTTGTAAATGAATGCTTGAGGCTCTCATTTAAAATATTTTATATTTTTCTACAAAAATTAGCCGGGCGTGGTGGTATGTGCCTGTAATCCCAGGTACTCGGGAGGCTGAGTCAGGAGAATTGCTTGAACCAGGGAGTCAGAGGTTGCAGTGAGCCGAGATCGCACCACTGCACTCCAGCCTGGCAATGGAGTGAGACATCATCTCAAAATAAATAAAATAAATAAATGTTTTAGATTTTTCTAGTGGCATCATTTTACTTGGATTCAAAAAGTGCAGCATCTCTAATGAAAGTAAAATGATGTATCCTGAAAAATTCTTAGATTATGAAAATATGATTCTCTTGATGGTGAACACTGTTGTAAAAGATATAAGTGAAGGATTTCAACACTGTTGTTTGAAGTGAGAAGGAATAGTACTTCTGAAGGTAATATACTACTAATGTAATTTAATTTTACATCCTAAAGTAGGAAATTACCCTAAATATATATATATATATATATATATATATATATATATATATATATATAAGCATTCAGTCTTCATCCCTAGAAGTTTCTGTATTTATGCCAGTCAAGAATTTTTTCTGGCATTACCTGAGAAAGTGGAAGATTGACTTATTTGTAGTCTTGTCACTTGAAAGTCAGTTTATTGCCTTTTTCCAGTCAGATCAAAAATGCCCTAAGATCTCGGCTTGTAAATGAGCTAAGAATCACCTCAAAAGCTGTAAGCTCACCAGAACAACATCCCATGCTAATGGGATCTGGGACCAGGAAGTGATAAGTAAAGAGGAGCAGAGGTAGAGTCTGTCAGGGCAATGGTTTGAAGACTTAGAAATGGACTTATATACCTAGTTTATTGCAGCCAGGATAAGAAAAATAAACAGTTCATCTTGGTGTTTTCATTCACTTGAGAGTATTGTTCACTGGGAAAAAAAAATACCCAATCCATTTAGGTGTACATTCAGTTTTCCATTTGTTCAATTTTTTTTTAAAGAATTTGAGGACCTATAATGTCCAAATGTACTGAGTGTCAAAGAAACAGTGGTTGGCCAGAAAGACAGAAGTCACTATCTCCCTCAGCCAAATATGGCTGGTCTTACAAAATGGGTTTTAACACATAGGTCCTTTGCTTCCCAGGTTCATGCTCTGAATTACTGAGTCAGGCTGTATCGATTCATTTTAATTTATCAAATATTTGAGAAATACTGAGTTAGACACCAAGTAGTGATGATTATTAAAAACTGAATTTCTCAGTTACATGGAGCTTGCAGTCTAGACTCTAGAGGGCAACAGAGGCACTCATCAAGCAATGACACAAGTCGGTGGTAAATTCCTAAGAGAGATAAGTGCAACAAAGAATAAGTTTTTATTACTGCCAGAAACTAGAGAGCTTTGAATTTTTTAAACCCAAGTATAATGTACATGTATAAAAGTAACCAAATCATAAATGCACAACTCAACAGATTTTCACAAACAGAACATGACCAGCAACTCAGAAGCCTCCTTTGGCCACCCTTGTCATTACTCACCTCAAGG
This sequence comes from Piliocolobus tephrosceles, assembly GCF_002776525.5. Taxonomy (NCBI): domain Eukaryota; kingdom Metazoa; phylum Chordata; class Mammalia; order Primates; family Cercopithecidae; genus Piliocolobus; species Piliocolobus tephrosceles. Next base: position 142,813,259 of record NC_045435.1, on the reverse strand, counting down.
GTAACCAATATCTGGACTTCTAAAGCCATTAATTAGTTTTTCCATTTGTAAACCTTATATAAAATGAACGACATAGCTTGTGTGTTTTTGTGTGTGTTGACTTAATTTGCTCAACATTCCCTTTGTGAGACACATTCTTATTTTTGTGTACAACTTGTATAGTATTCCATTTATATGTATACTTTATCACCGATGCTGTTACTGGGCAATGGGAGTCGTTTCTAATTTTTTTTGATTTTTCTAATTTTAAAAATTCTTGTCAAACTATTCCAAAGCGGCTGTACCATTTTGCATTTCTAGTGGCAATGCAAGAGCATTCCAGTTCCTCTATATGCTTACTAGACCTTGGCACTTTCAGTCTTTCTCACTTGAACTGTTCTGTTGAGTATATAGTGTCACATTGTAGATTTAATTGATTTTCTAAAGAGGGAGGACAGGGAAGCCTCCCCTGAAGAGCTGACATTTGAAATGATGCTACGTAGTTAACAAGATGACAATGAGTACTCCAGGAAGAGGGAATGGCTTTTTGTAAAGATTAGTGGCAAGAGGCAGCATGGTGGGAAAGAGCTGGTGAAGGGAGCTAGGGTGGCTGAAACAAGTGGACAGTCGGAGGAGATGAGGACAGATACGTCAGGAGTGGCCTGATGGTGTAGAACCTTGGAGAGCTAAGGAGCTTTACATTCATACTCGGAGCAAGAGAAGGTCATCACCAGACACTAAGCAGAGAAGATTGATCAGATTTGCCCAAATCACTTTAGCTGCTACATGGATCACAAATTGGAGGGGCAAATGGGTAGAGGGAGGGAGATGGGTATTGATAGGTAGCTACTCTAATAGCCCAGAACAGCTTCAGTTCTTTCAGTAAGGAGTCCTCTTTCTGTGGCTACTTGGGCTGCCTGGGTCTCAGGTCCATAGTAGGCCTAATTTAAGAGCCTGATGTTACCATAACCTTGGGACCTTTTGTGACGTGCAACCCTTGGCGACAGGATTATACTCCCACAGTAATGTGAGAAAAGTATAGCCACAATCTTAGCTTCAGTCTGCTTAATCAAGAAGCCTACTTAATAATTTCCGAGCACTTGGGTAGGAGATTGATTGATTAATGCAGTTAAAATGATGGCTTCTTTGTCTTTTTTATTTACTGAGGTTAAGAGGAATGTTGGCTTTGTCTCTTATTGATTAAATAAGGGCCTAGGACTAATAGCTCAGTATGTGTTTATGAGCACTCACAGGATACACTGACACAGCTGAGGTTTGCTTCAACATAAGGGAAACACGGCGGTTAGGACTTTATCACAAAGGGAGCCTGTCCTTCCGGGGTGCCAATCAAAACTAGAATTTGGATTTTCAGTCTCTGGGTCACTGTTATTAGGGACTTGGGATGTGTCCTGCCACTGCGATTAGCCAGGTGTGTGAAATCTATAGATGTGGATGTTTGTATATGAGACAGCTATGAAAGGACAGGGTGGAAGTTTCTTCTGTGAGGTTATCTAGTGAAACCTCAATAGATTAGAGCAGTTATCTAAACAGTCATTCAAATGACAACATAACGATCTGGAGAAATTCATTTAGGATACATTAAAAAGTAATACATGCAGAAATATCTCTAGATGTGGGTGTTTGGGGAGGTGGGTAGAGGATTACGTGAGTGTGACTGTGTGTATGTGTGTTGATATCATAGTCTGAGTCTTACCATTAACTGTTATTGGACAATTCACTGACTCTCCATATGTTGTTTTCTACATCTGTGAAATGAAGGAGCTTGGCTTAGATAATCCTTAAGGACTATCAAGCTCTACTGTCAGTCTTCCAGTATTAATCGGCCATAATAACATGCTCTCCAATGAGCCCTCCATTGCATCCTAATCCCTGAGTCTCAAATTAGAAAATTAGGATGATTAAAACATGTAGAAATGCACAAGACTTTTGTAGATTTTTCTTTTCAGCCCTAAGAAACTGTAGACCTGTCTTTTCTAATTTTTGAAATGATTGTTTGATTTAGTAGGTACGGCCAAAATAAAATTATTTGGTTAGCATTATTTATTGTCTGTTAGTCAATAAAACTACCAGAATACTTAGAAACTATTTCTGAGTGTGAATTGCCCTAACTTGGAGACCATGGAGATATAATTATGTTGTACTTTCTAATTCATATAAACTGACATGATTAAAAGTAATAAGATTTGAGAGGAATTATAGAGACTATCATGAACATTAAGCAACAAAATGTGCCTTTGAGATCAATTTCTATTTATCTTCTCTGCAGATAAGAGACTTAGAATAAGTTTCTTATCAATAAAGCAACCTAAAATAGTCTCTAAATATAAGAGGTGGTCCAGTGGACTAGAAAGTCATTAGACAATTTTTTCAACTTCAGCAAGATAAGAAATCTTGAAATTAAAAAAAAGCCGGGCATGGTGGCTCATGCCTATAATCCCAGCTCTTTGGGAGGCCAAGATGGGCAGATCACTTGAACTCAGAAGCTCAAGACCAGCCTGGCCAATATGGTGAAACCATGACTCTACTAAAAACACAAAAATTAGCTGGGCGTGGTGGCACACGCCAATAGTCCCAACTACTGTGGAGGCTGAGGCAGGAGAATCGCTTGAACCCGGGAGGCAGACATTGCAGTGAGCTGAGATCATGCCACTGCACTCCAGCCTGGACAACAGAGTGAGACTCCATCTCAAAAAAAAAAAAAAAAAGAAAAAGAAAAATTTAAAAAGAAAAATTGGTTAGTGAATATGGCCACACCACCCTGAACACTCTCAATCTCATCTGATCTCAGAAGCTAAGCAGGATTGGGCCTGGTTAGTACTTGAATGGGAGTAAAATTAGAGAAAACCATGTCTGCCAAGAAAAGTTGTAAGCATTCATATGAATAAAGACCTGATATTCCTCCTTCGATGTCCTTCTGAAATACAGGGATTAGAACATTTTCATCTGCATAGCACTTCCAAGATGAACTTTAATTGTAATTTAATTTCATTCAGGTGATAGCAAATGCTTGTGGGAGTTGTCAGCAAATTATTCTGTTAATAACTTTGATACCAATTGACTTTGTATCTTGGAGCCCTTCTCCTTTTGACTTGGCTGCAAATATTAAGTAATGTCCATATTGTGTCAAACTAAACTGTATAGACTTGTGCTAAGCCCTGGAGGATCTACATTTCTGGGCTTGCAATCTTGACCCAGATGATTCATTATCTCTCTTTGTATGTGACCAACTGTTTGAAAATATATGGAACTAGCCAGGATAGTAGAAAGTTAAAGTAGAAACTATAAGTTACAGTAGTTACGTACACAGATAAACATAAGGCCAGGAAGGCATTACAAATGAACAAAGTGGCCTATGTAGGGAATGGGGACAATCTGGAGAGTATGTTCCATTTAGAGGGACCAGCTGCCAGGAGGGACATGGGCCCACTGTAGCCTGGTATCCTGGGTTTCCGAGAGTTCTTAAAGTACTTGCTCAATTTTTAAATGTGGGTAACTAAATTCAATCTGCAAGTAATCACTTTGTGAAACAAAGAATATTTGTCTGTGGCCCATATAAATCCCATTAAAGTATCAGTTTGCAAAACACATTATAAGGGTAAGAAATCTGAAGGAGCTACATGTCAAATTATATTAAATTGAATCATATAACATTGCTATTTTTATGGCTTAAAAAATGCTCAGATATCAGTAATTCCTCTGATTCAACCTGATAGTCTGCAATTCCAAAGTAAAGAGACTGGTAGTCTGCATTGCCAGAACCAATGTACAAATTAGATGAAATAGAATAGTACAAAGTGAATTTTAAGTTTTCATGAGTACTCTTGCTCCCCCTACCCTGAGAAATTTGATAAAAGCTGTGGGCCTTCTTAGATACTTACACTTTTGCATAAAGTTGTGGCATATGAAGAAAGGGGCTGAGGAAAACCTAGAAGTCAAGGACTTTGAGTTGACACACCTGTAAGGAGATCCAACTACAGTGGTATATTAGTCTGTTAGGTTTGCCCTAGTAAAATACTACAGGCTTAGGGGGCTTAAACAATAGAAATTTATTTTCTCACAATTTTTCTTAAAGTCTTCTCTAAGTGGGCTCATTTTCTCACAATTTTGGGGGCTACAAGCCCAAGATCAAGGTGTTGGTGGGTGTCGTGTCCTCTGAAGCCCCTCTCTTTGGCTTGTAGGTGGCTCCCTTCTTGCCATGTGCTCACGTGGTCTTTTCTTCTGTGCGCGCACATCTCTGGTGCCCTTTTGTGTGTCCAAATTTCCTATTCTTATAAGGACACCAGTCAGATTGGATTAGGGTCTACTCATGTGATCTCATTTAGCATTAATTACCTCTTTGAAGGCCCAATCTCCAAATCATATTCTGAAGTACTTAGGGGTTAGGGCTTTAATATATGAATTTTGGATGGAACATAATTTAGCCCATGACAATTCATGTGCAAATTTTATGTGTATCTCTATGGAAAGAAAAAATATTATTTGTAGCATTTGCCCAATTTTTGTGGTGTCAATCCTCCCGACTTGTCTAATTTCAGGTTACCCCAACATGACATCATTAACCATGGATTTGGGAAGATGGCTGAAATATGTAGCATTTCTCTAACACAACAAACAAAAATAATCTCAAGGGCATAGATCATAGCAAGATGATTAGGAAGAGATGAGTTTTAGTTTTCGTTTTTCTTATTAATATTTATTTCATTGTAAGTTTATAGAATTTAATTTTTAATAATAGCTGTTTTTAAAAGCCAGCTAGCAAAACTCTTGAAAATTTAACAATGGGCTCTCAAGAGCTGTACAAGCCAGTCCTAGCCTATCACTGAGTTACGTAGCCCTTAAGTAGAATTCTGCCATTAGGAATGGAAAAGAATAACTTACTCAGAAACTATAAAGAGACAATATATTGGCTATAATGAGTGACAGGATATGGGAGAAAATAAACAGGAAGAATCCAAAATTAATGAGAGAGGGATGGAGAGTTTGGAAGGGGGAGCAAGTTTTGATGGGGCAGCAAATTAGGAATAGTAGAAAGAGTGAGTCCTGGGGTCAGATGACCTCAATTCCTATCCTAGTTTTGCCCAAGCAGGCTGGGCAATATGGGGCAGGACATGGCCTCTCTGAGCCCCAGTGTCCTTCTCTCTAAAATTCATCTTCCCCCCATATGATTTATTGGGAGACATTCATCTCTGAAATTCTGGGATCCTATCACTTAATAATTGCCAAGCCCTCTTCATTTTTCTGTCTGTATAAGCCAGTTTATGGGGAAAACAGCCATAATTGAGGTGAGTATCTATCCCTCATATACGACAGTCACTGCAGAAGGTACACTTTGTAGAAAGGAAAAAAATAAAACCCCACAATTCTGTTGTCACTAATATATAGTTAGCAAGATCATAAAAGAGATTTCTATCAAAATGCTTTTTTTTTCCCTTATGATTCTCAGATGCAATTACAAGTAACCTATTTCAATGTGCGTCTGGCTTAGAAGAAAGGTGTGTGAACTATATCAGAGACTCAGGCAGCCCCAGAGGAATTCTGCTTTCACTTCAGCAGTAAGGCTCAGTGAATGCTTTATGATTTGACTACATCATGGCAGGGCGCCTGGTTGCTGTGCTCTTGAACAGGTCATTTAAAAAGAAAAACGAGGGTTGTGCACACTCAAGACCGTCTCTGAAATAAACAGGTCTTCATTGGCTCATGGAATTTTTTTTTTCAAACCCTTCTGTAAATATGCCTTCCTAACCATTTCAGAACTATCTTGAAATGGTTCTAGTCAGTACATTGTTATCTGGAGACATAAGTAATCAGCTCATAACATGTTGGTCACCCCCACCTACTTCACTTTGTGTTAGGATTCTTGCCCCAGTGCTTTTCAAGGAGTGTTTCCTGGACCAGCAGTATCTCCTGGAAACCCATTAGAATGCAATTATCAGGCCCTACCTGAGAACTACTGAAGGATAATCTTTGCACGTGAGGCTCTGTCATTTCTCTTAAGCCCTCCAGGTGATTCTGATGCAGGTTGTCTGACCAGAAGCTCTGCCATAGAAAACAGGCAGGAGTCAGGCTTTCTCTCATTCTTGCATCTCTTTATGGCAGTGATTCTCAAGGTGAAGTCCCTGGACCAGCAGTATCAGTGTCACTTGGGAACTTGCTAGCAATGCAAATTCCCGGGCCTCCCCTGGAGGTGGGGTTCAGCAAGAGGCAGAGTTGTTGCCAATATGTAGTTTCAAATAATGGACTTGGGTACTTCCATTTGGCACTAGGGAGAGAAGCATGTTAGTCTGATAAGAACAGTTAGAGGTACAGAGTGGATTTTAGAAGAGGAAGAAGGAATCATGGGAAAAGGTGTTTCTGTGGTTTCAAGTGTGTGAGGATAAAGGGTGGTTGGGGGAGTGGAACCTGGTTTACCGGGAGAGCCATGTACAGAGAAGTAAAAGGTATTGGCTGTCCCACCCCTTCCTGTGCCTAAGGGAACTTTCCAGGTCCTATAACTTTGAGGAAGTCTTGCAACTTTCTGGAAAAGCTATGGAGAATATCCTGTGGTTGTCTGGAGAAGCCCTGCTGGAGAGTTAGTTTTTACTTGTCCCATTCTGGGTCTCTTGTGAATTTACCCAATGTGCCTGACCATGTTAACCCCCAAATCCACCCCGCCTCTTCCAGCTCTTGCCCACCTGTTTGTCACTGGCAAAGAGAACCCAGGCACGTTCTCCCCACTGTGCTGGGGATGAGAGTATTCCTCTCCAAAGTAAAGCACGAGAGGACCTTATCCTTAGACAGACTTCCTGGCAAAATCCCGGCTGTCATATTCAGTTGTCTATCTTCAACTTCACTTCAGGATCATTTTTAATCAGATGGCATTGGTTTGGGTACTGACAAGTTCTGCACTTTTAGAGAGGGCATTTTCCAAAGGGGGAAACTGTCTTGGAAAGGACCTCACATTCAAACTGGGACTAAACCATGATCCTTTTGTCACCCAGGACTTTTCCTGCTAACAGCCTTCTAACTCATAACATTATAGGTCAGTGGTGAGAAACCTAAGAGTCAAATGACTGATAAATTTCCTCTTCCTAGAAAGCAGGAGGCTCTACCCTAAAAGACAAACTCCAAGGATAAATACATTAAATGAATTGGTCTTGAACTTGGCTCTACTCTGCTTTGCATAACTGCTTCAAAACTGGTGACCTGGGAATAAATTCCAAGTGGAAAGTATTTCCCAGTTTCATTTATGAATAAATGGTCCACAGGAGTCTTTTCCTAGGTCTTCACTGATGAGCCTTCTTAGCTTTTTCAAATGTGTGGTCAGTGGGGAGTTGCCTTTTCTCCATGTGATTCTGACCTATTTCTCACCCACTTCATTGACACCCTGAAGCACCATTTAGCACTCCAGGTTACCTTGTGTATTAAAGGTAATCCTTTGAGAGGTGTGGGTCCATAAAGTAGTGAATAAGTCATGTGTGGCACAGCAGAGCTGCTTTTCATCTTAGGAATGGGCAATGAGGGTCACACTACTATTTCATCCAAATGGGAAAAGGAAATTAACATGGGACAGAGTAGAAGTCAGAAATCCTTTAGTTGCATTTAGCTTTCATAGAACACTGGGCCCAAGAAATCATATCAGAGTGAAAATATCTGCTTGATGATGTATGAGACAGGGCCACTGAATTTGGGGACGCATGGAATATGGTGCCAGGCAAGACAAATCGCATCCTTCAGTTATAGTGCAGTTGGAAAGCCCTTTATTCCTCTGACAGACAGATATCTCATGCCATCAAATTGAGCTTTCAGTGCTAGAATGGAGTCATGCAGGGTGATCAAGTAGATTGTATTGCTAGTCAATACCTTTTCTATTATTATGTTACTGGAAAATAATTATTATCTTCTGCCTGAGCCTGTGCAAGATTGAGAAAGATTGGGGAGAGGAAGAATATTGTATTGTTCAACTCGTGTTTTATATTCTGCCCTTACACATGTTAAAGCCAGCAGAGCTAGCTGAAAATTAGATGTATTTTTTAAATCATCACCCTACAGTAATTCCTTCTGCCTTTTGAAAATGACTATTAAGCTAGGTTGGAAATGTAAATCTGGAAATTATAAACAAAGTAAGAGTATTGTACATATCAGTATTTAATTCCATATTCTTTCATAGATTTGGTTTTGGTTTAAAACTATTATCTTTTAATAATGATGTCAAACATGTTTAAAAATGTTTTCAATGAGGAAAACATTTTTGAGGTTTAATATAGTTAAAAGTTTATAATTTCTATTATGTTATCTCATGCTTCTTCCTGGCAGTCCTTTAAATTAATAAGTTGGGGTCTAGAAAAGTTCAGCTTTTTGCAGAGTAGGAGCGCCTAAAAGAATATTCAATGTTTAGTCATATAATTTTGAGGAAATCTTGAATCTTTCTGGAAAAGCTGTGGAAAATATTGGGTCCTGCTGAAGATCTGGCTTTTACTTGTGTCATGTTCGGGCGCTCTCTTGCATTTACCAAATGTGCCTGTCTGGTTTCTATAACACTAAATGTAAGTTCAAGAGCAAAGATCTCTTTTCTAGTTTGTCCTCAGCTCATTTTAGATACAAAACAAAATCAAAAATTTATTTTCCCTTTCAACAGGGGCGGGCAGCAGAGTCAGTCTCTGAATATTCTCATCCCAAGATATTTACTCGGGAGGCTGCTTCTCCTTCACCTTCTACTATAGGAATGTAACCTTTTGCTTTGATGGGTCACAGTAGGGTTTCTTAATTTAGCACTACTGACATTTGGGGCATGATATGTTTTGTTGCAAAGGGTTGTCCCATGCATTGCAGGATGTTTAGCAGTATCCCCGGCCTCAACTCACTAGGTGCCACTAGCACCACCCTCACCAAGTTGTGACAACCAAAATGTGCCCATATATTTTAGAAATGTATCCTTGGGACAAAATTGCTTCCCCTTCCAAACCCATCTCCCCATACACCCATACTGAGAACCACTGGACTAGCTCAGTGTTATTTAACACACGTAGCCACACATTCTGTTCTCATACCATAAAACTGTGAAGAAACAGAAACGTGGAGCAAGTACCGAACTAGTTTAGTTGCCCTCTTCCTGGCCGGTAAGCTATTCCTACAAATTTCCAAGGAAGGAGAACTGATCATTTTAGTGAAAATATATATTATGAGGCCTCCGCCTTAGAATGTGGACACATTTTGCTGATGTCTGGAGTAGAGAATTGCAGAGGTGGGTGGGTGACGGGTAGGAAGAACATAATGTGGCAAAGAGAATGCCTTGAAAACTAAGTAGATTTGTTTATGCCCACTAACTGTTGACCAGCTTCCTCTTACCTGATGAACTCTCTCTCTCATCCCCCTCACTATCTAGCAAGCACTTGGGGTAGGGACCTAGGGAAGGGAACTCTCTATGGAGTTGCATGTTTCTATTAGCCAGACTTGAGAATGTCAGATATTTTGTGTTACTACCATATGTGAAATGAAAACTAAAAAGGGCAGTTGTAAATAATTCCATATCTTCATATACTTATCCCAACCAGTTACTCCAGTTTTAGGGGTTAATATTAGTACTTAAACTAAAAACAAACAAAAAACCCTAAACCTGACCAAGAAAAAAAAATTTTCCTGATCAGGAAAAATATATTAAGAAAGTTCATAAATTTGACTTTTCTTAACCCTATTGTTAGAGTTGATAATTTATTATTCCTCAGAGAGTTTGTCTATATTAAAGCCAGGAGAAGGATTTTTTTTTTCTAGATCCACACCCATCTACTAAGCCTGTAATCAAGACAAAATATCCATTGAGCTAAAATTGTTTTTCTCCCTAAAAAACTATTAATAGGGCCATAATTCATAAATTTACTAATTGTTTCCCTCTGCTACTATAGTAGCCAGTGTTGGTGACAATAGCCATCATTAAAATTGGATTATAAAAGACATCCGCAATCAGTGAGCTGTCTTATTTATCTTAATTAAGCCATGGACTGCATAATGGAGCCTGCCTTTCCCCACCTTCCCCTTACCTAAGACAAGAATGGTAAAACAAAGACAGTAAAAGCTAATGTCCCTATGGGCTATGAAAATTAGCAGCAGTACTTTTTTCCCCAAAGCCAGTTTCAGTCATTAGTTGAAGTGCTACAAAAATGCTAAGTATCCCTTGTTGGTTTATAAAGTTAATTCCACCCCAGAATGAGACTGCCTTATTCACTGATTACGTGGATCTGAAGTGAAGCAGAGATGAGAACTTCATGCACTATTGCATATTCAAAAGCAGTGTTCACTTTAAACAACACTGATAATTCCATTATTCTTCTATCAGATTGGCTGAGGTTGAAAAGCTTCAAAATACATAGCATTGATCAGGCTGTGTGGGAAATAGTCACTTTTATACACTGTTGGTGAAAGTATAAAATTGGTGGAACACAGATGGAAGGGAGGGTATTTCAGCAGGGGGCAGGGAGGGTTATATGCTGGAATTGCAACTGAACCCACCCTTTGTTCTAGTAACTTGCCTTCTAAGAATTTATTCTACAAATGTATTTATAAAAGTTCACTGAGACATAAGGACTAGATTACGTTGTGGTAGCAATGTTTATGAAAAAGAAAACAGTTCAATTGTCATTTAGTGGGACAATACATTACCTCATGCAATGAATACAGTATTTGGCAACCTAAAAGCAGTACTCAGTAAAAACCATTACAGTCAAATTGAAAAGTCCCTCACCAAGCGTCAACTTAAGTCATTCCTTGTACTCAATTACTAAAATAATTATCAAGTGTCTTGTAGTTGCCAGTTATTCATCTAGGCTTTTGATCTGTTTAAATTTGTACTTTTTGTTTTTAAAATGGATAGAGAATATTAATGATTCTATTTCCTTTGTTAAGCTAGTATTTATTGAGTGGGTATTATTATGAAGGTCTAGAACTTTCAAAAGAAACAAGGGAGTCCTAGCCCACCAGAAACTTGCAAGCAAGTGGAGCAAAGACAGTTAAAGTAGGGGTCACTCATCTATTGTTAAAGATAGCTGTATTAGTCAAGGTCTCGGAATAAATTATTTATCCTAGAAATTAGACTTTCCCAGTCATGGGAGAAGCTGGGAAGTTAAATGTCTGAAATGGGAGAGATGGTGAATTGGAAGTTGTTAACCAGAAAATCTGAGAAACAAGCACCTCCAGTCCCTCAAATGGGACTGCACAGGGAAGTGTGTGGGAGAGCTGAGAGAAGCTGTGTCTCTATGTAGCTCCAGCTTTTTCAGGTCCACTGCCAAGCATCTGTGAAGAAGAGCTCCCCCAGGAGGACAGCAAGGTCAAGCCAGAACCACGTCCAAACATGAAGATTTCAGAGAGTAGTGGCTGTTGCTTTATCTCTGTCTTCCGGATTCCAGGCAAATTGCTCTGTTGACTAACTATAGCTTGAAACCACACAGGGAAGGGGATTCTGGGAAACAAACTTTGCCCTAGCCAAGTTGGCACAGTAGAAAATACCACAATAAATATTTGTTAGTTTCAATCTCCTAGTTTACATTACTGACAAACGTATATTCAAGAACATACATGGGTGTTCTTCTCCCAGACCTTTTCTCCTCATGAATGATTGAAAGTAGATGCTTTAAATGTTGATAAAATGTATGTCTCCAGGTGACTGATTTTAGAAATCGTTGTTTTTCTTAAGCCGTAGGATCTAGTCACTCTTGGCTGAGCTTGTGTTGCTCTGAGGGTGTTTTTCAGCCTCCTCTCCTGCGCTCACAATGGGAGTCAAGAATAGCTGTTTGGACCAGCCTGGCCAACATGGTGAAACCCCGTCTCTACTAAAAATACAAAAATTAGTTGGATGTGGTGGCATGTGCCTGTAATCCCGGCTACTCAGGAGGCTAAGGCGGGATAATCGCTTGAACCCAGGAGGTGGACGTTGCAGTAAGTCAAGATCACGCCACTGCACTCCAGTCTGGGCTGCATAGTGAGACCTTGTCTCCAAAAAAAAATAAATAAATAAAGTAAAAAGAATAACTGCTCGGATATATTTCAGATCTCTCAGTTGTGTGTTGAGAGGACCGGAGCATTGTGACTTAAAGGGTGTTTCTCCATTTAGCTTAAAAATGCAATGTATTGCACGTAGTAGGTGCAAATAAGGACTTGAATGAGGGGGGTAGATGGAAAAGTGTATAGACAGTGGTTTCTCTACTTAGAAGATGGCTGCATATTTAATAGTTCAGTGTTACAAAAGTAGATGTGCAAACAGTAAACCTTCAACAAAACTGTTTTTTTATGGCTCAACAAAGCTATTTTACGTCAGTTCCAACACAAACATCTGCCATCTTCTATGCCGGATACAAAAAGCTCTTCCCTCCTTTCCTCCTTGTGACACTCTTTGACTTACTCAGCCAAACATCAGTAAAAAACACAAGTCTACATATATTGTTTTTAGCTCACAAAATGAATGATTTGAAACATTTTAAATCAATTATCAACACTTAAAAATGGGAGATTTTGTGTAAGTATCCACACTTTCAGTGTCTCTTGGAAATTCAGAAGACCTGGAAACATTGGAGTGCCATTTCCATGTGGTAACTGCAGCTGGAGCTCAGTGGCAGCTGCTCACTTTACACGAAGTGCTCTTCTGATTGCCACTGTCTCCACCACTGTGAATTGTCCATTGACACAAAGGCTGCACATGCCTTGCCATTTATCATTCCACATGTGATATGATATTTCTAATAAGTAAAGAAGTATTAATGGGTTAGGATCATAATGAAAAAGCTGTTTCAATTTATTTAACTCTTATCACATGTCAGGCACTGTTAACTGCATTTTTTTTGTTTGTTACTTGAGACAGGGTTTTACTCTATCACTCAGGCTGCAGTGCAGTGACACCACCATGGCTCACTATAGCCTCAAACTCCTGCATTCAAGCAATCCTCCCACCTCAGCCTCCCAAGTAGCTGGGACTACAAGCACATGCCACCAACCCTGGATAATTTTTGTATTTTCTACAGAGACAGGGTTTTGCCATGTTGCCCAGTCTGTTCTCCAACTCCCAAGCTCAAGTGATCTGACCTACTCAGTCTCCCAAAGTGCTGGAATTACAGGTCGGAGCCACTGCGTCCTGCCTTTTCCTCCTTTCTTTCTTTTTTTTTTTTTTTTAATTCTCTCAAGCTTACAAGGTAGCTATTCCATCATGTGGATAAAAAATTGAGATTAAAGAAGTTAAGGAATATATCTGAGATACATTGAAGGAAGTGATGCAGCCAACATTCAGATACAGAAAAATAGAATCTCTTATAACTTGAGAGCCCAAACTCATATTGATGTTGCTTCACCTAAACTATGTGTCTGTACAGGAGCCAGCAGACTTTTTCTACAAAGGACGTGATAGTAAATAATTTAGTTTCACCTTTGTGTACCCTACCATCTCTATTGCAATGACTCACCTCTGCCCTTGTATGCAAGTAGCCAAAGAATATATGGAAAGGAATGGGTGTGGCTGTGTTCCAGTAAAACTTTATAAAAACAGTCAATGGCTGGATTTGGCTTATAGGCTGTAGTTTGTGAACCATTGGTCTACACCCATTTGCTGTGAGCCTCACTCAGTGACTGCAACAACAGAGGGTGGTTATACACTCGGTAACTAAATGGTGACCTGCTGTGGTGGGCCACAGATGTTGTGACATGGTCCTTCACATGACCCTTCATAGCAGGTAGAACTGTAGGAAATTGCTGTTTTTAAATATTGGAAATTTCATATAGTTTAATCCAAGTACTATGCCCTTCTGTGAAAACTGACAAGTATTTAGTTTTGATGTATTTGTCTCCAAATTTGAGTTATTTCTGGCTCTTTATGTTTTTTAAACACTTGCAATCCCAGCCAGGGGGACAAAGACAAGGGAATGAATACCAAAGGCCTACTATGAAACAACCACCTCCTTGCAGCAGTTGTATGTGAAAGACATCTTTAGCTCCCTCTGCTATGGACAGAACTGAGGGTCAGAGCTGTTATGAAACATTCACAAAGCCATACCACTAATCAGTACCTGAGATTAGAATTTGAAGCCATATGTCTGTAGCTCCAAATCCCAAGCCCTCTCCATTCTACCGTAAAAATGTATAGCATTTTTACTCTGAATTTACCTCTACTAATTACATGCCAGAAAAGAAACCACTAGACTAATAGATTATCTTTTCCTTTAAGTCTTCATTTTTTTCAGCATTATGTATTGATGACTTACTGTGTGCCAACACTAGAAATGTGATGCAGAATTAGATAAAAACACAAGCCTGAAGATTATTCCAGTGGAAAGGGACAACAAATGTCTCTAAGTGATGAAACCCCAGAACCGGCCACCTGGACCTCAGGCTCTGTGCCCACACCGGTACCTGAGTGTGGTTCCAACAACCTGAGTTATCTTTGTTTGCAGGGCTGCTCGGGAGAGCAATGGTCTGGCTAGGATGTCGAAAAGGCATCACTACAAGCCATGCAGCCAACTAACTCCCAAGTGTGCTTGTTTGCATTCAGGGTGGGGCGGAGGGATCTGGCCAGATTATCTGAGTTTCTTTGGCACCTTGTCCCAGAGCTACATTCTTCTGTTTTACAAAATTGAGTTTTGTCTTCTAACCTATGATACTTTCAAGGTCATGCATGAGAGGTGTCAGGTGTGCTCAGTGAGGATGGGGATTTACAAAAGTTTGTATGTGTGATGGTTTTATTTCCCTCCTGTCAAAATTACTGCTGGTTCCAAAAGAGTCAAGAACTCAAACTTGCATGAACTCTTCAACACCTTTCCAAATTCAACAAAACTGACATTTATAGCTTCGTTGAAGCGGAGACATGGCATTTGGCTTCAGATTGTTTGGACTGTAGAGTGTCAGTATAAATAGCTCTGATTGACTTTTGTATCGTGCACATCTGGAAGCAATTTATGGCATTCCAGCTAGATTAAAGCACGTTTTAAAGGAATTTCACCAGCTTTTTTTTTTTTTTTCCCTGTTGGCCATGGCGAATAAAGTTTCAAAGAAGGTTTAGCTGCTGTTCTTCTTAATGCAGACTGTGGTGAAGTCAAATTCAGGGCAAACATGGGGTGGAGGGAGGAGGGAGGTTTGTTTTGCCAAAAGAGCTAAGCACAGAAGTGACTTTTCCTTGACTGTTTTGTTCACACTGCAATGAGAGATAAAACCTCAGACACCAGGAAGCTGCTATCCCCACACAGAAACTATGGACTAAGTAATTTTTAAGGAGATGAACGGATTGACCTACCTGGGAGAGTGAAAAGAACTAAGTATATGTCACTTGGCTCAACAACAAGAAGGGCTGGGACTTTCATCTATTGAATAGGTACTGTGGTGCTCATTTAGCAAGTATTTTTGGAGCACCTCCCAAGGGCTAGGGGAGGAGAGAAAGTGAGCTCAAGAGCAAGTGTACAGAGATAGAGACAGAATTGCTGCCCTCATGGAGCTTATATATAGTGAAGTTGAAAGCAAATTCCCTACACATTGTTTAATCGCCACTGTGATGAACTTACAACAGGGAAGTACAAGGTGTCCTGTGTGTCGGAGACCTTAGCTTGAAGGATCTGCAAAGGCTTCTGGAAAAGATGGACATTTGGCATCAGATGCGAAAGGGAGAAAGAGAAAATCAGAAGAGAGAAAAAAGAGTAATATTCCGGAGGGAAATTTTCATTTTCAAATCCCCCAGCCATGATAAGTAACAACTTGGCAAGCTAGTTATTATCCCATTTAGACATGGAGAAAATGAGGCTCAAATTGCTTCTAAACCTCTCCAATATCACTTAGCTATTAACTGTCATGCCCACTTTAAAGCATAGCCTACCTTAACAGCCATTTAATCCTTTAGCACGGTCTGTAAGTGAAGGCAAGTCACATTACATCTCTGGGCCTCAGTTTCCCCATTTTTGTGATGAAGGAATTTGATAGATACTTGGTAAGTTGAACCTCTTAGGAAGTCAAATTCATGTAAAAATGAAGTTGTGTATATCATATAAATCATAATACGTAATGAATGCAATAGAAACACTGCTGTTCATGACATTTAAAGATGAAAAAATTGTCTAATGGACAAACTGGGGGGAGCAGTACAGTCTTCAGGGGAGTGAGAATATTCCCTTGAGTTTCTCTAACTTAAGAAAATGGAATATTCATTATTAAATCTGACTCATAAACTTGGAGAGACTGGACCCCCACACATTGTTAGAGCTGGAATATATAGGTCATTGTGGCCTCCTTTTTTTCTTTGTTGCTGAAGGAAAGTGATGAAGTGGTGCCAAGAAAGTGGCAAATTGCCCTAAAAATCACATAAAAGTGCAATTTAGCACACACAGTTCTGCTGAAGAAAACCACCTTTGTTTCATTATTAGCTTCCCAGGGATTTCTTTCCTTGGTTGGCATTTAAGTGTGGAAACTTGTCCTTTTTTTCTTAACATAATG
This sequence comes from Piliocolobus tephrosceles, assembly GCF_002776525.5. NCBI lineage: Eukaryota > Metazoa > Chordata > Mammalia > Primates > Cercopithecidae > Piliocolobus > Piliocolobus tephrosceles. The sequence continues at coordinate 142,796,834 of NC_045435.1, read as the reverse complement.
AGACAGTTCTTATGTTTTAAGAACAATAGAAAAAGCATGAAGAGTGATCGATACATTACTTGAGATTTATTAACTACCAACTAGAGCCTTATTGCCAACCTCTGGGTATGATTTGAAAAGACAAGGAGGCATAAACCTCTGTTGTTATAAGTAAAAATAGAAAGAAATCTAATCTCTGGGACCATGGTATGAAATGTGTTCTATTAGGGATTTGCTTTGCCTTTTTACCCTTAATTCAGGTTCAGGCTTTGACCTATAGACAGAGAAGCAGCTACTTTGCTTAAACGGTTTAGAACTAATGGGAAAGTAAACTCTGAAGTTATTTGTTGACATAATTTCTGGCGGTATTTTCCCAGCTTCTGTTACACTTCTCTTTCCACTTGTCTGTACAGGCTTGACAATAATACATCAAAATAAAGCTGTGCTAATGTGATCACGTATCCTATTTCATACATTCTGCATTTGATTAGAGGGATACGTATGAAACAAAGAAGGGTGAGGCAGAGGCGAAGTGAGAAACTAAGAATATTGAGTCCTGCTGTAGTAGCAGAAAATGATTGGTGTTGAGATCAAACCTCTGTGGAAAATAGGCTGTGCATTAAATAAGACAGTGGTGGGGCAGATCAGTAAAGCCTTTTAATTCTGATGGTGAAAAATGTTGTTCTGGGAAAGCTTGGTAAGAAGGAGGTTACGGTTCGAATGATGTGTTCAGTAATTTATTTGTTCTTTTAATTCAACAAATAGTTAAGAATCTAGAATGTCCCAAGAATTATGTTAGGAAATAGGGCCACAGTGGTGAGGAGACAGGTATGATCCTAGAGCTCACATTCGAGTGGGTCATGGGCCTAACCAACCACACTGTGGATTGTGTTGTTAAAATCGCACATTATTAAAAATAATGAAAAAGCTAAGAAACCATTTGGGGATGAAAGTTGAGATCTAAAGGACAAGAAGCTTTTTTCATTGCCTCTTTTATTATAATAATTTGGAGGTAGAACTTTGGGCACCAAAGATTATTTTGGATTCCCATTCCTGTTAGAAGTCCCCAGTATGAAGAGTTGTCAACTATGGACATAGAGATCTCTTTAAGAGAGGTGAGGAAAGTGGAGAATTGTTGCATAGTTTTTTGCAGAAAATTAGATGTGGCCCATGGGCAACTTAATGATACGTCATTCTTGGCTGGGTAGAAGACAAAATTGTCTTGTGGGTTGGGATAGAAAGTGAAGGAGAGGTAACTGTCCTCAGAAGAGAGTTTTACTTAGCTAAACAAAAGAGAAAGAGATGTTAGCTGGGGAAAGTCAACTTAATGGTGACATTCTCCTGATATCCTGAAGGTGAGCCCTGCTGCACAGGCCAGGGGCATTCATGGTAATGTGAGTTGCATGTACATTTTATTTTCTGGTCTGAAATGTTATTGTGGGAGTAGTGAAAAAAATTCTGTCAACAAAGACAAAATGAAGTGGAAAGTGAAGCTCTTTGGGGAACAAATGATTTAGTTTGTATGTTTCTATACTGATGGAATGGAGACCTGCTATTCAGTTCTACACTTGGCCTTTTTTATGTAGTCAATGTAGTTGCCATTCTTTCAACAAACTTGCATCTGATTTGGGTTAAGGGTAAGCCAATGGAAATATTTCGTGGTTCATAGGAGGATGGAATCCATTACTATGGTTTCTTTTACATTATGATTGTTCAAATGAGCTGGATTGGTCCTTGACATATTAGAATTCACAACCATGCCAGGCATAGTGGCTCACGCCTGTGATCCCGGCACTTTGGGAGGCCTTGTAGGGCAGAACCCTTGAGGACAGGAGTTTGAGGCCAGTCTGGCCAACATGGTGAAACCCCATCTCTACTAAAAATACAAATTATCCAGGTGTGGTGACACATGCCTATGGTCCCAGCTACTTTGGGGGACTGAGGCAGGAGAATTGCTAGAACCTGGGAGGCGGAGGTTGCAGTGAACCAGTATCACACCACTGTGCCTCAGCCTGGGCGACAGAGTGAGACTCTGTCTCAAAAAAAATAATAATTCACAACCAAACATTGTGGTTTGCATTTTCTTTAGCCATTGCCTTGCTAGATAGTCACAATAGTCCTAGGAGGTGAATAGACTTCCTGGTCTAAGGTCTGTCGGGAGTCCTATAAACCTGAAAGATTCAAAGTCAGCTCATAGCTGGAATGTGTACTCTTTGAGGGCAAAAGTTGTTGGTTATATCATTCATGCTGTGTCAACAGAAATTCAGCACAGTGTCTGTCTTAAAGAAAGCACTCCGTAAGTATCTACCGAATGTATGGAATGATTAAAATTTTTATTTTAAATTTTGCATTCTCCTTACAACTTAAAATGGTGGGCAGTAGGATTATTATATGGTCTTTATTGCCGTTCAATATTTAATAACAAAAGTATCTGGAGATGCTGAAACCTGAGATTATGTTCTGGCTATTACTTACTGTTTCCAAGGCCTGGGAGATGTCACTTACCACCCTAAATTTCCTACCTGTAAAAAGAAGTGTCTTTTCCAGCACTAATGTTCTATGTTGGATTAATTTTTCTACTGATACATATGCTTCACAAGCTTTTTTAAGGTTGCCATGTAATATTTAAATATTCAAATCCATCTTTAGGAATTTTCACTTGGAAAGTTCGTAGAACAAAGCCTCTAGATCTGACTTTCAAATAAATATTCTGTCTTTTCCCCTAACTGCAATAACTGGTCCGACATCTTTAGTGGAGGGAGGTAGAGGAAGACATTAGAGAACATAGTTGAGAGGGAGGACATTTGAAAAAAAAAAAAAAAAAAAAGCTCTTGCCATGTCCTTCTACAACACATAGATCAATAGATCAAAATTGATGAGATAACACATAGTTCTCCAGCTAAGGTTTTTTTTTTGTTATGTTTTTGTTTTTAAATCACTGCTCTTCCCAACTCTAAATTCCTCTCTTAGATTCTGGAGTTCTTAAGAATACAGATTGTGCCTTATATATTTATTTTTCCTCCCCAATGCCAACTAGTATAAAATAATAAAAAAATTATTGAATGCATAAATATATAAATAATTGAGAATGGAGTTAGAACTGTCAGAGATTCAGAATTAAATTTAAGTTAAGTGGGTGTGGTAATTGTAGCATCCATGGAACATGAGAATGTAAAATACTGAATAGGAAGGATTGTCTGAATTGATGTTGCAGTTAAAGCTTGATACCACAAATCAGCTGTCCCCAGGGCAGGGTGTGAACAGTCAATGAGAGAAGCGCCCCTGGCCCCAGGTGTAATAAAGTCAGGAATGGAAGGGGCTGTGGTAACACAGGCAGCACATCCCCATCTTGAAAGCCAGATGCCACTGTGCTCCTGCTGACTGATGCTGATATGGAAATATTATCAGACCTTCCCATTTTTCTAAAAAAGCTGGGTATCTAGCTTTTTTATTTACAAACTGATTTTAAACACTAGCAATTTTTACTATTTTTAAAATTTTGTATGGCTGAGCAAACTCTCCCAAACTCTACTTGTTCATCAACAGGTCTACTAATTAAACAGATATGAAAGCACAGTGTTTATTTTAGTGCTGTTATTCAAGGCATTAGGAATGTAGATTAAGTTCTGAAACTGTGTCCAGAGCCAAGACTATTGTCTCATTAAAATGTTCCAGAATGCTCCAAGTGTTTTAACACCCAGTAATGTTTTGGTTCCGCAGTCCTTTGCTCTGCAGAATACCTTAGTGTCTGCTCATGACTTCCTCTTCAGTCAGCTGATCTGGGTCTTTCCTTGTTATCTGAAGCTGTCGGTTCATCTTCAGATTAGAGATATGACATTAAATTAACATCCAGGCTTTTGATGGGATGGGACAGCTTAATATGGAAATGTCACCTTGGTGAGCTCTGGTTTGTGCCACTTGATGAGCACTGAATAATACTTAACACACTTATAACGATGTAATCCACTGCGTAGTTATTGAATGTCCGTGTCAATGTGAATGTCAGCTCCAAGATCCTGTCTGTTCACTTCCAAGTTCCCATTATCTGTGATAAGTTTTTCAATTCTTTTAAATTGAACTTATCTTTCATAACTGAAACTTTGTACCCCTTGACCAATATATCCCCATTTCTTCTACCCCCGCCCCCCGCATCCCCTGACAACCACTTTCCTACTGTCTGCTTTTATAATTTTCTCAGCTCTGATGTCAGGGTTTTGTGGCTCTGTACTAAAGCTGCAGATATCCCTCATCCAGTAATTGTCTTCACAGATGAAAATGCTGAAAGCATAAGAGCAGTTTTGTGCATTGGATGTGCCCTCATGATATAATGGCGTGAGGCAGGGGAGCGACCAAGGACATTGTATAAGAGGCTCTTATAGTAAGCTTAAGCTTCCATGTTGCTCTCCCTAGAACCTGATCACTTTCAATTTCATCTTTTTTTTTTTTTTCATAGTCACAACTCATCAAAACCATGTTTTCACAAATACTCATTCTAACATTATTGGAATCCATTTATTTTTTAATGTTGAATTCACAAGCTGTATTTCTATGACATAATTATTTAGCAGTCACATAAAATGTGTATCTGGCCATTCTTAACAGGCTCATTTATACATGAGCCACATAAAATTTGCATTCTTACACCAGTGACTCATTTATTAATAGTAATAAATACACCGGCAACAGGCCAAGCACACTTCAGAGGCTTGTAACCTGAGAATGGTCAGAGGGGATGTGAAATGTAATGTGTTTTGTTTTGTTTTTTTTTTAAACTTTTTTTAAAAAACCTCTTTCAACAGGACTTGGAATTTTAAAAAGGAAAAATTTGGACTGATGTATTAATAGATTTAAAAAGAAAGAATGTTTTTCTCTAGAAAGAAAGCTTATTCCTCCCATGGAGTTCAGGGACAGAAAAGGTAAAGTAGGCGTTACAGGATTTTTTTAAAGGATACTATTTATAATTATATCAAGATAATTTTTATCTGAGTAGCATATTAGACTTTATAACCCTTAAGCATTTACATGACCACTCAGTATGCTCCCTGAGATGCAGAAGTTACCCATAGGTCAGAAAAGGATAGAAAACTTCAGGATCATGGTAGGAGGTTAGACATACGCAATAAAAAGCAATCATTTCATGAATATTGGTGAGAATTAATAGCACTTTATTTTGTGGCTCATTGAGGAAATGTGTGGTTGATGCTATTCAGAAGTACTTCTCAGTGGTTTTAATAGAAAGCATGTGTATGTGGATATGGAGTGCAAGACCTCTTGACTGGCGGACTGACGCTCTGCAGACCTCTCAGGTTTTCTCATTTTTTTTTTTTTTTAATTAGAGTTTCAGTCCAGTGAAATCCTTCAAAGTAAATGCAAATGAATCAACAGAAGGTAAACAAGTTCAGGGAAGAATTTTAAACAGCAAAGCCCTTTTAATAAATTCTTTAATAGACCCTTCCCTCTTTTTTGAACAAAATTCTGTTAAATGCCTCACATTTTCCTTTCTCACCTTCAAGGACTAATGACAGCTGCAACATTTGATGTATGTGTGATTCTGACATTAATATCTTATTCCTCAGCTGGGCAAAACATGAGAAATTGGCCTTGTGTCAGCTTTTTTAAATGACAGGCAGGAACTGTATCTGAGTTTGCCTACTGCTGTGTCTTCAGCACCTAGCACTCTACCAAATGTATCCAGACCCTTCATTAATATGTGTTAAATTGATAAGAGGAAGAAAGGAAGGAAAGGAGGATGTCTATTTTTGTATATTATAGGGCTGAAAAACAAATCCTTGAGTTCTTACCTATCAGACCTTGTTACAGTAATCAGAGCCTGGGATTGGTGTTCAAGGTTCCATGTGCTAGGATTCGTGGTACATGGCCAGCATATGCCGGACTTATAATAAATACTTGAAATATTTCTAGGGAAGTAGATGAATGTGTCTCTCTAGTTCCCTGCAAATACTGTCTGGAAAATGGAAGATACTCAACTTTCTGTAGATGGAATGAATAGCTAATTCAAATAAGTATCTTTCTAATATTACTGAAAGATTCCACAATCAAATAGAACTTCTTCCTAGCAACATTAGGACCTACAGGATATAATAGCCAACTGACTATAGAAGACCAGTCCTGGAATCTTTGAACCATTCTTTCCCCCAGACATCAGTCCTGTCTCTCTCTGTTAATCTCCATTGTTCTCAGTGAATGCCCTGTTTATATCTGACAGTTGATAGTTTGAAGAGGGAGTCATGAACCTTATAATTAAAGTCCTCCTGGCATTTTTTTGTTCCACTTGGAGGAATGGACTATGACCAATGACTTCTGAAAGACAAATTTCGAAAACCTAAAATGTTTAGTTTGGTGAGTTTAGTGGCACCAGGAGGTTTGAGAGGAGAGAAAGATGTCAGGTCTGTTTCTAGGAAATGACTGGTCTAAAAGCTGGAATAGCAAAAGTACCGTTGCCTTCTGGCAAAAGCAACTTTTCTGGGTGTTTGATGGAGAAAGGAGAGTCTTAAACCTCTGAGCCTGGAGGAGAGAGTGAAATGTTGTGCATTTATAGATAGGTCAGTGAGCTTTCTGGTTTCCCTCTCCCTTTTTTCTCTCCCCTAATTAACAGAGTTGAGGAAGATTGGGGGTCTGCAGTGGGACAGGAGGGAGGTTTATCAGGAGGCCCTTCCAAGAGAGAAAGCGAGGTAACTGTTTGTATCTGAGAAGTTTAAGTAAACGGACAGCCTGTTGGCTCCCTTCCTGACATTCAAAGCCAGAGCTCCCTCCCTCCAGAGGAGTGTCCTGTTTCTGTGTGTTCATTGTTTGGGGCCTCTGTTTGTGTTCAACTGTCAAAACCACTTCAGTGTTGCTACTTCTACTATAGTGTGTGAGTTGGTTTATGTACCAGAACAATCAGACATGACTGAACAGTTTTTTTTTTTCAGATTTATATTTTCTAATGCCTCATGAACCTTTTAAAAAATGTGAGCTATGAGTCTGTGGAATACAAAACTCATTGTTATGGAATTGAATCTCTTACTTCGGGAAATTACAAGCATATTAAGTTCAGCTGCCTTAGCAAAGCTTCAGAACTTCTTAAGGTTTAATATTTTTATTAGTTCCAAAGTAAAATTTAATGTAGCCTTTTTCTTAAAATGTTTTAATGAATGTAAACTAAGGAGGACAGTTCTAAATACAGTTAAATTACAACATGACTTGGTATTTTATTATACATAGGAAAATGGCTTGATCAGATTTAATATTCCTTAGACCTGGCTGTTCAATGGCTTGGATAAATATGTTTCTTTTTGTTAGAAATCTGTCATACTCAGGGCATAGGCCAACATGTTGGCTTTGGAAATCATGTAGTCTGCCCAGTTCTTTTGGTCCTAGATCAGAAAGAGGCTTATGCAAACCCACTGTTTCTGGGGTTGAATGGGAAATTAGGGAAAGAAAATGAGGTCAAGAAAGGCCTAGAGAAAAAACTGCTGGGCTTGTTGGCCTGAGCACCCCCTAGAAAATATGCTGGGGTAGACTGATATGCTCAAAGACTTGTGTAATTTTCTTGCATATGCCTTTGAAAAACTGCAGAAAAGGATCAAAATAGTCAGTCTCCTAAGTTATTCCCTAAGTGAATAGAGACTGAGAAACTACAGGTCATTCATAGAGCAATTTTAAGATCTATTGAAGACTTTGATATTCTGGAAGGCAGCACTCTTTAAGACGAGATATCCTAGGCTTCTATTGGGGTATGAGAAATACTATAATTTATTTATTTTTGAGACAGGGTCTCACTCTGTCACCCAAGCTGGAATGCAGTGGTGTGATCTTGGCTCATAGTAGTCTCTACTCCTGGGTTCAAGTGATTCTCCCACCTCAGCTTCCCTGAGTAGCTGGGATTGCAAGCACACACCACCATGCTCAGCTAATTTTTGTAGTTTTTGACAGAGACGAGGTTTCACCATGTTGATCAGGCTGGTCTCAAACTCCTGTCCTTAAGTGATCCTCCCACCTTGGCCTCCCAAAGTGCTGGCATTACAGGCATGAGCCACCATGCCTGGCCTATAATTGATAATTTATATTAATATGTAGATTTTATTAAAATAATCTTGGCTAATAGTTAATATATGAGTAAACTATATTAGGTGCATATAACTTATAAGTTAATACACATATATCGGGAGTGCTTGCTAGTTTTTTAAGAGATGAGATGTGCATTCAGCTACTGATGTTTTGGCTCAGGAACACTCATTTCCTAGAACACAGCGGGGAGAATGTGCCTCAATATTTTATCCTGTGCCCAGAGTCTTAAACTTTTCTCCAAATTTATTTGTGGTGTATCATTGGACCACCCTTGTCACTAAGAGCTCCAGTGTCTCATGTGGCAAATGATAGTATTATTCTAAATTCTCCTCCATTTGCAAAGACTTCTGGAGGAATTTGTCTTGAGCTTTACAGATTACTTACTGAAAAGAGCCCAGGAGTTATTGCTATCCATTGGGTAATTAGGTAGTTCCAAGGAAAATAATAAAACTATTTTGTGCCTGGGAGATTAGAATGGCACATGGTGACTCATATTAGTCAGCTGAGTAATTATGTAATTACAAAAGAAGGAGAAGAAAACCCTTCAGATTGTTTTTCCTAAGAGGCCCTTTTGGAAGCGTTCCAGCCCATCAGGTACTTATGTAATTAGGTCAGGGGCACAATCCATAAGGAAAAGCTGGGGGATTCATTTAAAAAAATGTTTATGTAAAAGAAACCTGTGAAAAAGAAAAGGAGTTTTTAAAGGATTCACTCAGACTCTACATCTATTATATTGGATGTCATAGCAAATGTCAAGGAACACAGTGTTTCATAGTAACTAGAGGCCGTTGTGTACATGGGGAAATGAAGGGCAGTAGCATATTTTGGAGTAATCACCACTATTTAGCCAATGCTAAGTGCTCTCTCTCACTCAATATAGTAGGTCTTTTTTCCCTGTTTTTGCAAATAAGTAAACAGAGAGGCTCAATGAATTTGAACCTAAGTCCTTTGAATTCCAACACCTACTCTTTCCACTGTACCATACTGTCTATCTGCATTTCTCACCTGAATTATGCAGGTGGTTTTGCTTGTATAGAGCAGCAGGATGATATGGTTTGGCTGTGTCCCCACCCAAATCTCACCTCGAATTGTAATAATCCCCACCTGTAAAGGGCAGGACACGATGGAGATAATTGAATCATGGGGGTTGTTTCTTCTACACTGTTCTTATGGTAGTGAATAAATCTCATAAGATCTGATGGTTTCATAAATGGGAGTTCCCCGTACAAGCTCTCTCACCTGCTGTCATGTAAGACGTGCCTTTGCTTCTCTTTTGCCTTCCGCCATAATGGTGAGGCCTCTCCAGCCATGTTGAACTATGAGTTCATTAAACCTCTTTTTTATATAAATTACCCATTCTCAGGTATGTCTTTATTAGCAGTTTGAGAACAGACTAACACACAGGATAATCACTCATTTCATCTCTTCATTTAGTATAAATATTATCTGCTCAGTGAAAAGCACTGGATTGAAAAATGGTTAACTTGGTGATTTGGGTCATCTGAGTTACCAATCTGGATTTCCTACTTGGTTGATCTAAATAGCTATGCCTTGATTGATGTTTTGTATAAAGCACTCTCCTAACCCCCATCCAATATATGATACCTCAATTAAGTACACACAACTTTCCTCTATGAATACATGCCAATAAATGCAAAATGTCCTGTTTTGAAGGAGTGTATTATTCTGTCAAGGGCTTATTTCATTATACAGGTTTGCTTATACATCTTCACTCAAGTTGTTTTCTAAAAATATTTATAATTGTGTCTACATTTCTAGGACCTTCTGTGTATGCTGATTAATTTTTGTGATGGCAGAAAATCAGTGGTTTCTCTGGCCAAAAGCACTTACTTTCAGATTTCTTTGGTGTTTATCTGATTATTGTGGTTCATCTGGCCATACTTCCATAATTTTAGGGGTTTAAAAATGACATTTCTGCAGAGAAAGAAATTAAGACCACTTTTAATTTTATTTCAGTAAATTATATAATTGCCCCTGATACAGAAAGATGAGCCATAGTTTTCAGCTCATTTGGAGAAGTTTTGTGGATTAGGCTAGGTCGAAGTATCTCAACAGAAGCAGTGAGACATTTTAGGGGTGCTTGTGGAAGAACTAAGGAACTGGGAGAAAGGAAATAATCTCATCAAGAAATGGGCTTCAAAGGGCAGGCTGAAGCTCATCAAGAAACAGGTCCCTCTGCCAAATCTGGAGAAATTTGTCTTCTACTAGTACAGACTCTAGCATTCACATTACTTGACTCAGAATTGTCAAAAGTTTGCCAAGTATCGATTTAGGGTTCTAGGGATCAGCATTGAATATGGTAGAATATGTATGCTTTGGCCTGGCAAATTATCCTTGCTTGTTTACATCACTTTGACTATTGTTTTTCCAGTTGAGGTTTTTGTCATAAAAAAGGTGGGAGACTTTCTGGAACAGGTTGTGAGATTCATAAAGGCAGGAATGCACACTTTGAGTATTTTACCTCTGTAGATGTGTATGGCTATACCACATGCTTTTTATGTAGTGTTAAAAATTAAAGCATCCTATTGGTGTCAGACTTCTGAATAACTATATAAAGAGAATACAACATGCAAAAATAAAATTAAAAATTAAGGACATTATTTTAGCTCAGCATCTTCACATTTGTGTGAAGATACAACTAATCCAAACTGATGTGTTAACTAGGGATGATTCCCTGCAAATTTCGTCAACATTTCAGTTAATTACTTGAAACTGCCCAGTTTACTGAAACTGTTTATTTGTGTGATACGTATTTTTGGCATTGTGAATAAAAAGCAAAATATAGTTCTCTCATGGACCTCAAAGTCTAGTAAAGGGAAAGACATGTAGACAGGTAATTTGTTGTTAGTGATGTGGTGAGCAATATTACACATAGGAAGAGGGCACTATTAACTATTTGGGGAAGAAAAGTTTCATAGAAGGAAAGGGTATTTAATCCGGATTCTAAAGGCTGAGTTTTCTAGGTGGGTGAGGAAGGGTATTTTGGAGATGTGGAAAAGCATATCCCAAGCTTGTATGAGTGTGACAAGTTTCTAGGCTTGGAGTTTTGTGTGGCAACACAGAAGATTGTATATTGAAATGACTCTGCAACAGTAAAACCTAGAAATCTCTGCTTCTCCTTGACTCCCAGGCTGTGGCTGTGGAAAAGAGTCTAGAAGGTACATATATTATGTCAAGGTGAGCTGCTTTCAGGCAGATAAGACACACTGCATCACCTTATGACCAAAGTCATCACGAAATGGTCAGTATTTTACACAAGGATCAATCCCTAAGATAAGAACCATAATACTTCTAATTAAATCTTCACTTCTCAAAAGGTTCATGGTTAGAAAAAATAATAACGCTCATCCTTTTACACACAAGTGAAGTGATTTGGTTTTAGAGAAAAAGTATTATGTGTATTCAGTTTAAGAAGTCAGATAGTTCTATAAGCCTTTTAGCACTACTCTACCCTTTTCCACCACTGATTCCTACTCCCCTAAGGCAACCCTTTTCAGCTTTTCAGCAAGTGTCTTGTATTTCATTCCAATATTTCTAAATTCCTTGTTACACTTTAAAAAATTCATTTTAGTCACTTCCTGGCATCCAATTATAGAAAAAGATTTAACTCTTTCATGTCGCATTTGTGTGCTCATTCTTCCTCCCCTGTTCTCCAATATAGTTATATCATAATTATTTAATCAATATTCAACACTTATGAGTATGCAAATATTTCTTATATATGAAAATGCCATATACTAGGAAGACATTTATTTCTGTCATATAAATGAACTTCTTGTTGACCATCCACTCCTCTTCAACTCAACAGAGAGTTTAATGTTTTAATTCTTTCTGGTGTGCCAAGTCTCCCATGTGCCTTCCAGCTTCTAAAAATTTGACGTCATTCATTTACTGTTCTCTCATCTCTCGTTCTCTTTAACTTTGTGGATTTATGACTTTTGGAAGGAGGTAGAGATAAATGTGTGTCTTTGATATGCCATGTTTAACATAAGTAGAATAGGGCTTTCTGTGTGAAGCCACAGAAAAGGAAGGAGTAGAATTGTAAGTGAAAACGTCTGATGATCACAGAGGAAAAGCAGGTGTTGAGATAAAGCAGAGTTTAAATCACCTGTCAAGGATATGAAGACACAGATAAAATACATACATGTATGGGGGAGGAATAGAAACGTGTAATTGTTGTGAATATTATATTTGTTATTGTAGGAGAAAGGGAGTGTTTCCAGCATTAAGATAGGCCCTGACCTGAGGGTTATAAGGAAAGAAAGAAGAAGCTTGTAAGTACTTTCAAAGAACTGTCTGAAGATGCTTTATGCCTAAAAACCAAAGTAGAATCCAGCCTCTTTGAATCCTATGTGCATAAAAATAGAGGAGAATAAGACTATTTGCAAAGATCAAGCAGTATATATTTGAATTAGTAAAGGAAAAAGTTTTATTGTTAATAGAATTTTGTTACCTACCTGTATAAAAATGAGACTACACATTCAATTTAATCAATATTTTTAAAGACACTATTATTCATTGGGAGCAGCGAGCTGTTAGATGATAGATACGTCAAGAAAGTTACAGTTCAGAAAAGAACATGAGACAAGCATATAAACAAAATAATGCAAGATAAGCTATCATAAGTACAGAGAGAAAGGGGTATGATAGAGGAGAGAACATAGCCCAGCTAAGAATTTATGCTGATGAGAAACTAATTCTATGCTTGAAGGGAGGTAGCATCTTAAATGGACTGTGAAAGAAATGGGTACAAAAATGGTGAGAAATGGATTCTGTGTGAAAAGACTTTCCCATAAAAGCTATGTTATCCTACCAATTTCTCTAATTTAACCCTCTCTCTACCTCCCAAATATATTTGACACTCATGCTACAGGCACAGTATGTTTTGTTTATTGTGGATACTCAGGGACCCAGGCTAATGGAGGCTCCATCTCAGTATATGATTTTGTGAGCACTAAGGGACGAAAACGGAAAGAAGTCCCCATACCCATTTCATTGGGCAAAGCTAATTGGCCTACACCTAACTTAAACTGGACAGAGGAGGTGGTATGTATCTTATATCCATCCTGAGGAGAAGAGCATAAGAATATTGGTTTAAAGCCCTTATTATCACAATATGTGACGGAGAGGATGCATCCCATTGTGTTTCTGATTCCCAAGCCTCTACTCTTGACCATCACACCTAACTGCCTCCCAAATTCTATTACAGATTCATTGAAACTCAATTTTGAGATACAGAGAAGTACAAATGCTAGCGTTAACAAATAAAAATACAGGACACCAAAGTAAATTTGAATTGTATATTAAAAAAATACATTTTAGTGTAAGTATATCCCATGCAATATTTGGGGCATACTATACTAAAAATTATTTTTCCTCATTTAAAATTTAAATGTAAGTAAATATATTTTGCTGTTATATGACAAATGTATCAAAAAAACTAAAATAGGGTAGGAAATGTCATAACTCTTTTAGGTGGACCAGATGTAGAACCACATAGCAGCACAGAAAAGTTGGTTAGATTATAATTGAAAGTATTTTCCTGAAGGTTATCTCCTGCAGGTAGTTCTTCAGGTGAAAATAGTAAAGTAGATTGCAATTTAACAATTATATTCTCTTATTTTTATCCTAAAGCATTCTTCCCTTACACCAGAGGTAGTTTTGTGTTCTCCATTTAGAAATATGTATGTGACTTCTTGGGTGTGACAAGAGAAGAGAAGCCAGGAGTAGTAAAACAGTCATAGAAGAAAAAAAAAAAAAAATTCTAGATTGTGAGATGCCGAGAAAGAAGACAATTTGGTAGAAGCAATGAGATCTAGGTTGCCTGGACACAACTTTTAATAGCATGTTTATAGTTTGGAGCATTCCAGTTTAGTTGGGATGTGAGTTCAGAGTGAAACATGGAAAATTAATTGAAACACTGAAAACTGGAAAGCATCCTTAAGAAAAGGGGAAAAGAAGTGGAGTAGGCTAAGGGGAGAGATTATAGATTTTAAGCAATTGAAGCCACATAATTAACCTAGTAAATAGCAGTACCCCTGGACTACATGGGAGTGTGACTTATGACAAAGTTTGATGGTGATAATTAACTTAATCCCTTCATGCAATCACATTAAACAACTTATTCTTAAGAAAATCTGCTACAACTTCCAGCCTTTGCCTTGTATCACACATGGTCACTTACCTGTCTTTTTCTCTCACAAGACTGCAAGCTTTCCTAGGGGTAAGAATTGGGTTCCATTTATATCTGACACCTCCTTAATCCAAAAGCAGTTTCCTTTGTTTAGCAGGTCCATAGTAGATGTTTATTGAGTTGAACTGAGTTGAATCCTTGGCAGCAGTTCCTAAGACACAAATGCAAAGTTTGCATTGCCATTCCAGCCGGAACCTTGGTTTGAAAAAGTCAGACGTCCTTTCCTCTAGGCATCTGTAGGCTGGGGAGGAAAAGAGTTACAACACGTTTGAAAGTGACTTGCAAACAAATACAAAGAATACTCAGGCCAATAAATAATAGCCCATGTATTCCATAACTGTTGATGGAGTTCTGATACGTTAGTGCTTTTGGAAATCACTTTGCTTTGAATGTTAGGTGAAAAAAATTTAAGTTTCTGTAGAGTACCCAAATCAGTTATGGAACTGGAGCAAGGTTAGGGTTTATGAGGAAGGCTACCACGTCTCTTCCTTACTGACCTAAGAATGTGACCTCAAATGCAGTGGTCCATGAAGTGTCCTGCCTGTACTCATCTTTTGAAATGTATCTTTGGAAAGGAACATATGAAATCACAGGGCATTGTAAACCGATTCATTCTACAGAAATGACTTGTGCTCCTACCCTGGACCTGGTGCAGGTCATTGTCCTTGCTCTTGAGGAGTTCTTGGTTTCATGGGGGTTGGGTGGGGAGTCCATGTGGACACAGTCCCAGTACAGCTTGATCAAAGCTAAAACCTATGAGTCAACAAAGACTCTGAGGTGAGTTAGTGAGACTTGTTTTGAAAGAAGTACTTTTATGTGAATAAATGTAGACTCATAGACAAGCCTCTTTTAAACCTAATGTACATACATTAATTCATCCACTGGTTTTTCGTTCAGATGTTTTTTGACAGGAAACTTGGCTAAGCACTACATGAAATAAATAGATGAATGGCTTGTGATTCATAACCTTAAGAAATTGATTGTGTACTAGTTGGGGGAGGCATGTGAATGCCTCTAATTCAGTGTAAGGAGATGAAGAGGCATAGGAGAGATACAGAGAAGTCCTGAGGGAACCGAATGCCCTCTTCTACCTAGGGAGGTCCGCAGGAGCGCTGTGAAAATGGTGGTGTTTGGCGTGAACCATGATCTCACTTCATATATTTGGATTTGAAGGCAGAAAGCTACTTCAGACAGAACACACAGGATGAGTGAAGTCAGAGAGGCTCTCATCAGTGTGTATATAAATGTTTCCTAGCACTTGCCCCTGAGGGGAAAGGGGGAGCAGGAGAAACCTGAGATGCAGGGAAACTGTGGATGCTGAGTAGGGCATAGCAAAAGAGCTGGAAACATGGAGCACAAACTGTGTCTACCTAGCTGTTTTGCCAAAGGCCAGACAGCCCTGCTTTGGAATCTGAAAAGAAAACCCAGATTATTTATGTGCTACCACTAGCAATATATTGAAGGCCAAGAGGAGCTGAGAGTTATTGAGCTAGTTCAAAGCAATCTCGATTATTGAAAACGAATGAAATTGAATTCTACTTCCTACAGAGTCATTTATTGAGAGACAAAAGCAATTAATATTGAAAATAAAATAATTGCGAATTCTGAACTAAATTACCATGCAGGTATAATGTACTGTCTCATCAGTCTTTAAATACTTCGTGTATTAGAAAATTGTGACACAGGTCTCTGAACCAGGGACTTACACATCATTACCATTTATTCATTCTGCTTTTGCTCAAAAGCAATTCTCAAGAGTAACAAATTAAAAGTCAAAGTTTCAGAAATATTATTCAAAATTTAAAATATACAACCATATCACAGTTTGGTATTTGGATTTATAAATTAATCCTGTCATTTGGTAAATTAAAAAAGAAGATGAAGCTCACCTTGTGAGGTATCCCATAGTTTCTTGATAGCAGCAGATATTTTTGAATATTATTGCGAATTTGGCTTATCACGGAGTACCTGCCAAGTACCATGAATGTATTTGATGAATAATTCTGCTGTCAACAACAAGCATCATTCTGTAACTGATTTATGCACTGAGGGACCTTAAGAATTGAAAGTACAATATATGTAGAGAGATGGTACATATAATTTGCGCAAGTTCCAACTTGAGTTATAATACTTTGTTTTCTGGAAACTACAGGGTCTCTGGAAGAGTTGGTTGCCCATTATCCTTATTCTTTACAAATTTAGAAAACTAGCTGTCTTATGTAGATTTCTACAGAAAATAGATCTCACGATGAAGACTGGGGGAA
Organism: Piliocolobus tephrosceles; assembly: GCF_002776525.5. NCBI lineage: Eukaryota > Metazoa > Chordata > Mammalia > Primates > Cercopithecidae > Piliocolobus > Piliocolobus tephrosceles. The sequence goes on along the minus strand of NC_045435.1, from coordinate 142,780,307 downwards.
AGGACATTAGGAAGACTTGGGAAGGATTGGGACTAGAATGACGAGGCCAATAAAGGGACGGTAGCAAGCAAAGTTACATAGAGAGTAACTTTGATTTGATCCTGCTCAGAGGCTCTGGAATTAGGGTAGGCCATACCCCAGAATCATCACAACCAGCAACCAGAAGCTGGTGTATTTAAACCTCCTCTATGCAGCAAACCTCCAAAAAGAGTCACAGGTGCTGGCTGTTGGGAGTGAAAGTGCATGGGGAGCTGGCATGTTCTAAGATGGTAAAGGGATCTGGGGACATGTGGGCAGTGCTCTGACAGCATCTGCCACACCAGTCGTGTTATATACTCCATAATTATCATTAAATGCTGTGGGAACAACGTTTAATCTAACCAATCTGTCCCAACAGTAAAGAACTCACTATTACCCTGCTGGGAAACATGTCCAACTCTTAGTGTCATCTTGTTTCAGAGCCCAATGTGCAGGGAGAGGTTTTAGGGGGTCAAGAGATCTATTTCCTGCTGGTAACAGGCTGGTCAAAGAGAATCAACACATACTAGGCAGCCTAAATTAGGAAAACAAATCAGGAGCAGGGTAGTCATCTCAGCTGCCTTCAGAGGCCAAGCAGATAACCTCAGTGGGAGAAAACTTCCAAATGGCTGGGTGTAGCGCAGCAGGGGAGAGAAAAGCTTCTGGAAAGCCAGAGAGATTCCCACCTAAAAGCAATAAAATTCAGTCTTAAAGAATACTGGCTCAAAAGTATATTTTGTGAACATAATTTGCCCAGTAGCCTATCAGTTTGCAACATTGTCTAAAACATGACCTTAATATGTGCATAAATATTGTTTTGGACAATTACAGAAAACTTTCTAGAATACAGAAAGCAAATATAAAAGGAGAAGAGTGCTTAAATCGACTGGATTCTTGCCACATGTTTAAAAGTTGGGACTCTGTCCCAGAGCAATAGATCCTCTTAGTAGTAGTTTCATTATAATGAAATCTTTAGTATATATCCAATACGTATCCAATTTATATAGTTGTATGTATCTCAATGTATTATATGATATACATACTTGTATATATGATAAGATAATTCAACCCTTATTTTGGCTGAGAGTTTTGCCATCAGCATTTTGAGAGGATAGAATTCTTTTAATTATTCAGCAAAATATAATGTTGTCTCTTAAAGACAAACTACTATCTTGCTACAATTCTTCCTTTGCCCCTCCTTAGAATCATTAGAGAAAAAAATTCTTTAACGATGAGTGTTCCCCTAAAGTCTGTGTAAATTGATTGACTGTAGCACTAATGACTAAGCCTTGAAGTAAACCATATGTTTAGTGTATGAGCCTTCACTGTTAGATGTTCAGAAGTTGTATTTCATGGTGGCACTCCCCAGTATGTTTCCCATATACCTTGGGATTTCTGCCATGATTCATCATCTATAATCAGGTAGATTACTCAAAGTCTTAGCTTTCAGTCTTGAAGCTTATGGGCTGAGCCTAAATGGTCCCACTGTTTTATTTAAAGAGTACAAGTACTTCTGCTGAACCTTCCATGCTTATTGCATTGAACCCACAAACCAGCCCTTGTTGGCAGTCATAAGCCAGTCAGGAATAGAATCTTAGGATTCTTTTGCAATAAGCATTCTTGTGTTCCCATTATGACTTTAATGTAAGATGCTCCATCATTAAGGGACCTGTGATTATCTCCATAATTTTTCAAATTATGTTTGAGAATGAGAGTGGGGTTTCAGTATTCTGGCCATTTCTCCACACTTAAAATTCAAAACAAAATACATGTCCTTGAGACTGAATTTTAAATTCCTAATCTCTTAGGACAATCATAAGCAAAAATAGATACAAAAATAAAGCCTCAATTAATCTAGGTTGGCTCGCCTCACTGACTGAATTTGCCAGCTAATTGAGTAACTTTCCACTTCCAATTTTTGCTTTGAAAAACTTGGCATAGGAAAGGCTTACTCATTTGTGGACCCTATGGGATGAGAACAGCTTCAAAGGAAAAATGAAAAGGACTTCTTTTGTTTCCGTTCCTTGGCTTTTGATTTATACTCATGCTTGCTTTTTTATTTTAAGAATATGATGAGTCCTTATTCATTCACACTTACTAGAAAAAGACTATTCCAAATGATTGAGAAAGCTAAACTATCATTTTAAAATAAATTGAATTTTTTAACCATTGAAAGTGTATTTAGAACTTGACCTATAAAGTCCTCTAAAAGAGCTCTTAAAGAGATTGAATTATTAAATAAAAATGATGTATATAGAATTGTGATACAGAGATATACTTCTGAACAATTATCATTATATTTGATTCTTTTTCCTGAATTAAACTATTCCCCTCCTGATACTGCCCAAATGAATACTGAATTATGTACTGCACTTCCACTTTGCTTAGGTTATAAAAATTGACTTTAGAGCATAAACTTCCTGTCCATTAACTTTCACCTAAATGGCACTGGGTTGCTATTTGGTTAATTATATTTGGAGTTCAAAGTTGTGATTATGGCTGATTTATCAGATGTAATCTTTTAAAGGCATAAAATTAAATAATGGCAGTATAGGTAAAGGAGGTTAACTTTCCCTCAGTCATAAAGATTAATGGTCTTGATTTTCATAAATATCCGGGATGTTGATATAGTATGCTTTGCTTTTGTGTGGTTGGGTTGTATAAATTCCAAGTGGTGAAATTCAGGGAACATTTTGCCAGCCATGGGTCTTTATAGGTTAAAGGAACTGACCAATCTAATGACTTTTGGTTTTCAGATTGTATAAAGCTTACACAGTTCTGTTCTTTTATCTCTGCCCATTAAACAAATGTGAAATCTGTACTAAATCAACCAGTAAGATATAATCCATGCCTTCATGAAGCTTTGATGGGCATCTCCACTACCAAGTAAAAAGCAAATAAGTACAGTTACTACAACTTATTAAAGTAAAATCTTTGAAATTAAAAAAAACTCAGTGTCCTAAGACAAGAATAAGAGGGGCATGAGTGGGGTAGATGATCTTATTGTATTTTTTCTTTATTGTTCATTATTACTAATTTAATTTTCTCCTATATAAACAAAAACCAACCAGTTGGTTGTGCAATTGATCAAAAATTTGTTGGATTCCATTAAAATGACATGATTTTTGAATTATTAAAATGATTGGTTCTATCTAAGTTTGATAGGTCCCTGTGAGTGAATATAATCTAGACATTTGAAAATTTTTATATTTGTAATTTATATCTTCTAAATAATTCTTATGGTAATAAAATATGCAATCAATGTAGAAAACTTGAAAGTTACAAAAAAACTCCAAAAAAATTTTTACCCGTAATTCTACCACCAAGAGATAACCAGTATTAACGTCTTGGCCAGTATCCCAGTCACTTTCTAACACATGCATAAATATTTATACATGTGCATTAGTACAAGAAATCTAACTATACACATTATTTTACAACCATTTTCCACATTTTGGAACAAGAATTTTCCCATAATATTTTACATTTTTTATAATATAATTTTAGTGGCCTCATAGTATTTAATTACATTGTTGCATCTCAGTTGAGTTAACCCGAGGCACTATTTATGTACATTTGTTTTCAGTTTTTCATTTTTATAAATACCTGGATGCCTATCTCTTTCCTTGCTTTTAATTATTTCCTCAGGGCACTCTCCTAAAAGTGAAATTGCTTGGTTAAACTCCTGAGGCTTTGGATATATGATGAAAAATATCCCCCGGAAAAAAACCATACTGATACAGACTTCCACTAGCTGGAAACATGTCCACTCTCACCATACCTCACTTTTACTATGTACTTGTTTTGATTTTTAACTTTTGTCATTTTAGTAGTCATAAAATGACTAAAAAACCATGTTCTGTACTTTATATTTCATGTGAAATTAGAATACATGTTTAATGATGCTTTAAGATTTGTAATGCTGCTTTAAAAATAAAACTAGAAACAAAATCAAATTTAGAGGAAATGGGAGCTTCTAGGATATGAGCATTGTGGAGACAAAGTTCAAGGTGATGCTGTTTACAAAAGCAAATCAACAAATTACAAGAGAATACAAATAATAGAATGGGAACAACAAAAGCTCCTATTTAAAAAAAGCAAGCAAAATCAGGGCAGAGAATTCTTTGTCCCCCATAAATCAGAGTTTGCTGTAATCTCTGATGAGAAATATATTCTTAGGTTGCTAAATATGGTAGCACCTTAGAATTCCTGTGACTTTTCTCTTGAAAGAGTTTACGTTGACAGAATCTGAAAGAAGTGAGTTGTCGGTGAAAATGACATTCTACTAGAAATGGTAAATGGAAAATCTTAAGTTTGGGATCCCTGGCAATTATCTTTCCCTATTAAAATAGTTATCAAAATTAAATTTTATAAGAAAATTGGGTAGCAGTGTTAAATACAGTGATAGAATGTTAGAATTGAACAGGATTTGGAAGACTGCCTTATCCAGCCACTTATTTTACAGATAAAACAGAGCACTGCAGAGATGAAGTAACTTTCCCTAAGACCCATACCTGGTAAGTAATGAAAGAAAACGTAAATACATTTGAACAAATATTTTGAAAAACATGGGAAGTTCTCCATAATCTAGCACTTCAAATATAACCGTAGTTTGGCATATGAATTTTGAAAGTACTTATTATATACACATAACAACCAATATTTTTATTTTTTCCAAAAGTGGAATCATATTATATATAAAAGTGGTTCTACAAATTGTTCTTTTATGTATATTTTGTAGCGACAGAATGTCTTATTTTCTCTCTAACACGTGGATGGTATACAGTAGAGGGTTGCAAGCTATAAGGGGCCAGATAGTGAATACTTAGGCTTTGTGGACCCTGCAGCTGCTGTCACAATATTCAACTCCGCTGTTGGGTTGCAAAAACAGCTCCGGTCAATATGTAAACAAGTGGTGTGACTACATTCCAATAAGAGCAATCAACATTTGTCCTGCAGATTGTAGTTTGCTAATTCTTGAAATACAGAAGGAAAAAAATTAAGTTGATCTAGAAAACAATGAAACTGAAGGGGAAATACAGTGTTTATCATAGGTATAGATGGCAGGAACTGGATTGGAGTTTCCGGTGTTAGCCATGACCTTGGTTAAGGTAGGTAGACTCACAGGCTTCATGAGCAGAGTGTGAGTACTGATACCCAGATTGCAGGGTTATCTTGAAGATTAAATGAAATAATTTATGTAATTTATCTGTTAGTAGGTAAGAAAATTCTCTCTCTTTTGGGATGGGGTAAAAGCAGAATTTCTGTACTCACATAGATGAAGCATTTGAATAAGGAAGAAATGGCCAAATTTACTGTGTCTCAACAAGTCAAAGACGTACATCATATGGATCCCCTTAAAAGTCGTGTTTCAAACTGTTGGCAAAGGTTGTGTAGACATGACTATTACCAGAATGGTCCTGAGATTTCCTGAGAAAGGATTAACATACTTGGCCTGGAACTTTTGCAATAAGGGAAACATTATAGTTTATTTCATAGTGATTTAAAAAGATAGAAGACTTTTTAGAGGGAAAATCTAATTATAGTGAAAATAAAATTTCATTTATTCATCATTTCCTTCATTATTATTTTGGGGGAAAGATAAATATGACATACAAATAATAGCAAAGGTAAACATATCCAAGTGTACTAGGAGAAAATAAGGAATTGATGTGATGTGGCTTAACTATAAATTTCTCTTATTATAATCATATTTTTATTTAATCTTCCAGTGTATCTACTGGGTAAGTTCAATTGGTATTTTAAACAGAATTTCTATAGCAGTTCCAAATAACTTGATTGCTTTTCTCTAATTGATTTTGAACTTAATGTATTTTTTATGATTTTGTAACTTTGTTTTCTTCTCTGCTTGGTGTAGTTATACATTCAGTTGAGTACTTTAAGATTTGAACACAGACAGCTTTCTTGGTATTTTGTTTTGCTGTTGGTTTTTATTCAGAGCTAGCTGCTTTTATCTAAACTTAAATATAAGCTGGAATAATTCTAATTTATTGTTGTAGTTTAATACCAATATATTGATCCACTAAATTTTATATTTTGGAGAGAAAAGTGTTTTATACTAGTTAAGTATTAATGACGATGGTTGACAATTTAGAGGGAAAAAGTGATTCAAGTTAATATTCATTTCTTAGAATAAGTATATGAATTTTTGAAAAAAGAACTTACTCAACTTAATAACACAGCATATACTCTACTAAAGTTTAAGTAATTAAAACAGTTTGGCACTGGCATAAGAATAAAGAGTGAAATCAATAGAACACATCTGGAAAAACTCTAAATATTGAAATTTAATATAGAATAAAAGTGGTTTTCAACTTGAGAAAATAATAGTAGAATCAAGAATCGATGATGGGAAACAAGAATATAGAAGTATAAAATATCTTTATGGCAAAAGGTAAATGAAGCTAAAGCATTTTTGTAAATGAAAATGGAACGTGTTTATAGCAATAAGTCCATTAATATAAATAATTCAGTGGGAAAATAGATTACATGAACTGGATATTCTCAGAAGACATAGCAATGGCCAATGAAGAAAATGAAAAAAGTGTTCAAGCACACTAATGTTTAAATACATATAAAAGCTGTATTTTGTGTTTTGCCTTTTATTGACAAAATGTAGCCTTGATAGCCAGCAATGGCAAAGCTATAGGAAATCTCTACTCTTATTCCTTGTAGGTGGGACTATAGCACGAAATAACTTTTTCTAGCATAAAATTGGCCAATATCTATTAAAATTTTAATTACAGACATTCTGTAACCCAATTGCCTCGCTTCTCGGAAAATATTCTACAAGATGACTTAAGTTCATATGATACATGTTGAAAATGCTCACTGTGAATTATAACAGAAAATAAAAGCCTGCTGAAATCATGATATGTCAACATAATGAAATATAAGTATTGATACGTGCTATAACCTGGATAAACCTTGAGAACACTATGCTAAGTGAAAGAAGCCAGTGCAAAAGAACACATATTGTCTGATTCCACATCTACAAGAAATGTCCGGAATATGCAAATATTTAGAGACAGAAAGTAGCTTATTGGTTGCCTATGTTTGGGGCCAGTAGAGATGAGACGGGGAGTTATTGCTAATTAAGGGTAGGATTGCTTTTCGGGGAAAATAAAAATGTTATCAAATTAGACCATCGTGATAGTTGCAAACTTCTGTGAATACATGGGAATCATTCAATTGTACATTTTAAATAGGTGAATTTTAGAGCATGTGAATCATGTCTCAAAGGTTGTTTTTTTTAAATACACATGTTCAAAACTAGGAATGACAAAACTTGAGTCATACAACTCAGAGCTGGTGAAACTCTCCTTTGACTTTTCAGATGAGAACTGTGTAACTTAGGACAACTTCTGAGATGCTTCTTAGAGACAAGGAATAATAAAGGGTATCAGTGCTTCAGTTGTCTGGAGTTGTGACTAAAGATGTAACACTACCTTTTGAATAGCCACAGAAGTTTTCCCAGCAAATATAATAGAATCTATAGCAATGGTGGTACCTGCAATGATTTAAATCATACAAATTGCATTTTGAGGAAATTATTTTATTCCCCTCTCAATTCTGCTCTAAAACTTCTGATTCTCTTGATAAGAAAGGTGGTTTGAAGGTGTTATGTCTTCTGTATCTCTTTGTAACTGAGAGAGATCAGATTTGAGACCCAGAGCTTTCCTCAAGCCGTGCCATCTAACTTGGACTCAATTATATTGTTCGCTTTCCATCCTATTTCTTTTTATGGGCTACCTTCTATTTGAAGTAAGTGAAGCCAATTGAGTATTTATGGCAGTGTCATAATTTGTCAATTTTTAAATGCACATATGGTAAAAAACAAAAAAACATGAAATAAATATGCGTGAAAAATGCTTCCAACAGGGCAAAATGTATGCCAGTGGAATCTGACTAACTAAAGTTTAAGGAACAACTTAAAGACTACCACAGTCATAAAATCTTGAAGTTCAAAGGGGTCTGTAGGCCTTGTAGTTTGAGATCATTTGTATTTCTATTTTTTGTTAAAAATGAGGAAACAGACCTTGGGATGTTAGGATCTTGCACAGGGTTACCACGGGTTATATTTTCAGACTCAGTTTCAAGATAAGAAAAGCACTGTTAGCTCCTCTTACTCCATAGTCTCAGCAGTTGTGGTTTAGGAGAGCCAAGTAGAATTAAGCAGTATTTTGTGACTTACCAAGACTCAGGGAAGATCTAATTACCAAATGCCAGTTTCAAATGATCTCTTCATTTCTGATTGCAGTTGAATATTTTTGAACTTTGATTCTCGGGGCAGCCATAGAGACAGAGAAGGGATTACAAAAGTTAAGGAAGATGGGGGGCAGTGGGTGAATAGAACCTAGCTTGCCTTATTGTAAAAACGCCAAAGCTAATTTTGATGATTGCTTTAGTGATACAATGATAACCAAGATTAAAGCAAGCAGGCATCCACTTTAGGATATGAGAACTGGAATTTTAGATTTCATTATAAGATTGCCATCTCAACAAAATAGTAATATAATAGCAATAGATTTCCATTTTTTCTCCATTTCAGTTGAAATATTATCTCATAAATATACTTTGATACAAAAGAGATCTCTCAATTTTATGAGAGCTCTATTTTATTCTTATGCTGATTTATCCCCAAAATATCTTTTTGATATACAGCTTCAATATTCTTGCCAATGTCCATGACATCAACAATCAAAAATAGCATTTTTAAATGTCTTTTTCACATACAGTTGTAAGTTATCCAAAAAAGAACTCCTGCTTAGTGCTCACTGAAACTTTCTTACAGTATTACCAAGAGACATTCATGGTTCATGTAGCTAATTATCGCAAGAGGGTGGAAAAAACATCCATGAAAGGGGTCAACTTCACTCAGTGCTATTGTGAAATGTAGGTAGGGAAAATAGGGAGTTAATAATACTAGAAGGAAGTGCGGTTTTTTTTCAAATTATATTTTTAGGAAACTAACGTTCTGAGACCATGTAGCTAGAAAATAACAGAGCTCTGTGTCTCTCTATTCCACTAGACTCAGAGCCCCACAATCTGAATTCCAGACTAATCCCATATGGGTCAGCTTTCCCAGGCCTCAGAAGTGTTCTACTCATTGATGCTGTTAGATACAAAGGGTAGTGATCAAATGTCATAATCCGTGAGGTTCATTTAGTTGAACAGGAAGAAAGCAAAGAATCTGGGATGCAAATGCCCTACACTAACCCAGCTTATGTGGGCCACACACATGGAGAATGATGTCAGAGGGCTCATGCATAGGAGTAAGGCAATGATGGCTATTGGCTCTGATCCTGATGGAGAAGGAAGTCACTATTACCTGGCACACCTCGGGACTTTTAGATTGGTTAAGTATGCTTCCTTTTAAATACTACTCTAGAACTTCATTTGTTTTTCTCAGTTTTTGGAGTCACTTCTACATTACTGTGAGATTTTTAAAAAAATCGTTATTACCTTAGTTATTAAAACTCCTCGCAAACAACCTGAGATTCTGCTGTTTTGTATATCATTTCTTCCTATATCAAGTAGAAAGAAATATCACTATATCACTTTAGTAAAACTCAAACTCTCTGAAATATTAGTGTTAAAAAACTATCAGATTACTAACCTTTTCCTCTAGACAGTGCATTTAAAAATCTGAATATGTTTTGATAGAGGATAAGTTTCAACTTTTTTAATAGAATAAATGAATCTTTGAAGTATACAAGCAGCACTGACTATAGTTCTAATAGTGTGATACTGATTCAAGCACTGTAAAAGTATTTTCGCTAGATGTGCCACATATTCTAGTAAAGTCTTCTGTTGCTATATATGTCATCTAAAAAGGCTGACCAAGATAAAGATACGATTGTTCTACCCAAAGTATCAACAGAATTCATGACTCTTTCTTATCACAGAGAGCAGAGACTAAAAGTTCTTCAAACAAATGTGTGGTTGAATGACACTGTGCCATATCTGAGAATCTGGAATGCAAATGCTCTATACTAACCCAGGTTATGGGTCACACACATGAAGAATGATGTCAGAGGGCTCACGCATAGAAGGAAGGCAATGGTGGCCGTTGGCTCTGATTCTGATGGAGAAGGAAGCCGCTGTTACCTGGTGTATCTTGTGATTTTAACACTTTAATGACCTTTGTGGTTGTTCTGTGGATGACTCTTTTTTACCAAAAATGAATATATTTTTAAAGAAAGTGGTATTGCTTTCTTTGACTCATTAACTAGTGCAGAAATGTGCAATTTTATTTCAGCAAATGCAAAGATGAATTTAGATAGAATATTCAGCATGTAGAATAAACAGATTTTTTTTCCCTGAATACCCCAAGATTCCCTTATTACTGTGATGTCTAAAGAAGCTGCTGCCCTTTCATTTTAATGTGAGAGACAAATAATTTCCTTATATTTTTCAAGGCTGTCAGATCATAAACAAATTGCCTTTGATAAAATGTGCTTTCCATTTCTCCAATATAATATTCAGTTTTCATTTTCATAAAAGGTTGTTTATTTTGATGACTTGAATTGGGTGACTAGAATGTCAGTGTCTGTACTCATCAGTAAAGATTGTGGACTGAGTTAAAATTCAGGAGAGCAATATGTTACTATCATTTATTATCCATAAATACTTCTCTTTTTTTAATACTTAAAAATCAGGAGTAACAGGTCATTTGAGTAAATAATCTGTGCCCTATTCTTACCTAAAGGTTACTTAGGAATAAAGGCAACTTGGGCAAATCCAGGAGTTTCAACTTCTAGAACTCCTACTCGTATGTCAGTCACCTTTGACATTTTACTCTCCTGACTGAGTGTATATGTGCATGTGCATATGTACACACACATGCACACACACGCACACACCTTTCTCTCTCTTACCCTATCATAAGACAGATTTCCAAAGAACTTTGCATTTTTGAAAAAATCCCCAATTACAAAAATAGTATATAAACATTGTAGAAAATTCCAAAAATACAAAAAAAAAAAAACCCAGAAAAATAAAATAAAAATTATCTTTGTTAATTGCCATACTATACTCCTTTGTCCTCATCTTACGTAAACCTCATGTAATAAGTTATCATTGAAAAGCTGTTCTCCTATATCTTGGCTCACCGGTCTGGTCATGTATTCACAGTGCTGAAGCAGAATGACCCAGCCTCCCCTTACGGGGAGTGGTACTTGCATTCCTCTCCAAAGCCCTGCCTCAGTTCCAGTCAGCAGTGAAGTAAGCAGTGAACTACTACTGCATGCTGGTACCATGTTAACCACTGAAAGCACATAGTTGAGAAATGCATGGATCCTAACTGGCAGATACAGACTGGCATACACTCATTGAGAAGGGGCCCAAGTGCAAGGATATGGCTGATCATGGGTGGACACATGGTTGTAGAGAGGGAAGCCTGCCTGGAGAGGTCATTTGATTGAGTGCCCTTGTCCTACTAAAGGCAATTGAAGCCAGAGGTTGAATGATACTGCCCAAGAGAGTATGAAAAACGAAAGTGAGCATGGGGCCTGACCTTAATGAAATCACATTTAAATAAATGAGCTTGCAAAAGACATTGAAAAGATGCAGAGAAGTAGTTGGAAAACTAGAGAATATGATACACAGAGAGCACGAGAAAAGAATGCTTCAAGACGGAGGAAGTGGTCCATGGGTTCAGACATTGACAAGAGCTGTTTTATGATGTGATGCAGGAAAGAAACCAGACTGGAGTGGATGTAGAGGTGTTAGCAACATTTCTACATGCCTTTTATCACATTTTAATGTTTCATTAATTATTTGATGTACAGTTCTGATGTTTCCATTGTTTAAAATGTGGATTCCTTATGTGCATTGACTATGTGTTATCTGTTATCCCTAGGCCTAGTACCATACTTACCCTATAAAAAGTGTTCAATAAATATTTGAATGAATAAATCTTCCTTTGCAAATCCACTTCTCCTCCTGTGCTTTCACCACTGTTGCCTTCTGGTCTTTCTTTCTCTCTTTTTGCTTCCTGCACTTTATAGGCTGTCAGGTTATATCAGTTCTTTTGCAACATCTGCGTCACAGTTTTTGGCTAGAAACAAATTAACTTCTATTCTCCCAGGAAATTAAATCTTGGCCAGGTGCGGTGGCTCACGCCTGTAATCCCAGCACTTTGGGAAGCTGAGGCAGATGGATCACTCAAGGTCAGGAGTTCGACACCAGGCTGGCTGGCATGGTAAAACTCTGTCTCTACTAAAATACAAAAATTAGCTGCACACAGTGGCGTACACCTGTAATCCCAGCTACTTGGGCCAAGGCATGAGAACCACTTGAACCCAGGACAGGTGGCGGCTGCAGTGAGACGAGATTGCACCATTGCACTTCAGCCTAGGCGACAGAGCAAGACTCTGTCTCAAAAAAACAAAAAAAACCCTTAAGGATTAAAGTTCAACACTCAAAAAATCTGTCCCCCTCTCCCACTCTGAGTGTGCCTCCCCCACCCACAACCCCTCTCCTCTTTCCCGTTTCCCCTTTCATCTGCTTCTCTTTTCCTCCTCCCCTTGCTCTTTTCTAAGAGTTCAAGTTCCATTTTGACCTATCTTAGTTTGTAGAACACACAAGTTGGAGAAGAATCACTAATCACCATACTTCTCCCATGATATCTGAAAGATAGTTTGAGGAGGCAAGAAATAGATTTAGTAGGAAACTTAAAAAAACAGAAAGAGGGTAATACTGAGGAATAGCTAAATTAAATAAAAAGGCTTAAATTATACATTCTCTGAGTCTGGTAACTTCCTTTCTGGTGAATTACACCAAGAGAAAATCAACAAAAGTTATGAAATGGGGTGTTAGCTAGTGCTTTCTTCTACTTGTCCATGATGATGTTTTAATCCTTAGGTATCCATTAACTAAAAGGACTCGACTGAGCTTCCCTGTCCTATGGTACAGTCCCTCAGCACAGAGCACTGCCTGGGCTGCTGAAGGATGAATCTGATTGAGGCAAGAAGCACCATCTATAATGGAGGCGTCATCTATAATGGCGGCCCGCCTTTCCCTCCTGTAATGCTCAGGGGAAGAGCGGCTTATCTTCAGGATGGCCAATTCTTTATGGTTAGTATCAGAAATGAGCCTATCAATCAGCCACATGAGACCTTTAAAGGGGCAATAGGGCCATAAACTTTATGAAAAAGGCTAGAGATTGCATTCAGCCCCCAAGCAGATACACAATTACCCTAAACCCAGTTCAGGGCAGGGAGACTAAATCTTCCTCTAAAAAAAAAACAACAACTCATGAAGTCAAGACCTCCCATACTCATCATGGGTTTTAAAAGCTAAAAGGTAAGAGCAGTTGTCAGACAAATCTTTTCTCCGATAGCTATGCAAAGAGAAGCGCAAGGAAGAAGGAAAGGGAAGAGAGAGAAGAAAGCAAGCCATTTGGCTAGAGCAGGACTGGGAGAAAGGAGAAAGAGTTTTTTTTTTTTTTTGAGTCTATAAATACTTGCCTGCTTTATGAAATAAACACATTGATACTGAGGGAACTTGAAAAATCCCACTGATTTATTCACTTAAGGCAGAAGTTAAAGAAAATCTCATTCCCTCCTATCACTCAGTTCCCTGGTGACACAGAAAGTAAACCTTTTCTAAGGGCTTTCCCAGACAGTTTGACATTTTGTTGAATTAACTGGCATATATCGTACCAAATTTATATGCTGGATTGTTCCACCCAAGCAAGGAATGATTTCCTATAGAATAGAGCTCTTAGGTCACCAAGAGAACTCTGGAAACTTCCCAGAGTGATCTTAATTCCCAAGTCTGTCTCAAAAATTCCTCATCTCACTGTCTACCACCTGGATGTAAAGGCAAGAGTACTGTAAATCTCAGAGGGAACTGCACCGTGGCTGCTTGTGTATACACTGTCACAGCGTTTTGTCTGGCATATGTCAAGCACATCTGAAAGAGGAGGGGGAGGCAGGGAAAGTTAGATGAACGAGCAGTCTTATTGCTGGGACAGTCGACTCTGTCTTGACCCTTCAGTAGCAAATATTCACACATACAAATGTTGAGACACTAAATGTACATTCTGTGGTGTGGCCTCCATTAGGGGAGCCCATCTTACCCGATTACTCATATGAACTACACAGTGAGGCTGAATTGTGAGTATAGTTTCCTAGGGCTGTCATGACAAAGTGCCACAAGCTGGGTGGCTTAAAACAACAGAAATTTGTTGCTTGACAGTTCTGGAGGCTTAGAAGTCTGGAATCAAGGTATCAGGCAAGGCCATGCTCTCTCTGAAACCAGTGGTGGAGAATCCTTCCTTGGCTCTTCCTAACTTCTGGCTTTTTGGCAGGAACCTATTGGGTTCCTTGGCTTGCAACTCAATTACTCCAATCTCTGCCTTTACCAGCACATGGCATTCTCCCTGTGTGTCTCTGTCTTTGCATGGCTCTTATTATAAGACATCAGTCATATTAGACTAGAGGCCCACCCTACTCCAGTGTTCTCATCTGAATTAATTACATCTGCATCAAACCCTGTTTCCAAATAAGGTCATATTTAGAGGGGTAGGTCTTAAACCTATCCTTTGGGAGGGCAGGGGGGAAGAGGGAGTGCACATATGTAGTTTAACCCATCACTGTGACTCTAAGAGATGTTTGAAGTCTTAATTGAACAGACTTAAACACACTTTTTTAATGCAGTTCAATAAACACTTAACTAGAAATCACTGGTATCAAGGACTCTTAGGTGCTGTTGGAGTTATATGAAATAATCAAAATAAGACCCCCCCACCCATTATTTACAGAAACAGGTAAAATTATAGTACTTACAATATACAAAATGCAGAGGATACAGCAGTGATTAGTAATAATAGTAGCAAACCATTTATATAGCACAGGAATATTTGCCAGACACAATCCCTAAGTGCTTTACATTCTTTGTAAACCCTCATGACAACCCTATGTGGAAAGTTCGAGGTAGAGCCTGTTTTTTATGGAGCTTATATTCTCAAGGTATGTTTGGGTTTTTTAGTCCCTGCAGGCATCAGTCATTTCATCTGTAGAATATGATTAAATGAACTCCATGGCCATCTATTACTTTAACATGCCTAGTGTACTAGTACTGTTGTCTCTATTGCCTTGTTGTTACATTTTAGAGGAGGATCCAGGTATTGGGGTATTAGCCTTTAAAGCGTAGCCAGAATGAATTCCACGCAAGCTCTTCCCTTGCCCTGGGATGCAGCATTGACATTTACCAGACCGGATCTACCATGCATCTTCTAAGTCTTGAGTGCCACAAACAAAAACCAGTGCAAAATGGAGACACTAAAATGTAAGGATTTAATGGGCTTCTTAAAAATAAAACCATTTAAAAGTAAGCTTCATGCAAGTTAGGAATTTTATCTCATCACTGCTACTTCTGCAGTGTTCAGAAGAGAAATTGGCCCATTAGTAGGTGTTCAATAAATATTTATGGAATGAATGAAAGTAATTAGCAGGAAATTTAGATCCAAAACCCAAATCATACCAGGGAAGACAGGGTGCTAGGAGATTTTGATAATCACAAGCAATTACTTTGGCCGTAAAATTAAAAATATAAACACGCCATGATACTTTGAATTTAATTTGAGACTTTGCAGAAACACAACCACACTAGAAAGAGAAGTAATATATCTTTCCCTCCACACCCAAACCAACACTCGATAATCCAAATGCCCCATCTGATTTGAGTTGGTTGGTTGTGTGTATGGCATTCCTACTTGAAACTCCTTCTTGCCAAATGAGAAAAACATGAACAAAAAACTACTACTTTGGAACCTTAGTTCTTTCGCTTCCTGTCTAGACCACAAGATTATATACTCTCTTGTCACAATATAATCAGTTGGCTGAGAGGAAGGAGAATAATAATGAATTACGGAATGCTGATCAATGGCATAATTAAAAAGGTAAAAGATTCAAATTGGAAAATACTTGGAGGAGAAACTTTGGTCTTATAAGGAGAGGCATTGCTTAAATTCACCTTTTAGCCCAAAGTAATAAAGAATAAAGTAAGTAGTAGGACACTTTAACATGCCCAGTGTGCTAATATTATTGTCATGCTATTGTCATGCTTAATGTGCTAATACTTGGGGTTAAAAAAAAAAAAGAGCTTCCCAAAGATGCTTGAAAGCCATCAGTATGACATCTAAATGCTTTGGGGACCTATTATTTTCAAAGCAAACCATGCTACCTACAAGTGGCATACACTATTTGGAGACTCCACATGAGGCATAGACAGAAAATGCTGTCTGTTGCCTTTGCCCTGTGGCAGTTCTTATCTTGACCAATCATCATTTCTGTGTTGGTCTTTGTTGCTAGAAGGCTGCATGATGATAGTGTGCCAAATGTCCCTTCTGGTGTTCTGTTCTGCCTCAGTCCTCCCATTGCCTCAGAATTTGCAAACTAAAATGTGTTTAATTTTAAAATTTAGGAAAACAACAATTTGAATCTTAAAACTGGGCAGTTTACAATTTCAGCTCAGAAGAGTAAGCATGAAAATGGGAATAAGGATACGTTCTGGAGAGCCAGTCACTGCCTTATGAGGGTGATCTGCTGTGAAGACCCAGTGCTGTTTGTTAGTAGATGCGAGAGTTCACTCTGTAACCCCATGGTCGAGCTGAGCAACCAGTCACTGGCATGTAAGCCTCAAGATACAAAATGAGAAATGAGAAGTGATACCATTTGGGAGGAAAGATCCATTCTGGGGGGAGCACAAATGAACTACTTGATAGAGATGACTGTTGGAAACACCATAAGATTCCCATAATATTTTAAGAACTTTTGGATTTTCAGATGCAAAGAATGGGGCAAATACCATTTGGAGGGCAAATACCATTCTGATATAAGAACCTCACTAGGTTCTATTGTTTGTGTGAAATTCAGCAGGCTTAGAAATGGCTTCTACCTACCTACAAGGAGGGTTTCATTTTACCCTGAACTCTTTTTCCTGCCTTTTGAATACTGTCATTTTTTTTCTCCTAAATGAGTATTAGGGACAATTGAACGATTAAGACACCCCAGAACAAGAATTCCAAAGTCAAATATATGCAGGAGCCAGGCAGGTGATGTGTGCATCTCAAATAATTTGGGAGTCATAGAAAGGGAATATCTCAGCCATTATGAAGCAGAGGAAGCATGACCATCATGAAGGAGGTAGCAAGACCAATGCTATGTGAAAGTGCAGTCCCAGTGTTCCCAGACTGACCTTGCTGACATTTCTCCCACCTTTCTTTACCTTAATGTGTTTGATCCCTCAATTTTAAAACACAAATTCAATGCAGGGCATCAGTTGATAATCTCTATGTTAGGATGTTGTCCTAAGGATGCCCCTCAGAACGTTAGTTCTGCAAGACAGTGAAAGCCTTTCAAAATAGGTTCCATGATTGTAAAAGTTGGAGAAACAGTGGGTTTAACAGTTAATTAGGTTTCTTGATTGCAGGGTTTCTCAGAACCTTAAATGTGTTACTTATAATGTAAACCTCTAAGAGTAAGCCCTGACTAGGAAGCGTTTCTCAAACTCATCTGACCCTTGGACCCCCTTTCTGTGGATACTTCATCAAAGTACTTTAGAAGACCATGCGGTAATTTACTTTGCAGAAATTAATGTGCATGTAATTCCTGTAAGTGAAAATCCTAGGGGAACAGTAGACGTTGAGAAAGAAACAAATATCATGGCTACAATAAGGATGCCTGTAAGTGGCTTTGATAAGTTAGAAACCACAATTTCATTGTATAAAGTAGAAGTGGGAAACAATAGTGATTTTTTTTTCCATCAGCTACCTTGTGAATTAGTCTTTCTTATTCAGAGTGTTTGGATTTTACAGTTTTAAATTGAAAGTATGTCAAAGTGTGAGACTAGAGTTGGTAAATCATGCTTTTATCCATCTATAAAATAGTCTATGCCTCAGTACATGAGAAAATCTTGACTTCTGTTACTCATTCATTGGACAGATATTTCTCAAGCACCTACTACGTGTCAGGTAATGTGCCAGACACTGAGCAGAGTCTGGATTAAATTATGGATCTAGGTAGTGCCAATTCTAACCAGGGATCAAATTAAAGTATATGTTTTCAATTCATAATTTATCACAATGGAAAACTACTAACACACAAAGGAATAGCGTTTCCTCCCCGTGAGGGTTTTTCTGACATTTTGAAAAAGAATAGCTTTGTCTGCAACTATTTACCAAGTCATAATATGACCTGAGTTGGAGGTTTTCAATTACACAGGTGGCTAAAAATAGCATCTGCTTCCCGGTCAGCTACTGAAAATCAGAATGATAGGAGTGTGTTTATTTTATCCTGGACAGTTGCTACTGACCATTAAGAATCCTGGTGCTATTTGCCGTTACTCGCTAAGAATTCTCCACTTCTGTGTTCACACTGTTATTTGCTCTCCCTCAGTGTCTCTGTCCATCTCCATAAGGCCTAAATCACATGCCACATCTACATAGTTATCTTTGACCCTTCTGACTGGGAGTAAGTGTTTCACCCTTCAAAGCCTACCAAGTTACATATCTGTAGCTTTTTTTAATGGCTCTTGTGACTTTCTCCTTTCTATAAAAAAAAATTAGTTTATTAATTTCTTGAAGAAATGTATATCAAAGACTTACTACTTACTATGTATACCGCACTATCATACTGTACCACTGACAAATGGAGATGAAATAGATACCAAGGAAAATGTGATTCCTACCAGCCTCACTTTTGCAACCTGGTATATGGTTGAATATGTCTTTCTTCTGCTTAATCTGAGCTATAGTTACTGGGGCCAGGACTCTTTTCATACATATGTAGCGCAGTGACTTGTACGTATTTGGCAAATAATTTAGGAAATGTGAACTTGATTTTCCTCACATTTCTCAATCTTGGTTCCCAGTCCTATAGTTTCAGGACATCTTAGCAAAGAAAGTTAATTTTCCTGAAAATAATGTGTCAATTCAGTTTTGAAAAACTGTTAACTCCCTCTCTTTATTGCTCAAATTTAAATTGTATTTACAGGTAAAACCGTCCTCTATGCTTAGTCATCAGGCACAGAGAATATGTAACACAGTCTAAGATGCATATGTGGGGGTCTTCCAGTAATTTAGCAAGTGCTCCTGAAACTTAACAAAAAAAATTACAACACAATTAGAGTGTCTGCTTGCATTTTGTCCTCAAGTTTGCTGAGCTTATTTTTCCATGCAGATCCAGCTCTGCTTTCCTATACCCCATCTTTCTCGGTTAATAAAAATTGTCCTTCAATCTCTGTTTATCCTTTAGCCAACAAACTAGTTTCAGTGGCAGCATTATGGTTACAGCCCACAGAAACCTTTTCTGTGCAGTAATTTAGCTGTCAGTCTGGAAGTGGCAAAAGAGCAGAAAGATGGATGCTGAGCCTGGGGCATTCCTGAGCCAATACCCTACATGTCCCTGCTTGGATGTGTACTTATTAAAGTAGATAAGGAAAGTATTTCCCCTACTTTCTCTAGCCATTGCTATATTATAGCTGGGGGAAATATTTTTACTGGAACTCTGCTAATTGCTGAATTGCTGAGAACCCTCTTATTATGCATATACAGAGAGGGGATGGGAGGGTAGAGATCATTTAGTGAGAGAATTGTCCTCAGGAAAAAAAAAAAAAAAAAAACTGTAGAAGCAAATGACTATGACATTTGTTGGAGAATCCCCTGATAAAATATTATTTCAGCACACTGTTTTGGAGTTACTTGGCAGAGAAGAGAAAGTATGGATTTGGGAGCTTTCTGTAGAAGAGCTTGTATGAAAAGTATAATGATTTTAGGCTTATCAACTGACCAATGAATCAACAAATTGAAGAGTTATCTCTCTTGACACTTCAGTTTGTAGACTAACCAGTTGTTTATTTGATTGTGCCATTAGATTAGATATCTGAAAGAGAAGCTAGAAAACCCGTAGTCAGCCTCTGGTCATCAAAATGAATTGTTAAAAATTAATTAGGATATAGTTTATTGCTTTGCAATCTCCAAAATCTTTATTATGATGAATCAATAATTTGTTCAAAGATTTCAGCTCTCATTTAAATTAAGTCCTTAAATTGAATAGTAAGTAGTATCCACAGAAGCAGTTTTTGTTTGTTTGTTTATTTGTTTGTTTGTTTTTTTGAGACAAAATCGCGCTCTGTCGCCCAGGCTGGAGTGCAGTGGCAATATCTGGTTCACTGCAAGCTCCGCCTCCTGGGTTCATGCCGTTCTGCTGCCTCAGCCTCCTGACTAGCTGGAACTACAGGCACCTGCCACCATACCAACTAACTTTTTGTCTTTTTAATAGAGATGGGGTTTCACCGTGTTAGCCAGGATGGTCTCCATCTCCTGACCTCATGATCTGTCTGCCTCGGCCTGCCAGAAACAATGAATGTTTTAATTCAGGAGCATTATATATGCTTTGAACATGTAATGGCAATTACTAGAAATCTATGGCTATTTTAGATTTAAATTTGCCCACCAAACTTATTTTCCATGAAACTCTTTTCTGCTGATATTTTTAGTGAATAAATGATTCCATGCAAAAGTAGGTTTAAAAAGTGTTACCAATGTATTTCCACTTTTGAAGAGTTACCTTGAACATTTGCATATTAAAGATTCTGAGTAGGTCTTATGATTAAGCTTTGTTTAAAAGCTTAATTTTGTTTCATAAGAAACAAACTTTTGTTGTGTTAAAAAGCTCTGGTTTTCCTTTTTTTCTTTTCTTTTCTTTTTTTTTTTTTTTTGCCTTTTAATAAAACCAAGTGTTTTCAAATCGTACATGACCACTGAAGTCTTCATTCAAATCAGACCAATTACCACGTGAAAGAACAAGAGATCCTCAGTCTACTTCAAGAAATGTGAGGTTACTTTATGAACCACAGTGCTTCCCATGAGGCATTTCTCATAACAGTGGGATTTCTAGGAAAAATCTCATCCAATATGATGGGAGCTATAAATAAACATCATTGTAAGTAAGGACATCAGGTATCTCTTTTGCTTTCCCAGTCTTTTAGATTTGTGTGGAAAAGGAGCAACTTCTTTTGAAGTTATTTTCTATATGCCATCTGAAGTAAGGCAACTATACTTTTGGGCCCGGAAAGAAATACGTTGGTCTTCCCCATATGGTCAAACCCAATATTGATAATTAATGTGCTCCTCAATTAGCATATGTTTTCCTAAACTACTCCTTCTAAACCAAGCACATGGAGCATTATTTTTTTAATCAAGGCATAATAAGCACATAGTAAATGTGCAGATCTTACATAGAGTTTAATAAATTTTGACATATACACACATATATGCGACGTCCCTATAAAGATATATATATGTGTGTGTATACATATACACACATATATCTGCGTATACATATATATTTTTCACGTGACTTTTATTAATATTCTCTTCTGAAATTGCTCTGTGAATCTGCTGCCTATTTTTGTTTGACTTCTATTATTGAATTCCAGAGTTTATACATTCTAGATATAAATATTTTGAGATATAGAGATAGTTTGCCTCTCTCTTATCAATTTTCTTGACGATTTTTGAGGAATAGTTTTTAATTTAGTGAATTTATTAATTTTAAGCAGTTAGTGCTTTTCATATTCTAAGAAATCTTTGCTTACTCAAAGGATACAAAATTATTTTTGTGTTGCTTTCAAGCAGCTGTAAGATTTTATCTTTTTATCTCAGGATCTTTAATTCACTCTGAATTAACTTTTGTGTGGTATAAAGCTGGAATGTAAGTTCATTATTAACACTCAGTTTTTGCAATACTATCTGATGAATAGATTTTTATTTTCTTATTGAATTGTTTTGGCTCTTCCATGAATAATCAATTGACCATTTAAGTGTGGTTCTATTTTTTAATTTTCTATTTATTTTATTGATGGATTTATCTATCTTTGTGACAATGCCACAGTGTCTTCTTAATAGCTGTAACTTAAAGTAGTGAGAGTCCTCCAACTTTGTTTTTTGTTGTTGTTGTTGTTGTTTTTTTTTTTTTTTTTTTTTTTTGAGATGGAGTTTTGCTCTTGTTGCCCAGGCTGGAGTGCAGTGGCACGATCTCAGTTCACCGCACCCTCCACCTCCCAGGTTCAAGCAATTCTGCCTGAGCCGGTAGCTGGGATTATGGGCATGTGCCATCACGCCTGACTAATTTTGTATTTTTAGTGGAGAAAGGGTTTCTCCATGTTGGTCAGGCTGGTCTCGAACTCCTTACCTCAGGTAATCCATCCATCTCAGCCTCTCAAAGTGCTGGGATTACAGACCTGAGCCATGACACCCGGCTGAGCTTTGTATTTCTATTGTATTATTGTTTTGGTTACTCTGTGTTCTTTGCATATTTATATAAATTTCAGAATCGGCTTGTCGAACTTTACATAGGAGCCTGTTGAGATTTTTGTTAGAATTGTGCTGAATTTATAAATCAATTTGAGGAAAACTGACATCTTAATAATACTGAATATTCTAAGCCTTGAACATGGTATATCTCTGCATTTATGTAGATTTGTTTTTATACTTCTCTCACAATATTTTACAGTTTTCAGTGTTGATGCTTACACATACTCTATTATCTCTAAATATTTCATTTTTTGTTCTTGTCAACAGTATTGTATTTTATCTCAATTTCTTATTATTTCTAATATTTGGAAATATAATTTTTTTGCATATTGATTGTATACTTCTACCTTACTAAATTTACTTACACGTTTTTAATAAATATCTTAGAACTTGTAATGGACAAATCATAGTTGTGTTGTCTTTGAATAAAGACAATTTACCTCTTCCTTTTCTTTGTTTTTTTTTTTTTTTTTTTTTTTTTTTTGAGAGGGAGTCTCGCTCTGTCACCCAGGCTGGAGTGCAGTGGCGCAATCTCGGCTCACTGCAACCACCACCTTCCAGATTCAAACGATTCACTCGCCTCAGCCTCCCAAGTAGCTGGGATTATAGGCGCTCGCCACCATGCCTGGCTGATTTTTGTATTTTTAATAGAGACGGGGTTTCGCCATGTTGGCCAGGCTGGTCTCAAACTCCTGACCTCAGGTGATCCGCCTGCCTCGGCCTCCCAAAGTGCTGGGATTACAGGCATGAGCCACCGCACCCGGCCACCTCTTCCTTTTCAAACTGAATGCTAATTCTTTTTCTTACCTGATTGTGCCAGACAGAACCTCTAATACATTGTTGAATAGAAGTGGCAAAAAGTGGATATTCATGCCTTTCCCCCCAATCTTAAGGGGAAAGCATTTAGTCATTTACCCTGAAGTATTATACTAACAGCTGCTTATCATTTACCATTAAGTATTTTGCTAACCTTTTATTAGGTTAAGAGCATTCCCTCTCAATTTCTAGTTTGCTGAGGGTTTCTATCATAATATGTACTTTGAAGATACTTTTTCCATATCCACTTAGATGATAGTTTTTCTTCCTTATTCTGTTAATGTGATGAATAGCATTGATTAATTTTTTAAAAATATATTACATTTGTTTTAGAATAAAACTAGGTTACGAGGTAATATCCTTTCATATATTGCTGGGCTCAATTTGCTAAAGTTTTAAGATTTTTATGACTGTGATCATGATGGATATTAGTCTAAATTTTTCTTTTTTTTTTTTTTTTTTTTTTGTTGTTGTTGAGACGGAGTCTCGCTCTGTCGCCCAGGCTGGAGTGCAGTGGCCGGATCTCAGCTCACTGCAAGCTCCGCCTCCCGGGTTTATGCCATTCTCCTGCCTCAGCCTCCCAAGTAGCTGGGACTGCAGGCGCCTGCCACCTCGCCCGGCTAGTTTTTTTTTTTTTTTGGTATTTTTTAGTAGAGACGGGGTTTCACCGTGTCCACCAGGATGGTCTCGATCTCCTGACCTCGTGATCCGCCCATCTCGGCCTCCCAAAGTGCTGGGATTACAGGCTTGAGCCACCGCGCCTGGCTAGTCTAAATTTTTCTTGTAAGCTTCTTGTTTAGTTTTCTTAACAGGATTATCCTGGCTGCATGCAACGAGTTGTAGAGAGTTGTTCTTCTGTTTTCTGAAAGAGTGTGTATAAATTTGGTATTATTTCTTCTTTGTAAAATTTGCCATTTATCTGTTTTTAAGTGTACAATTCAGTTGCATTAAACAATTGTACAACCGTCATCATGATTTCCAAATTATTTTTTTTTTTTTTTTTTTTGAGATGGAGTCTCGCTCTGTCGCCCAGGCTGGAGTGCAGTGGCTGGATCTCAGCTCACTGCAAGCTCCGCCTCCCGGGTTTACGCCATTCTCCTGCCTCAGCCTCCCGAGTAGCTGGGACTACAGGCGCCCGCCACCTTGCCCGGCTAGTTTTTTGTATTTTTTAGTAGAGACGGGGTTTCACCGTGTTAGCCAGGATGGTCTCGATCTCCTGACCTCGTGATCCGCCCGTCTCGGCCTCTCAAAGTGCTGGGATTACAGGCTTGAACGCGCCCGGCCAATTTTCCAAACTTTTTTCGTCACCCCAAACAGAAACTCTGTAGTTACCAAGCAATAATTCTCCCATCCTCTCTCCCTCAGACTTTGCCAACCTCTAATGTACTTTGTCTCCACGAATTTGCCTGTTTTAGGTATTTCATAAAAGTAGAATCATACATTTGAGTTTGTATCTGATTTGTTTCACTTAGCAGAATGTTTTCAAGGTTTACCCATGTTGTAGCATGTATCAGAGCTTTATTTCTTCTCATTGATGAGTAATATTATCTTTGTATAACACATTTTGTTTATCCATTTATATGTTAACAAACACTTGAGATTTTTCCACATTTTAGCTATTGTGAATAGTGCTGCTATGAACATTGTTGAACAAATACCTGTTTATGTCCCTGCTCTCAACTCTTAGAGTAGAATTGCTGGGATAAACTGTATTCTGCAGTAGCTATACCATTTTGCATTCCCATAAGAAAAAATATGATGGTTCTGGTTTCTTCATATCCTTGCTAGCACTTACTTTGTATTGTTTTGAATTTAGCCATCCTGCTTAGTGTGATGCTATAGATCATCGAGGTTTTTATTTCCATTTCCCCAGTGACTAACAATGTTGAGCATTTTATGTGCTTATTAGCCATTTTTCTACATGCTTTGGAGAAATTTATATCTAAGCCTCTTGCCTATTTTTTAATTGAGTTGACTTTTTATTGTTGAGTTGTAGGAATTCTTTATTCTAGGTATTAGAGCCTTATCAGGTATGTTTTGCAATTTTTTTCTACTTTTAAGGTTTTTAAAAAACTGCACAAAGTTCTTAATGTTGATGAAATCCAGTATACCTACTTTCACTTTCATTGCTTGTGCTTGTAGTTATTTATCTTATTAATTTTTTTTTTAAATTTGATTTTGATGTTTCTGTATTTTGCTTGCCTTTTTATTAATTTCTCATTTGATCTCTTTTACTTACTATTTTCTTCTATGTATACTGTGGGTTTAATTTGCTCTTCTTCACTCTCTCGTGGTGAAAATTTAGATCATTAGACCAATTTTCCTCTGAGCAGTGTCTGTCTTAGCTGCATCTCATAAGTTTGGGTACATTGAGTTATATTATAATTTAATTTAAAATATTTTTAAATTATCTTTCTATGAGTTATTTAGAAATATGTTGCTAATTTTCAACTATCTTTTGACTGTTGGTTTCTAATTCAGTTATGTTCAGAAAACATACTCTGTGTAATATTTGACACTTAGAATTTGTTAAGGTTTTTGTTTTATGACCCAGCATACACTATATCTCATGGTGAATGCTCCACGTGCTTCTGAGAAAAATATATATTTTGTGGTTGTGGAATATAGTGCTTTTTAAGTATCATTTAGGTCAAATCGATTGATAGTGCTGTTCAAATATTCCACATCCTTACTGATTTTTGTTTACTTGATCTATCGGCTCCTGAGAGAAGGAACATTAAAATCTCCAACCGTAATTGTAATTGTACATGTGCCTGTTTCTCCCTTTACTTTTGCTAGTGTTTGCTTCATATACATACACACACACACACACACATTTATTTATTTATTTATTTATTTATTCATTTATTATCATTATTTTTTGAGATGGAGTCTTGCTCTTGTTGCCCAGGTTGGAGTGTAGTGGCTCAGTCTCAGCTCACTGCAACCTCCACCTTCTGAGTTCAACTGATTCTCCTGCCTCAGCCTCCTGAGCAGCTGGGATTACAGGCACCCGCCACCACACCCAGGTAATTTTTGTACTTTCAGTAGAGACTGGGTTTCGCCATGTTGGCCAGGCTGGTCTCAAACTCCTGACCTCAGGTGATCCGCCTGCCTCAGCCTCCCAAAGTGCTGGGATTCTGTAATCCCACGTGAGCCACTGTGCCTGGCCCGCTTCATATATTTTTAAGTTCTGTTATTAGGTGTATATACATTTAGGATTTTTATATCTTCTTTTTGAATTTACTTTTTATGATCTCTGTCTCTGTTAATAATCTATCAAAGTCTACCTTGCTGACATTTATATAGCCACTCCAGTTTCCTTGATACTAGTTTCCATTATATATTTTAATCATTTTTTCTTTCAACCTGTGTACTTATATTTTAATTTAAAGTGTAAAATATGCTTTTAAAGACTGTAGAAGTGGAACTTACTTTTTTCCATATCCAGTCAGTTTATTCCTTTTAATTATTTAGTCAGTTTATATGTTATATAGGTTGGGTTTATGTATACTCTCTTGCTATTTGTTTGCATTTCTCCCATCTATTCATAACTATTCTTCCTTCTCTTTTGCCTTGTTAAGATTAATTTTTTTTGTTTTTGTTTGTTAGTATTTTGATTTTTTCTCTAGGTTCAGTAATTATACCCTTTCATATTTTTGCACTTGTTTTAGGTGTTATAATATACAGCTTCAATTCAGGTTAGCCTATTTGATTTAAAGTTATATTTCTCCAAGAATAATGTGAAAACATTACAATGTTATCTTTCTATTTACCCTCTCCTGTCTTTTGTGTTATTTCTCTAATGTCTTTTACCTTTAGGTATTTTATGAAATCCAGAACACTTTGTTATTCTTGCTTTAAGCAGTAACTTCTCTTTTAATAAATTAAGAAACAAAAAATATTGCTTAAGATTACCCACATTTGTCTTTTCTTGAGCTCTTTATATTGAATTTCCTTCTGACAGTATTTTACTTCAACCTGAAGAACTTTCTCTGATGTTTCCAATAAATATTAGTAGAATGCAAGTCTGTATAGTGCAAGTCTCCTGGTGCTAAAGTCTTTAAACTTTTATTACTCTGAAAACATCTTAATATCACCTTTATTTTTTAAGAATATTTTTGTTGGATATACAATTCTAGCTGGAAGCTGGTTTTTAAAATTTCAGTAGTGTAGAGATGTTTTTATATTACCTTCTTGCCTGTATTATTGCTAATAAACACCTGTTATTCTTACTGTTCCTCTGTATGTAATGTGTTTTTTTTCCTTCTGGCTGCTTTTAGATTTTTTTATTTTAGCATTTTTAATATTATATCATTAGGTATGATTTTTCTTTTTATCTGTTTGGGATTCATTAAGATCCTTGAATTTAAATAGTTAAAATGTATTTTGATATAATTTTATGGAAGATTACTGATTATTTTTTGCTCAGATATTTCTTTTTAACAAATCTGTCTTTTCTCTTAGGGGATCCTAATTGCATGTATGGTAACCTATTTTGTGTTGTCCCACAGATTACTAAAGCTCTATTCTTTTGTTTATTTCCATTTTTAACAACATGCTTCATTTTAGATAGTTTTCTGTCATTCTTCAAGCTCTCTGATCTCTTTTGGCATTTGAAATCTGCTATTGTTCATCCAGTGATTTATTTTTTTCCAGACAGTATATTTCAGTTCTAGAACTTTCATTTGGTTCTCTTATAGTTTGTGTTTGTCTGTGGGGGTTTGCCATTTGTTCATTCATTATGTCCATCTTTTATTTAAACTATTGAATATATTTACAATAACTTTTGAAATCATTGTTCAGTAATTCTAACATGTCTGTCATGCCTGTGTTTCTATATTCTGTTTGTTTCTCATGGTTATTTTTTCAAGATTTTGTTTTCCAGTAATTACTGAGTGTGTGCTGGGCACAGTACATGCTATGTTGTTGGGACTCTGGTTTGTATTATCATCCTTTAAAGAGGACTGAGTTTTGCTCTGGGGTTCTATTTGTTTTGCAACTGGGCTTTCACCTTGGTTTTAGGCTTTCTTGGGACAAATCTAAAGTAGCTTTATTTTAGGGTTAGAGTTGTCATACTTTTAAGATATGGCCTTTATAAAGTTTCCACTAGATGCTCTGGGTATTCAGCAATTTTTATCCACTCTGGCAAACTGAAATGTCGTCCAGTACTGTGTGGCTTTTGAAATCTTTGTTCATCTTCCACCCCCTCAGTAGCTTTTCTCTGGCAGAGTTCTCTCAGTCTCATCCTCTGAGTATGTACCTCAGTATTTGACTAATGACTCAGTAAGATCCCTTTAGTGTGTCCAATAGCATTTCTTCCCTATTTAGTACCCTATTCTTCACATTCTATCTAACTCAGCGGTTCCGTGTTCCAGTTTCCTCCACCTCTTCTCGGGGAATCTGCTGCTTCCTGTTAGAGCTCCTCTTCTCTGTGCCGCAGTTTGGAATGCCTTCCCCAGCAGAAACAACTCTCTCGTGTGTTTCCCTTTCCTCAAGGGTTACAGTCTATTGTGTAACCCCCGAAAGCAGTTGGTGTATGTGTTTTGTCCAGATTTATAGTTCTGTAGAAGAACTATGAAGGTTAAATTCTATACATGTCACTCTGTCATGGTGGATACCTATAAGTGTACAACCCCCCCCCCTTTTTTTTTTTGCAATTTGTAATATAGTATAAAACTTTTATTTTTGTTGACTTTTAATCATCTGTTTAGATTACAATGGAAATATGTTGATGTCATCAATACTTATTTGATTGTTTACACATAATCTTTCTATATGCAACATCTTGGATATTTTGTGACTAGAAAATTACTGACATTTGGAAGGGGGGGTCTATGAAACACTATTTTAAAGGAGATGTATGAGTTTTTCTTTTGGGATTTAGCAGAAAATGGAGGATAATGTTTCAGTATTATCTCTTACTGTCATGGTGTTTTTCCTTTTTTATATTCCATCTGTTTGGGTTTCTTTTTTAATGTTTGTTTCCAGATCTTTGGATTTTATTTTTATTTTTAATATGTATATTTATTTTAATTTAATGTTTAAATTAGATTTTAAAGTCAATTTATTTTGAGTACATTTTAAAAGAGAATTTACCAGCTTGTATAAACCCTACCATAAACTGATTTATTCCCTTAATTATCAGCAGTTTTGCCATGACTTCACAATACATTTTTATGCAATGAGCATGACAGACAAATCACTTATATGCCATTCTTTAAATATGAAATTACAAAGCAGGGCTTGCAGCTCTTTAAGTTGGATAAGCTATAGATTAATAGGATCCATTATTTTGAAGACAGTATAAGGCATGCATCATTCCAAAAGCAGAATACCAAGAGGAGACAACTATAGATGTGGCACCTGAAGTTCAAAATATGGAATTATTTTATCAGTTGGGATTTATTCTTTGGCAAGCAACAGTGTCATCTATTCAAAATATGAAAATAGAATTTCTTTAACATAATAATGTAAATGTAAGCCATAAAATGGTAACACATCCTAAATTGAAGCATGAACTAATCATTCTTAGGTTAGTCAACTTGTTTTGGGGCTCTTTTTAAATAGTGAATATACTTTTATTTGCCATTTCATGGAATGGGAAAAATCTGAATAAGTCATTCTTCAAAGATTTTCCAGATTCCAGTAAGAAGCATGTTTGGGGAAATTCTCAGTCTAATTGTGTTTTACCATTCTTTCACATTTCTACCTACCCTCCTTTCTCTTCCTTCCTATATTTTTCTTACTCTAGGCTCTCATCTGGCCCCTATCAATTTTTCTTTATACCATTACCACTTCAATTCATTTATCTTCGTTTATTCTTTCCTGAACACAAAACTGAAGACAAATATTGCAATATTTGTAAATAAGATTTTTTTAGTCTTGTTCAGTGCCTGCTTGTCCCCAAATGATGAAATAAACACTTGGCTTCATCATCTTCCTTTTATCTTGTGACCCAGCCCCTCCGTAATTGCTCAGATTTGTGTGAAATCCAGTTGCATGATCTTTATTTTGACTAATCTATTAAAATAATCTGAACTTCAAGTGTAGCTGAAATTCTTTTGCGCTATTATTGCACTAATGAGGGTAGGCTAAGCTGCTGTAACAAATAGAACAAAATACATAATGTTTAAATGTGAAGGAAGCTTGCTTCTTGTTTATGTAACAACCTACAATGACCCAGCCCCTCCATAATTGCTCAGATTTGTGTCAAATCCAGTTCCATGATCTTTATTTTGACTAATCTATTACAATAATCTGAACTGAAAGTGTAGCTGAAATTCTTTTGCACTGTTATTGCAAGAATGAGGGTAGGCTAAGCTGCTGTAACAAACAGAACAAAATATGTAATGTTTAAATGTGAAGGAAGCTTGCTTCTTGTTTATATAACAACCTACAATGGGTGATCTAGGTTGGAAGCAATTCTCCTCCACATAACAATGCAGGGACTCAAGCTTCTTACATCTTGTGGTTTTGCCATTCTCTATATCCTTGATTAGTCAATGTGGTCACTATGGGTTCACTATATCCAGATCTCTTAGTGACAGATAACATAATGGATGTTCACTCAACTATTAATGTCCTGGGCCCAGAAATGGTCCATATCATATCCACTCATATTCTCGTTGTAGGAATGGTGAATTCTAATTAGCCCTGAATCATAAGCCCATCCCTCATCCAGTTCCCACCAGAAGAACATGCAATGGGCCATCCATAGGAAAGAAGAGTTTTGTTAAGGAAAGCAATAGTGGGCAAATTAACTTCAGATGTTCAATACATCTTACAAGATTTCCCATCCTTGTTGGTATACTGTGTCATTTGATTTGATTCTTACAATTTGCTAATGTAAGAAGGTGATTGAGGGAAGTCAGGACATTTTTTCTCAGAAAAATTTTTTACCTTACGAAGATTTTGAATTGTTGAAGAAAAGAATCAAACTCTGTAAAATATATATATATTTATTTATTTATTTATTTTATTTATTTATTTTTGAGACAGAGTCTGGCTCTGTCTCCCAGGCTGGAGTGCAGTGGCCGGATCTCAGCTCACTGCAAGCTCCGCCTCCCGGGTTTATGCCATTCTCCTGCCTCAGCCTCCACAGTAGCTGGGACTGCAGGCGCTCGCCACCTCGCCCGGCTAGTTTTTTGTATTTTTAGTAGAGACAGGGTTTCACCGTGTTAGCCAGGATGGTCTCGATCTCCTGACCTCGTGATCCGCCCGTCTCAGCCTCCCAAAGTGCGGGGATTACAGGCTTGAGCCACCGTGCCCGGCTCTGTAAATATTTAAAGAGATTTATTTTGAACCAAATATGAGTGACCATGGCTCGTGACACAGCCCCAGGAGATGCTGAGAACATGTGTCCAAGGTGGTTGGGCTACAACTTGGTTTTATGTATTTTAGGGAGTCGTAAGACATCAACCAATACATGTAAGATGTACATTGGTTCGGTCTGAAAAGGTGGGACAACTCACAGTAGGGGGTTGGGGAAGTGGGGGCACTTCCAGGTCATAGGTGTATTCAAAGGTTTTCTGATTGGCAGTTGGTTGAAAGAGTTTATCTAAAGACCTGGAGTTGACAGAAGGGAGTATCTGGGTTAAGATAAGGGGCTGTGGAGACCAAGATTCTTATTATGCAGATAAAGCCTCCACATAGGCTGTTTCAAAGAGAATAGATTGTGAATGTTTCTAATCAGACTTAGAAAAGTGCCAGACTCCTTACTTAATTCTCTCCTGGATGAGGAAAAAGATCTGGAAAGGGAAGGGGATTCTCTACAGAATGTTGATTTTTCCCAACAAGAGACAGCTTTGCAGGACCATTTCAAAATATGTCAAAGAAACGTATTTTTGGGTAATATAATTCAACTTTTTTAGGGCCTGCTATCTCATTGGTATCTTATTGCTACAAAGAGCCTGTTTTGTCTTAAGGACTCTATTTTAATGTTAATACTGGTCAGCTGTGCCTGAATTCCAACCAGTGGAAGGTATGTTTAGGCCTGTCTGACCACCTCTTCCCTTCATGTCCTGAACTGGTGTTTCAGATTTGCTTTAGAATGCCACTGGCCAAGAGGAGGGGTCCATTCAGTTGCTGGGGAGGTTAGAATTTTATTTTTGATTTACAGAATCTCAGGTTTTGAAGGATGTATATTTGATTTTTTTATCCCCAAAGTGAGGTCAGGTGTAATGGTGCAGATTGTAGGTGGAAGAAGCCATAATTCCTGGGTTCAAAACCAGAATCCATCATGTCTTACTTGTATAGCCTTTTAGCCATGTAACCTTGGGCAAGTTAGCCCTTTTAAGCATCTGTTTCTTCTGCCATAAAATGGGGCAAGATGATAGTAAATACCACATAGGTTCGTTCGGAAGAATAAATCAGATAATACACATAAATTACTTTGAAGAATACCTGGCACATAGTAAAAGCTCAGTAGTGTTAGAATAGTAATGGAGATTGTTGTTATTACAATTGTTATTCATCCTGTCACCCAAGTACATACATGTTTTACAGGTATGAACAATTTTTGGCACCAAAAGAAAGCGCTTGACAAATGTTAGATCTTAAGGATAAAAAGAAACACTAGAAAACTATAGCATTATTTATTTAACTTCATGCCTTCTGCTTGCTTTGCCCTGTGATGGTATTTCCATTTGTTTCCCGAAAAGTCAATATTTTTTCTGTTTCTTTTTTTAAAATAGATTTTTATGTGGGGCATGTAAACAGTATCTGAAACAAGGGAAATTAAATTCTCCCAAGTATAGGAACAAAATAGTAAGAAAGCTATGAGCCTGAAATCATGGTTCACAAGAAGGTTGTAAAGGACAGTAATTTTGCCAGCAAAGAAACCAAAAATAAGTAGGAATGGGGGTGGAGGGAGATAAGCAATTTCACAGTAGGGATCTAAGGGAAGGGGTCAAATTCATATGAATCAAAACATTATTTGGTGAAACCTTCTCGTGGTGAAGGAAGAGCTTCATTTGGTTTCATATTAGCTTATTCACACTTCTCTTTGCTGTTGTCTCAATCCTCCAGCGACTTGATACACCATGTCTAATTCTTCATAAATCAGCTAAACTTTAGAGTGATATTGACAGTGGCTTTCCCAACTCCATTGTTTTCTGTCAAGAGTTTTATTCGGTCTCAAAACAATTTGCCGTGAACGCCCTTGTTTGCTTGCCACGCTGGTCTTTGTTCAGGCTGAAAACTTTGATTTATAACTGTATATAATTGATGGCTGTGGGGTAGGGGGACTATAGCCCATGCTCCTCCTCTTTTAATCTAGCTTTGCTTAGAAATCCATGTAGTGGAGCATTCTCAAGGGAACCGGGCTGGGAAATTTTCCATATACCCAATGGGAGGCCATTAATCATGGTGAGGAGTGTGTTTGTGAAAGTAAAGAAAACAAAAGTCAGACCACCTCAAGATGGCTTATCAAAAGAATAGATGTTAAAGCTAATGTATTCATTGTGAGGCATTTCTGAAGAAAAGTGAAGCTATTTGGTGAACCAGATATATTTGCTACTCCAAAAGCAAAATTTGACATTAGTACTTCAAGTTATTAGTATTGAAAAGCCGCTCCCAGAGTCACTGACAAGTTGCTAAGTTGCTGACTGGGGAGCAGATGAAAGCTCTTTTTTAAATGGCACAAGTCTCTTTTTTTCTAATAATGAAAAAAGAAGGAAAATACAGATTTTTTTGGCAGCTTTATCACAATGTAGCTCGCAGAACCTGTCATTCTAATATTTGCTGAATTGAATGCCTTGTTCCCTCCCCACCCTGCCCCCTTTAAGTTTTACTAATTCAGCAAGAGTCTGTGAAACTTTCTAAGTTGACATTTCTTTAGGGTGCAGAGATTGATACTAAGTTTCTGAAAGTAATTAGAGATTCTTCTCAAGGGTTAGAAATAATAGAGTGAACCAATTTGTTTAAAAACATGCATTGTAAAGAACAGACTTTATAATTTATTTTTGGTTTATTTTGGTTTTCCTCCATAAAAATTACCCTGCAAACTGAAGATACTTTGTTTTTCAATGGCATGCTCAGAAAAAAAAAAAGATGTGTTTTGCAAATAATGCTAAGACCAGAGTAATATATCACAGTAGTAGAAAATTAGAGTCAATTGGAGTATACAGAACATTTGATTTTTATTATTTACACAAAGTATTTTAGTAATTGAGAGTGTTTTTCCAGCAGGGATAAATAAAGGAAGCACAAATAAAACCAAAGAGAGTTGAAAGTATTGATCGGGATTCAATCATATCCCATAAAAATATCCCAAATTATGAGGCCGGGCGCGGTGGCTCAAGCCTGTAATCCCAGCACTTTGGGAGGCCGAGACGGGCGGATCACGAGGTCAGGAGATCGAGACCATCCTGGCTAATACGGTGAAACCCCGTCTGTAATAGAAAATACAAAAAACTAGCCGGGCAACGAGGCGGGCGCCTGTAGTCCCAGCTACTCGGGAGGCTGAGACAGGAGAATGGCGTGAACCCGGGAGGCGGAGCTTGCAGTGAGCTGAGATCCGGCCACTGCACGCCAGCCTGGGCGGCAGAGCAAGACTCCGTCTCAAAAAAAAAAAAAAATCCCAAATTATGAAAAGAGTATGTTGAAATACTATTTGATATCAGTTCACTGTATTTAGTAAATTAACTGTTCTTACCATTGAAAAAGCACTTAAAGTGGTCTGAAGCAAGATGTTGTAATTCATTTTTTCGTGCACCTATTGATAGAGACATTTAAAGTTACTTGTTTTATTTTGGGTTGTTTTATCTCAGTGAGGTTCAGCAA
This sequence comes from Piliocolobus tephrosceles, assembly GCF_002776525.5. Lineage (NCBI taxonomy): Eukaryota > Metazoa > Chordata > Mammalia > Primates > Cercopithecidae > Piliocolobus > Piliocolobus tephrosceles. The sequence goes on along the minus strand of NC_045435.1, from coordinate 142,745,341 downwards.
TAGCAGGCCTCTCCTTGAAAGAGAAGCCAAGAATATTTACAATTCATTTCCTCTTATTTAAAGGAGTTTGAACTGATAAATAGTTTCCATATGAATGATACTGGAGTCAAGATGGAAATAGTGCTTTTCATAGATTCTATTCCTAGTTAAATCCAAATCCTTTGAAATCAAGAGAAAGACAGTTCCCAGATGTTGGTATATTAGCAGTCAGAGTCCCCAGTGAATGACACAAAAATCAGTGGGCCTTGGAGAGCAATTCCTCCACATTGACCTGATGTAGGATGTGACTTCTGTCCAAGTCCACTGGTGTAACTTATCAGAAAAATATACATTAACCAAATGACAGAAATCAGTAATTAAAACCTATAGTTAATCTGAATGAAAGCACAGAATAATACAGACATAAGTCAACTTTGAAGAATTAAAAATCCATTTCCTTGAAGGAGGTGAGAGACAAGCTCTGAGGGAGCTAGCTTACCTCTTGGCACCTTTGCATGTCATCAAAAATAAACCCTCTGAGAACCATGCATACCTTTTTTTTTAAGTTCTTGGGGAAAAATAAGTACTTGAGGAAACATTTTAATATTGTCTATTCTTAAGCCTGTGTATGCTTCCGGTGTTCATTCTTTTTTCTAACAGCTTTGCATTTCAGAAACAATGTTAACTTGTTTTGCGCAAATATTTTAATCTTAAGAACTATTTCACTGCCTGTGTTCAATATACAACTTCCAAACTTCCAAACACAAAACACTGTCACTTTTGTCACCATCTCCTGTGCTCTGAAGATGTTTAAACCTGAGAACAAATATCATTCTGAACATTTTCCATTGAACACATTCCTGTTGTCTGATGCTGTCTTATAATGTAGATGTCGTTCCCTTGGGGGACAAAATTTTTCATTAGACTTTTGGGATACAGCCCTTAATATAGACAATGAATCTCTTCTCACTTCCTATATAAACAGTTCAGATCAGACAAAGTATTCATGGGACTAAGGAGACAAAAATGCTCTCCCTCAAATGAAGTCTAACTTTTAAACCGTAAGCAGAGAAGAATTTCAGAAACAGCCAATATACACTTAGAATGAATAATTGCTGTATGGTGTATCACAACAACCATCTCGTTCAAACTCACACTCCATTTTTCATGTGGTGGAAAGAGATGGTTTCCTTCAAGAAATGTTTAAGATGATCCATGATTTCAAAACTGCTACATGTATATTATTAAAATAAAATATGAAGCCTATTGGCTGTGTTCCAGAAAAGCTGAACCAGGTTAAAGGACATAATGAACAGTTATAGCTTTGCGTGCAATTATTTAATTGGGGAATAGATTTTTCTATCACCGTCCCTGGCAGTAGCAGCCATTTGATCCTGGGGCTTGGATTAAATGTTTCATCAGTAGTGCCTATTTAAGGATCTTTATAGAACAACAAGTCAGTCCCCTGGGCAAGCCCATGTCAACTGCAATAAAGAGATCCGTACAAGTGAGTGAGAGGTATTTTTTTTTTTGCAAGATGTACAGAGAATTGAATGTGCGCCGTGCTGTCTGGATGCTTTCTGAGGTTCGAAGATACATATCTCCTCATGGCAAAGGTTGGAAGCTGAACCCAGCCTGTCAGTGGAATTTTATGATTTCCTTAGGAAAATGAATTCTCAAGCTACTGCCCTCTTTCTGAGCTCAGGTGAGTCCTTGGCAAACAGGAAAAGTGTAGAGAAGCTGTGATTTACCTTTCTTAGGAAATAGCAGCTTCTGAACTAAACTTTACACTGGACAGCTCGTTGCTTTATGCCTTCTGCAGAATCCACCATCTGTTTCACATGGGGTAGATATAAATTTTATAGACTTCTCAATTAGGTTTTAGTTTGTTTAGGGTTTTTTCCCCACTTACTCTCTAAGTGCTCATATACATAAATGCAGGCAGCTAAGTATGACTGGAATATTTGTGGAGTGGGCACTAAAAGGCATTTGTCACATTAAAACAGTTGGATACATTTAAAAGCATTCTGGAAATTGAAATCTGAACATCTGTATTAAAAAAAGGCAAAAAATATAATCTGTTCTTGCTACCATCCGTATTCATGTAAAAAGGTTTAATTTGGGGTTTATGTTTCCCTCTGTGGTGCTGTGATCATGTTGGTTTGGTCTGCATATTCTGCAAGTTATCTCAAAATTGATAAAAATGCGTCCTGCAACTTGGTTGAATAGGAAGATGTGTGTGGAGATTTATTTTCAGAATCTGAGGGATGGTGTCGGGGTGTGCTGTTTCACTCAAATTAAGAAACCAATTGCAGCACAATGTTCTTTTATGGACTTGTAGTATTTGGATAATTGAATGGCTATGCTCTGCCTCACTATAGCTTAAGAGGCATCTTTCCTAGATTGGGGAAAAGCAGAAACAAGTGCTTTTACAGCCAGGCTCCAGGAATCTGCTGACGAGGCACTTAGGAGAGAGGAGGCAGTCTCCTCTATTGCTCAGAAAAGTTCACAAAATCTTTCCCATCTGTTAAGTGATGGAAAAAAGTATCCAACCGAAAAGGTTGCAAACTGTTGTGATGTTTGAGCTCTTTTGAGAACAGAATGGCAAAGCAAATACTCAAAATGCCTTTTTCTCTTAGTTTCATTTAGAACTTTTTGTTTGTTCATTTGTTTGCCCAAGATATTAAAAAAAAAAAAAAAAAAAAGAAAAACTGTTTCCATGTAAAGTGTCTCTATTCTTCTATTCTGCTAATTTGTAAGTAGGGATTCCTCAAGATTTTAGAGGAAATTGAAGCGTAATCTAGTTGTCTCTCTTATTTTTGCTATTGTTCCTAATACTACCTTTCACGGCGTGCCTGTAAGATATACAATATCCGTTAACTCCAGCCCTCTCCCCACACCACCAAAAACAGGCTGCCACCTGGAATTTGTCATCTTTGATTCAAATTACATGTTTGCTCTTTTTTTTCCAGAAAACAATGTGGGTGATTTTTTAATTGTACAGAAATTTTGCGAATGCCTTCTTTTTGATAAGATATGCCTCTGAGAGAAGTATGTTGTCTTGCCATGTAATTGTTACTGGTTATGGAGACATTTTTCCACTGAATGGATTCCCAGATCCTGTCACCTGAACAGGAGTTTCAGGTGTAAGGGAGAATGATGCACTGGTCATTTTTCCTTGTGCCCTTATTCAGTCTCTAATGTTCATTTAGGAGGTACAGAGAGACGACTTACTCTACAGCTAAGAAAAACCGAAACATTTCTTACAGCATTACAGAGGTAAAGTGAGAAAGGGGAATTTAAGTTTTACAATTGCCTTTCCACTAAATGCCATTCCACCCCCATTTAGAGCACAAGTGTTGCTTGCAATGATATTGACTATGGATTAGTCTTCTCTCATGGTCATGCCATGCTCTGATACAGGTGGGTTATTAAAAATCTCTTGCTCGGCCGGGCGCGGTGGCTCAAGCCTGTAATCCCAGCACTTTAGGAGGCCGAGACGGGTGGATCACGAGATCAGGAGATCGAGACCATCCTGGCGAACACGGTGAAACCCCGTCTCTACTAAAAAAAAATACAAAAAACTAGCCAGGGCGAGGTGGCGGGCACCTGTAGTCCCAGCTACTCAGGAGGCTGAGGCAGGAGAATGACGTAAACCCGGGAGGCGGAGCTTGCAGTGAGCTGAGATCGCGCCACTGCGCTCCAACCTGGGCGACAGAGTGAGACTCCGTCTCAAAAAAAAAAAAAAAAAAAAAAAAAAAAAAAAAAAAAAAAAAAAAAAATCTCTTGCTCGCAGTGGACATGTTGGTCATGAGTTTTGCTACCTTCTCAACTGGAGAATTAGGCTTTGGCTGTTTTATATTTTGTTCAATGATCCAGCATTATATAAAGCTCTCTGATACTTCTTTTATACAAGGAGCTGGATTGGGACAGATTCTTTTAATTTTTGTTAGTGAAAATTAGGGAGTAATATTTCTCAGAATGAAACTACCTTTGCAAAAATTGTAACAGTGAGAAAATAATGACAGTGAAAGAGATCTGATCTGACCAATCCCCATCTTGCCTTTAGCCTCCAAACTGCCCTTAATTATTCCTGGGCTTGGGCCAAACTCACTTTGGGAGACATTTAATGTATGGTTTACATGATAATAGCCCTTCCCCCAAACTAGAGCACCTTTTTAAAACTAGTGAGACACCATCAGGCTAGGAAGATGAGATAAGCCTGAATTCTGCTTACACGTAGACATAAATGATTACCTGCCATTATTCTGGAAGTCACAAGGTTTGCAACTTCCTCAATTATTCCTGCAGATAATATCACTGTTGCAGAATCTAAGATTGGTCTTTTGAGATATCTTCTCAGGTTTTTTTGCCTGTCTGATGATGACCATGGCTCCACCTGGACTGCGGACCACTCCTGTGGCCAAGCCAGAAGTGACTAAGCTCACATGAGGACCATTTTCCACACCTCTGTGATTGCACCCCCAACCAATTGGCAACAAGCACCCATTGCCTAGCCACCCCTTTCTCTTTGCTCAAACTATCCTTGAAAAACGCTAGCCTTCGAATTTTCGGGGAGACTGATTTGAGTCATAATAGAACACCAGTCTCCATTCAGCCAGCTCTGTATGAATTATGCTCTTTCTCTATTGCAACTCCCTTGTCTTGATAAATTGACTGTATCTGGGCAGCAGGCAAAATGAACCCATTTGGTGGTTACAAGGACCTCCTGTGAGGATGAAGCTTAGAAATTATCACCACAGTGTTATATAGACTAAAATGCAGGACTCTTTCTATCACCAGTATTATTCTGGGATTGAAATATACTTTGAGTATCTTTCTCTTTCTTGCCTGGTGTGTGGTGGATTGCCAATACTCTCATTCACTTATCAAATGCCTATTGTCTGCCTTTAGAGGAGGTGCAGAGAGGTTTAGGACAGCACTTCTCAAACTCTAACATCAAATCACCTGTGAGACTTCTGAAAATGCAGATTCTGACACAGGCAGTCCAGGGAAGTGCCTGAGACTCTACAGTCCCAGGAGATGCAGATGCTCCTGGTGTGTGAGTAGCCAGGTCGTGGAGTACCTGTATGAACTTACAGCAGAGCAGGTTACATATGCACTTACAAACAGAGAAGAAACTGTGAGGAGGGGGGCTTTCAGTCACTATGTGTGAGTCCCACGTTGTGCTTAAGTGAATATGGAATTGTCTCTGATCTTCACAAAACCAAAGCCATCTATCTGGCTTGAGAGAAAGGTATATAAACTTTAATTGCATTGGAACTGACACATAGAGCTCTGTATCAAGACAACATGACACTAGGGGAGGGAGCAGCTTTGTTCATGTGGGTTAGGGAGACATCACAGGAGAAGAAAATTCACCTGGGTCTTGAGGGGTGCGAGGTGTCCAAACTGATGAGGTAGGGATGTGCCATTCAAAGGTATAGGCACAATGCAGCATAAAGGGTTTGGGGGAGCTGACAATTCTTAGATGGGGTACACATGTGATAATATCAGGAAATGCAGTTTATATTTATGTTTAAAAATATACCTATCATGTCCCAGGCATTTTGTAGATATTTTAGCCTACAACAAACATGAAAAGGAAGGAAAGTGACTTTATTTTTGCAAATGAAGAAACTGAGGTTCAGGGAGATTATGGAAATTGTTGACAGGTACATAGCTTGTCAGAGATGGAGCTGAACTTTAGGCCCAAATCTCTGTGACACCAGATCCCTGGCCATTAGCCCTCTGCTGAGTCTGGGAAAGTAAGCAGAGGCCAGATCACAAAGAGCTTTGTAAATCACACTAAGGAGTTTAAACTGGATCCTCTGAGCAGTGGGAAACCCTGGAAGGCTTTTAAGCAGGAGATGGCATTTGGAGTTTTGAAAGATTGTTCTAGGAGGTTTGTGGATGGTAAGTGGAAAGGAGAGCCTTCTGGAAGTAGATGAGAAATTGATGACTACTAAGTACTCAGAATGGTCAGCCTATGTGTACTCTAAGAAAACATGAACCTTGTGAAATTCAGGGAGTTTATAGTCTGGTCCAGGAGAAGCACATATACACACAAAACAAAATACCAAATACAAGATCTGTGTGTACACTCAAGTTCAGACTAACAACCCAGAACAAAGTGCCTGAGGAGCAAACTAGCTTGTAAGTGGATATTGTCTAGACCCAGAGAAAATGATGACAGAACCTAGCAATTCTAAGGATTCTACTGCCTTAAGAACCAGTCATTGAGTTACTTAAACTGAGCTGAATTTTCACATGTTCACAGTTATCTGTTACTTGCATACAGAAAGTCTATTCAGTGCTGTTTTCCAGCCTATCCACTGTTAATATCACTAAAGTCTATTTGAAATTCTTCCTAAGGTGATGCCTTCTCCATATCATTGGGTGATGGCATATGTAGCTATACCCCTATCAAATATGCCTAATAGTCATTTATTGAGCACCTACTATATCCTGGGCAAACAGCAAAAATTCTCTGGAGGAACCCCATGAAGAAGGTAATGTCATTCTCATTTTACAAAAAGAGGACATTGAGCAGACACAGTGGCTCACACCTGTAATCTCAGCACTTTGGGAGGCCAAGGTGGGTGGATCACTTGAGCTTAGGAGTTTGATACCAGCTTGGGCAACTTGGCAAAATTTTGTCTCTACCAAAAATACAAAAAATTAGCAGGGTGTGATGGCGTGCACCTGTCGTCCCAGCTATTCAGGAGGCTTAGGGGGAGGATGGCTTGAGCCTGGGAGGCAGAGGGTGCAGTGAATCAAGATCATGCCATTGCACTCCAGCCTGGGAGACAGAGTGATACCCCATCTCAAAAAAAAAAAAAAAAAAAAAAGGAAACTGCAACACAGTAGTTAAATAACTTGCTCAGGTAACAGGACTACTCAGAATCAGAGTTCTGATGTAGGTCGTCTTGTGCCAAAGCTCTGGCCTTTCACCTTAGGCAAGACTCTCCTGATGTCTCACATCTTTAGTCTGCTTCCTAATTTTCAAAACCATTTCACTTTTGTTTGATGTATTTTTCTTCCTACAGATGCTTGAGAAAAAGGTAAACAAATAGTTACCTCATTTGACAAATGAGAAAAAAGACTGAAGAAATAAAGGAATTCTCTCAAGGTCACAGTTAAGTAGGGCTGCTCTTCCTCCTTCTGGCCTCTGGTCCAGTGATTTTTTTCCCTTTGGCTGAAGACTTCATCTCAAGATTGAGTGGCTCCCAAACTTAGCTGTATATTGCCATCACCAGGAGAGCTTTAAAAATTACAAATGCTTGGCGTCGACTTCTAGACATTCTGATTTACTTGGTGTAGAATGAATCAGAATATTAAAAGCTCTTCAAGTGATACTGATATGCAACAGAATTTGGGAGCCACTGCCATCACTTTCAAGAGAGTAGGTCTGGCACTGGTTTCCAGCAGTGGTTTTCAAAGTATGGTCCCTGGACCAGCAACATCAGCACCATCTGGGAACTTCTTATACATGCAAATTCTTGGGTACCACACTAGACCTATGAAACAGATACTCTGGAGGTGGAGCCCAGCAATCTGTGTTTTTAACAAGCTTTCCAAGTGATTCCAATGCAAGCCAACCCCCTTGGCCATACATCCTCCCAACAGGTTTATGATGTGGAACATGGTGACCAGCTGTCTGCTATTTATATTGAGGCCAGAGCTGTGGAGAAATATATTTAAACCCAAACGACAGTACAAGGCATTCAGATTTGTATTGAAAGATGGATTTCCTGGTGGTGTAGGTTGTGAACAGCAAGAATAAAAAGCTGAGGGAGGATTTTGGAATCTTTCTGGGGGTGGCCAGAGTATTGTACCATCAAAAGAAAAAAAGGAACAGGAAAAATGGGCCTCTGGAGAAGAATGAAAGCAATAAGTATTATCATCTGATTTCACTTTAGTCATTTACAGTTCTTCCTTCCTGCTCTTTGAAGTTAATGGTGATGTCTTGCTAACTGGCACCTTTTGTTTTCTCCTGAAAATCTCAATGCATTTGAAATCTACATCTTCCAAACAGTTGAGCGCTGTGGCCGAAAGCAGGCTCCACCGCCTGGGAAGTGAAGGGGCTGAATTATGAATGGCAAAGTGACTTCTCTCCTGCCTCTTTCCCATTACTGGACTACTTAATTGGCATCATTTCCCTGCTGCTACAGTTATTTTTTTCAACATTACAATTTTAAGTAACTCAGTATATTAACCAATTTCCCTAATGCCCTTTGTTGCATGTTCGCTCGACGTGGCTGGTTTTTGTCGTATTTTTCAAGTGTCTCCCACTAGACTTCACTCAGTAGCTACTTGGGTTAGGTTTGTTGATCCTTGCGACAATAGTTTGTGAAAGAATTAAGATTCCAGGATATTGAATTAGGGGCGGAGTTAATGGAATATAATTAAACCGAGAACTTGTATGGAGCCTTAAGACGGGAGAGAAGGAAGATACGCATTTATGTAAGACCAGATACCATTGGAGAAATTGTGGAGAGAGTTAGGCGAAGTCGTATTTAAATTTAATGTGTAGATTCCAAAAATCCAGTTGTTTGACGGTAGTCATTAGTCACCAATTCTAAGATGCCTTATACACAAAATATCCTCCTGTAATTTAGTAAGTTATCTATTTTTAGTTGTATCATTTTGTATCCAATAACTGACTTTATTGACTCCGACATCATTTGACTTTTTCTGTTTCCCTCAGGTACTGAGAAACAGATAGTTAAAAATGCAGTCAAAACGCTGAGGAAGAAGGGCAAGAGAGGGTGGAGAAAAGGGCAGCTTAGCCACTTTTACCTGGGTTGAGTGGGTGTGTTTCACCTCCTAGTATCTCAATATGATTAATCTGGGGGTGGACCCTGCATATTCATCATCTGTCAGTTGAGGCTCCCGGGAAGACTAATCTATTCATAGACACGACATTGTCAAAGGAATAGGTGCCACAGTAAGAAAGTGGCTAGCAACTCCTGCATCGACTAAGAAATGATGTGGGATATAAAGTGCTGTTTCCTTTCCAGTTACCTGAAACCTCTCTGACCAAATCTTCTCTAGCCTGTGAGGTTTTGCATAAGAAGGCACAACGCTTTTTTAGCTGATAGCCAAGAATAAAAGAGGTATCTTCACCACCTCAGAAATCTTGCTTTATAGGTTATTCCTTTTAGTTCTTTTGCAGCAATTTAGTTAAATGGGTGCAAGTGACTTGAAAGATAGAATAGCAAACAATCAGATACAGTAATGATTCTACCCTTCATGTTCCCATCCTTTGTGCCATGAATGAAAGAACCACTGAAACTAAACAATACATGCATGACTTGATTTGCGGTGCACTGGACCGCTTCATGGAGATGAACCAAACACTATTTGATGACTGTACCCAACAATTTACTGCGGGGAAACTAAAAGAGAAGCTAAGAGAAGCAGCATGGGTTAAAATAGAGATCTATTCAAAGCAAATTTGCAGGTACTATAAAAGAAAGTAACATGAAAACATTGAGGGGGTTACTTGACTGTTTTTATGAAATAGTAGTACAATTTCATCATGGAAGGGGAAGGAAATTGATTTCACTAATATTCTATATGAAAATATCTGCAATCAGAAATACTTTCCAAAAGTATGCATGCCTATAGGCCCAGCTACTCAGGCTTGAGGAGGGAGGCTCACTTGAGCCCAGGAGTTCTGGACTGTAGTGTGCTCTTGCCAATCAGGTGCCTGCACTAAGTTCATCAATATGGTGACCACCTTGGAGTACGGGACTACCAGGTTGCCTAAGGAGAGGGTTGAGCCTACCCAGGCTAGAAAAGGGGTAGGTCAACAGTCCCATGCTGATCAGTAGTGGGATTGTGCCTGGGAAGAGCCACCATACTCCAGCCTAGGCAACATAGTGAGACATCATCTCTAAAAACAAAAGCTTTCCAATTCTTACCTAAGGGAAAGCAGTGCCACCAATAATGTGACAGTAGATTCCTGGGCATGTCCCAGATCAGGTCCAAACTCAAGTTCACCTCCTCACTGCTCTCACCTCCTCATTAGCCTTAGTTTCATATCCGTGTCACAGGTCATAGGTGGTTCTCCTCTGGGAGTGTATTTTTGGGAGATATGCTTTGTGGTCATCCCAATCTTACCCTTACTTTAACTTGAATTCCAAGCATGTACTGCATGTCAGTATTGTACTGGGTTAGACTCAAAATTCAAAATTCAAAGAGAAAACCATGGTCCTACCCTTAAGTTGTTTAAAGTCCTTTGGAGATTCAGACATGAAACTGACTAATCCACAGTACCATGTGAATAAATACTGTCAATTTTTGTTTTATTTTTTACTGAAATATAATGTACATGCAGAAAAGTATACACACACAGCTATGAGTTTTCACCAAGAGCAAGGGGAGCACTGTACAAGGGGCCAGGGAAGTCTGGGGAGGCTTCTCACAGGAGGTGGATCTGGAGGGGTGTTCTGAAGGGTGAGAAATTGTTATTTACAGGCAGGCAAAGACAGGCAGTGGAAAGGACAGTTGATATTCTAGGACAGGAATCCTTTCAGTCTACCTTCCAGAAAGATTTTCATAACCCCTTGGCTCTCACTGGTCAGCATCTCTTAATCATAGTTAGTTACTCAAATTGTAGCACATAACTTAGAAGTTAGAGATCTCTATCATGCTGTATTATTCATGCTTATTTTTCTGATGGATGGCTTTATTCTCTGAGAAGGTGAAGTCAGTGATGCAGAGTGAGAGCAATTCCTACCTGTGTAACATTGGGTAAAGATAGTCCCCCTATATAAGGCTTAGCTTCTTCATTGTAAAGGATTGCTGGGAAAAGATGAACCTAGATCAGAATTGACAAACTATGGCTGGTGGGTCAAATCCAGCCTGCCACTTGTTTTTGAGAATAAGGTTTTATTGGACACAGCTATGATCATTTACACATTGTCTATGGCTGATTTTGCACTACGGTGGAAAAGTTGAGTAGTTGAACAGAGATTGGCCCACACAGCCTAAAATATTTGTGATCTGGTCCTCTACACAAGTAGTTTACTGACCCCAATCCTATACATTTACCATGTGTTTGTTATTAATAATTGTTCTGAATAAATCCAGTGTTAATGCCTAACATACTATCTTCCTCCTCAACATCAACCCTTTTCCCCTGCAAAATGTTCTTCATTTTATTAGGCTTGTTGTTAAAGAAATTTTAAAGAATGTTTTCCTCTAAGATATTTAAGATGTTGCAGCCTCATGACATCCCTACCTTCAGTGGCTGCAGTATCAACCCCGTGAAAGCCGAGGCTTGGGTCCATTCCCCGCTGCAACCTCAGTGCTTGGCTGTGTACCTAGCACAGAGAAGACTTGCAAGAGTGAGCCTGTGAGAGATAAGTGATTAAGTAGTCATGATTGGAGGTGGTGAGCATAAAAGGGAAGATGGTAACAGAACAGGTAGGCACTCCCAGAGCCCTTGGCTTTAAATGCAGCAGTTCATTTGTCTGACATGCCTGAGGAAAATCGGCCCCCTTCTTACCTTTTCTGCCTTCTTGACGAAAGTCCAGTGTCACCTGTCCATCCTTGTTTCAGAGGAGACACAGACCTATTGAGGACATTTATAGGTATTTTTGCAACCTTGGGAAAAGGGAGGGCTAGATTGTCAAGACAAGCTTTCAAAGGAAAAATATTAATGTAACAGAATGTGAATGTTCTGAGTGAAGCATTTCATTTATAATGTCTTAGAAAAGAACAACTTACCGGGGGAAAAAGTTCATCTGAAAAATACCAAGATTAAGATGCATATGTATCATTGAATCAAATTATATCTTCTTAGATATTATTATACTATTAACATTGTTCCATTACTGTCAATTTTCCTCTACCTTTCTCATGAGTATTTTCAGGACTAAAAAGAAAAAAAAAAACTTTCATTATGTAGTAGAAGATGCCCAAACATTTGTGTAAAGGTTTTCTTGATGTCAGTCTGTCCATGGAAGGTCACTGGAGTCCTTCCCTTTGGCCTTTGCTCTCCTTTTTCGGTTCTCCTGGTTTCGGCAATCATAGACCTGAATGTGGTGCATTGCAGAAGTACCTTTACAGAGCTTGACTTACCTCCATCCTGCTTTCCTTCATTTGTGTGTGCAGGCCCCTGACTTGCACATGCAGGAAAGGCATGGGAAGCCATTAGTAGCTGTTCATAAATGCTTTTCCTTATGGACTACCTTGGCTTCTTGGCCTACTATCTTAGTCTACTTTAAAATATCATTTCCTGGTTTCACCTGGCCGGTTTTCTACTAAACGAAAGCAATATCTGCTTTGCCTTTTTACCACAAAAACACCTAGCTACGCTTTTAGGGGATGAGAGGTGACAAAGTGCTCATTCATTCACTCATCCCTGGATTGACTGTCATATCCTCCAAAGTGGCAAAGTGATTGTCACTTTAAATATGGTGACAATCAAAACAGACAACATCTGTTTTTACATTTACATCCTGGGGAATGAGAAATAAATCAGCAATCATTGAATAAATAGCAAGTTAAGGAAATAAATGACAAGTAATATACAGAGATTTTTAAATGTTACAGTGCTTGGACAGAGGAACAAATCCAGGTGCCATTTAAACTGTGATCTAATTAACAAGAAGGAGCCAGCATGCAGAGACCAGGAAGAAGTGTGTTCTAGATATAGAATTTAGTTGAAGGCTGGGGTGTGCTTACATTTACACATATATATTTGAAGGTGAATGGCTTAGGAAAAGCAGAGAAGACTTTAAGCTCAGAATAATAAAGCCTGAAGTATAGCCAGAGATCTGATTTTCAAGAATACATGTACCTTTTCAGTAGGATAACCAACCAAATTGTTTTATTTTATGTTTCCATTGATCTGAAGGAGTGGTATTAAACATGGTATTTGTGATCTGATAATGAAAGATAACTCTGCTATTTTTATTGCCTTATCCAATTCTAACACTAGGCAAGTGGGAAGGCTCCACAGAAGTTTTCATCCTGTGTTACTGTTCCATTTAAACAAGGAGATTCCCATAGCCACTCGGTCAAGTGTCAAAACGGACAACACACAGGGTTATATACCAAGATTTAAGCCATCTCTCACATGTCTGGTGAGATATGGAAATGGGAATTAGAGAAACTTGGATCATTACACTAAGGTTGAGATTCAAGTCCATTAATTAATCCTAGACTCCTGTTAGCTTTTAGCACCACACTCAGAGCTGAAACACAGATCATGCAATTGAAATCATGGATTAGAAAGGCTAAAATAGAGTCAATATGCCTTGCACAGGTAACATTTAAGGGGTGGTTGGAGGTGATTATTGGATTTATTTGGTGGAACATCATTTCTGGAATTCCATAGTATCATTTAAAGAGATTTTTGTTACTGACAGGTCTTGGGTCTATCTTAAGAGTTAGTAGAAGCCAAGATTAATGAGGATTTTTGGTGACTAGAGGCTTCACCTTATGGCACTTCTAGTCTCAGAAAAGATACTTGATGACCTATGCTATACCTGAGCCTGTGAGAGTTCCACAAACTTACTGGAAACCAGTCAGAAGAGCAAAATATGCACATGGAAAAGAAAAAAAGGTAATAAACATGTACATCAGAAAGTGAAAGCCTCCTTCTCTTGTTCCTGTGCTTAACATAAGCACCTATGAGTTTTTGTAAAAATATGTGTAATGAGATAATTGTATTATCTAGAAATAAGTATATCCTTAGAAATTATATATATTACATACGTATTTTGTTCTATATTACTGTCTTGAAAATTGTTTCACTTTGTTTTATCTTAGAAACTTTTCCATATCATTATGTATAGATCTATATCATTTTTGTTATTTTAAAGGCAACACTGTATTATTTTGCATAGTTATATCAACATTTATTTTACCTTGTATTGCTAAATCTTTTTATTATTATTATTACATTCAATATGCCCTATCCTTGGCATATTTTCTTTCTTTTTTTTTTTTTGAGATGGAGTCTCACTCTGTCACCCAGGCTGGAGTGCAGTGGCGCAATCTCAGCTCACTGAAACCTCCACCCTCCGGGTTCAAGCGGCCTCCCGAGTAGCTGGGATTACAGGCACCTGCCACCATGCCCAGCTAAATTTTTTGGTATTTTTAGTAGAGACGGGGTTTCACCATCTTGGCCAGGCTGGTCGTGAACTCCTGACCTTGTGATCCACCCACCTCAGCCTCCCAAAGTGCTGGGATTACAGGTGTGAGCCACCGCACACGGCCGGCATACTTTCTTGACTCTTTCCGTAGATGCTTTGCAGTGGGATTGCTGGATCAAAATGCATTTACTTTTTGAAAGGCTATTTGTAATTTTCTTTGAGTACCAACATACATTCCCACCAAGAGTGTATGAGGATCCCTGTTTCCCCATATCCTCTTCCACCCTGGGTACTTTAACATTTTTATATTTTGGCTGCTCTATTTAAGCAAAAACTTGTGTCTCTTTGTTTTGATTTGTAACTCTTTAAAATAATTCAGAATAAAGGGTAAACACTCAGGACATGAAGTTTGAGAATGATGTCTGTTGTAAGCATGGTACAGGTCTACAATCCTTAAATCAACATTTTTGGATGCAGATTTATGAAAACATTTAAAATTTTTCAGATTTTGAAAGATAAGTACAGATGCCATAAATTAGGTACCACTCCCAGGCTAGTCTGGGCCGGAACTCCCTAAGCAAGCACGTTAGTATTTCTGCAGCAAAATGTATGAATCTCCTCACAAAATGGTCTAAGATGGCAGATATCCCCACGTCAGTTCAGGAAAGATTCTTGCCATGAAATATATTTAGATTGACCAGGCACGGTGGCTCACACCTGTAATCCTAGCACTTTGGGAGGCGGAGAGGGGTGGATCACCTGAGGTCAGGAGTTCAAGACCAGCTAGGCCAACATGGTGCAACCCCATCTCTACTAAAAAATACAAAAAACTAGCCAGGCGAGGTGGTGGGCGCCTGTAGTCCCAACTACTCAGGAGGCTGAGGCAGGAGAATGGCGTGAACCCGGGAGGCGGAGCTTGCAGTGAGCTGAGATCGCGCGTCTGCACTTCAGCCGGGGCGACAGAGAAAGCCCCCTCCCCAAAAAAAAAAAAAAAAAAAATACAAAAATTAGGCGTGGTGGCACATGCCTGTAATCCCAACTACCCGGGAGGCTGAGGCAGAAGAATAGCTTGAACCCAGGAGGCAGAGGCTGCAGTGAACCAAGATCGCGCCATTGCACTCCAGCCTGGATGAGAGAGTAAGACTCTGTCTCAAAAAAAAAAAAAAAAATATATATATATATATATATATATATATATATATATATATATATATATATATAATATACATGTTCAAAATATATATATATATTTTGGGAGGCTGAGGCAGTTGTATCACCTGAGGTCAGGAGTTTGAGGCCAGCCTGGCCAACATGGTAAAACCCCATCTCTATTAAAAATACAAAATTCGCTGGTGCTGGTGGCGCATGTCTGCAATGCCAGCTACTTGGGTAGCTGAGGCAGGAGAATTCCTTGAACTCAGGAGGCAGAGGTTGCAGTGAGCCGGGATTGCTGCACTAGAACTGCTAGACTAGAGAAGAGGACTCTTCTAGGATCAGTAGATAGCACAGAGGTAGAACCTGTTGAGGGAGTGGAAGACGAGAAAGCTTGAAACCATGCAGAAGTGGCTAAAAGGAGCTGCCAAGATCATGAGTTAAGTTCCCCTCTGTTCTGCATTGCTTTCTTTGGGTGGGAGAAATGTTTTACCATTGGCCAATGGTTGACTTCATTGTTGGTCATGAAACCATTTGGGGAGTTCTGTTAAGGACTCAGTGAGTAAATGAGTACTTCTTAAAACATTTCACAGGTGATGTGCACCATTGTAAGTGACAGGAGAAATGAACTGACTTCTTCTCACAATTCTGTTATTGGACCGCATTCCCCTTCCTCCTCTTTCATAGTTAAAGATGACTTACTTGACCCAAATGTAACTGCCTTGCTTTAGGCAAAAATGGAGGAAAAGTCTTATTCTTTTGATGATTCATTAACTGCCTAAACTCCTGCCATCTTCAGGAGGATTTTTAAAAGCCTACTAATTCAAGAACAGATGGACTAGAAATCATGAAAGATTTGTCCCCAGGTGACAACAGAAGGCCCTCTTTGAGCAAGGAGAAGGAGAATAGAACTGGAAACAATACAGATCTTTCCTCAGCTAATTCTCCCAGCTAATTTTCTAGAGATGAAATAACTTGCCTGGTGTCACTCAGTTCCATGAATTGAATGTTGCTACTATAAAGTACATCATATCCACTTTAAAAAGTATTATGAATGGGAATCTTATTTTCCTCCATTTTGATGGCAGGTCTTAGGGTTGTCTATCTCAGCCTTTTTCACTCTTTCTGTGTCTCTGCTTTTGATAATTCCTTCTGGTCAATAAGATTCTTCCTGTGAGTTTATTCTGATTGCTTGGAAGAGATTGTGTGAGGATTGTGTTGGGGGAAGGATTCTGAAGCTAAATCTAGCTTAGGTACCCAATTAGCAGCATGTTGTGAAGGTGTGGACACTCCCATCGGATAGGTATGCCATACAGTTTCTGCCTTTGGACTGGGTCATCTGAAATCCTTTACTGTCTCAGGAGTCTGTAAAATATATATTTATTTGAAAATATATAAAAAAGTGTCACTCTGTTCAGTATCATCAGTCAGCAGGGAAATGCAAATTAAAACCACAATGTGATTTTACTACACACCTGCCTGAATGGCTACATTGAAAAAGACAGACAATACCAAGTTTTCACAAGGCTGTGGTACAATCAGAACACCCATACATTGTTGGTGGGAATATAACTTGGTAAAACCACTTTGGAAATCTATCACTATCTACTGAACATGCACGCATCTTATCACCCGTTCATTCCATTCCGATGTATACATAGGCACTTTGGAAGGCCAGGGCAGGGTGCAGATTCTTTGAGCCCAGGAGTTTGAGACTAGCCTCTGCAACATGGGGGAAACCCCATCTCTACTGAAAATATAAAAAATTAGCTGGGCATAGCAGTGCACACCTATAGTCCCAGCTATTCGGGAGGCTACGGTAAGAGGACTGCTTGAGCCTAGGAGGTGGAGATTGTAGTGAGCTGAGATTGTGCCACTGCATTCCAGCTTGGGTGACACAACGAGACTCCATCACAGAAAAAAATCTCATAGTGATACTATTAATATCCCAAACTGGAAAATATCCAAAGGCCCATCAATGTTAGACATGATAAATTAGGATATACCCACAACAATGGAAAATCAAACGTCAGTGAGAATGAACAAAGTGTAACTACATGCCACAATATGAATGAATCCCACATGTGTAATAGTACATACTGTTTGATACCAGTGTAGATATACACATATGCAAAACTAATCTCCAGTGCTAGAAGTTAGGGGAGTGGAGGTAATGCCTGCAAGGGGAGCTTCTGTTTCTTGGTCATGTTCTATTTCTTAATCTGAATGAGGGTCACAAGTGCTTGTGAAAATCCATTGAGCTGTACAGGTACAGTTTGTGTACTTTTCTATAAGAATGAATAGTTTAATAAAAAGCATAAAATATTTTTAAAATTCCTGATTTAGAAAAATGACTAATTCAAACATTTTTACACTAAAGGTAAAATATTTTCATAATTACATTATTTTTAGTGTTAGAGAAGTTTTATTTTTGCTCCCAATGGTTTATACCACATACAAATATCCTGAATCCCTACAGAGCATCTACACACCACTGGACTTTATTCTTCCCCTACCTAATGAGCTTTAGGATGTGCATTCAGGTTTCTCTGAGACCAACTGTAAAAGGGGCATGGGAGAAAGATAGTAAAAAGATAGTAAAACAAGTGCTTTGATAGCACTTTTAAAAAATTCATAACAGGTATAAAAAGAAGTGACAGCTGTTTAGTGTATACACGTGCAAAAAAAAAAAAAAAAGATTTGTGATGCCATAAAATGGCATCAGTCATATGTTTTGCCAGGTACGACTGCACTGCTTCTGATATAATAGCCTTAGTTCTTTCCTTGGCCTTTATCTTGTGAATAATGGATTCAGCTGTTTATAGGTCTCGGTGCATTTGGAGGGAGGAATTGGAAGAATATGATTACCAAATTTGCACTCTCTTGACATTTCCTTGCTATGTCAGGGAAAGCAGCTTCTTTTATCTGCCTTGTAGTTGGGATTTTTTCCCATTCCCGATGTTTTTACTTGTCAGTCTCTTTTTTCCATAGCCTGGCCAGTCTAAATCACAAATGCACATTTGATGGTATAAGCATTGCTATTATAAAGAAAATCATAACCACTTTATAAAGTCACTATCATGAACATATATCTTCTTTTCCATGCCTTATCAATTTTAACGTAAGAGGAAAATTAAGGCATTCATTTCCCGAGTATAGAAATGAAATGTAATCTAAATGCAACCTCCGGGCCCATTGCACAGTACAATTTGGTAGTGTGGCGGTTACTAATCCCAGCAGGAAAGCAATTCAGATCATTTAGACCGCAGTAGCTACCCCAGAATGACAACAGTGGGAAGTCAGCAAGGACTGTGAGCCTAGGCAACAGCTTGTGAGAATGGGCACTTGTAATTCACATCAGCTGAAGAGGGTGTTTGTTTCCCATAAAATGGGAGTGCCTTAAAAAATGAGGGCTGTTCCTGATACTCTGTATTGTATCAAGCCTAAATGTCATCTGAGTTTGCGACAGAACTTACAGTTGTGATGTTTCAAAGGGTGGTTTCTTGGAGAAATGCATGGGAATATACCACAATTTTAGAAATTTGTTGTTTCATACAAATATAATTCTTTTATTTTTTTGAGACAGAGTCTTGCTGTCACCCAGGCTGGAGTGCAGTGGTGCAATCGCAGCTCACTGCAGCCTTGACCTCTCAGATTCAGGTGATCCTCCTGCCTCAGCCTCCCGAGTAGCTGGGATTACAGGCATGCACCACCATGCCCAGCTGTTTTCTTTTGTTTTTTTGTTTGTTTGTTTGTTTTTTGTGGAGACAGGGTTTTGTCATGTTGTCAAGGCTGGTCTTGAATTCCTGAGCTCAAGCAGTTCCCCCCTCTCAGCCTCCCGAAGTGCTGGGTTTACAGGCATGAGCCCATGGCACCTGGCTCATTTAAGTAAATTTAACAGCTAACTGAAGCACATCCCTTAGGCAGTAGTAGTTTTTTTTAGTGTTGCCCATGTGAATTTGAAATATTCCCATGCATATTGTAACACTTTCCTACTTTCTTAAGCAGAACTTAGGGAATGTGATTTAACTTTTTGATAACGTAATCATTATTATGAACATCAACTACTGAAAGGAGCAATTACACTGTGATTCTTCAGTGGGTTGCTGGAGCTATGGCCCTATACCAGTTTGCTCCAGATTGCACTTTTTTTAAATGGTTTGTGTTCCTTCTGCTTTTTTTTTTTTTTTTTTTGAGAAGGAGTCTAGCTCTGTCACCCAGGCTTGAGTCCAGTGGCGTGATCTCAGCTCACTGCAACCTCTGCCTCCCGGGTTCAAGCAGTCCTCCTGCCTCAGCCTCCCAAATACCTAGTATTACAGGTAAGCGCCACTACACCCAGCTAATCTTTGTATTTGCAGTAGAGAGGCAGTTTCACCATGTTGGCCAGGCTGGTCACGAACTCCTAACCTCAGATGATCTACCTGCCTCAGCTTCCCAAAGTGCTGGGATTACAGGCATTAGCCACCGCACCTGGCTCCTGACTTTTCCTTTGCCATCAAGCTATCAGACGTCAGTACTTTTATCAGTTATCTTCGACGCAGATACATCTTGCTCTGTTTTCTTCTTTTCTTCCCCTAGTCGAATCTGTACTGTAGAACATCTAGGCTCATTTGTGCCTTGTGTAAAGTGTAGAGAGGTTCTGAGAGGGGCCTTGCAGGGTCTTTCATTAATAAATCTATGTAATATGCTTAGAACAGTTTCTAACATTTTAGTAGAGCATAATAAATATTAACTGCTATCATTATTTCTAGTATTGTTATGAATATAATTACTAAAACTCATGCATATGTTAAAGATGAATTAAGCAGTGGAAATAAATCCAGTAGTCTCCCCCCCATCAACAAGTGATATATTTCAAGATCCCCAGTGGATACCTGAAACCACAAGTAGTACTGAACCCTATATATGCTGTGTTTTTCCTACACATACATGCCTATGATAAAGCTTAATTTATAAATTAGGTGCAGTAAGAGATTAACAACAATAATAATAAAATAGGACAGTGATAATAATATGCTGTAATCAAATGTATCACAAATTGTGACTACTGCAGTTTGAAGTGCAACAGCAAAACTAACATTTTTTTCTCACAACTTCATGGATAAAATATTTGTTCTTACTGTAGATCTTAGCAACCTCAGCATACATTTTTTTCTCTTTCCTTATTAAGTAGAGAACTTTCTTTTCATTTAAAGGAAGCACTTTATGGCTTCTCTGTGGCGTCTCTGAATTGTCAGCATCCCTACTTCTGCACATTGGGGACAATATTAAGTAAAATAAGGTTTACTTGAACACAAACACTGTAATACCATAACAGTAGATCTGGTCACCGAGCTCTGTGAAGTGACTAATGGGTGGGTAGCATCTACAGCATGGATACACTGGGCAAAGGAATGATTCACGTCAGTCAGGGGAAAGATGGCACAAGATTTCCACATACTACTCAGCATACAACTGAAAACTTATAGATTGCTTATTTCTGGAATTTTTCATTGAACATTTTGGACCACGGTTGATCGTGTATCCACGAAAACCATGGGAAAAAGTATCATGGATAAGAGGAGACTACTGTACACTGAAATATGAAATGGCTCAGTCATAATAGAAGTTTATGTCTCATACAGAAGAGCCCAGGTTAGGGTTGAGGTCGCC
The DNA here is from genome assembly GCF_002776525.5 of Piliocolobus tephrosceles. Taxonomy (NCBI): domain Eukaryota; kingdom Metazoa; phylum Chordata; class Mammalia; order Primates; family Cercopithecidae; genus Piliocolobus; species Piliocolobus tephrosceles. The sequence continues at coordinate 142,724,444 of NC_045435.1, read as the reverse complement.
AGGTAGGTATCTTTCATGGGATGATTCAGCTATCCGGGTTGTTTCCAAGTTGGGTTTCCTCTATCACCTGGTATCTTGATGTCATCTGTTTCCACTCAGAGGAAGAAGATAAGAGATAGATAAATAACAGTTGGAGGTTTTATGGACCAGATCAGGAAGTGTCGTACATCACTCATAATCCTATTGGTTAGGACTCAGCCGTGTGGTAACATCTAACTGCCGGAAAGCCTGGTAAATGTCTAATTCAGTGCCCAGGGAAAAAAGAATGGATTTTGATGGACAGATTATCAGTCTCTGCTATGGTGTTTTTGTATGGAGAGTTTGTGACACTTGTGGCAATTCCAAAGCTATTTTTTTCTTGATGCTTTTTACTGTCTTCAAATTGTACCAAGTTTTAAAATTAAAACTCCATATGAATTAACTGTAATTTTTTATAATTAAGCTAATTTTTTCAACTTTCCTAAAACTACTAGCACTTGAAAATTAGTCTCATTGTGTCACAGCAGTATTTCCATATCTCCTTATGCAAACATTCTGTGCCAGTTTCTAAGTGGGTATTCCATATAAAATTAACATGCAAACAGTGGGCTGCAGAGCAAAGATCTCAGGCTTGGGAGTCATTCAGGCCAGATTGTATCCCTGCATTGCCACACACCAATGATAATATCTTGAACATGACACCTAGCCTTTTCAAGTTGGCATTTCTTAGGTAAAACACAGATAACAATAGCTCTGAAGGTGTTAATGATGTAACATGCAAATCACGTAGTTCAGTGTTTGCCAAATAAGCATTCAAATGGGTAGGTATAGTTACCTCATACAATATTAGAATAGTAATTAAATGTATATAAATATATTAGCTGGTATTTCATAGAGTGTAGATATGACTGAAGATGTTAATTGACTTAACCTTTGCATTGTTTGGTTTGCAACACCTGATGGATGATGGGTTCTTTGGTTTATTTCCTGAGTAGAATAAACACTGGAAGCATGGCCCACAGCATCTTTGGAACAATCAGTGGCATTTTGGTACTATGACGTGGGGGGATCAAATCAAATATGATAATAAGAAATAGTAGGAACTGTGCTTAAATAATGTGTACAAGTACAAAAACACTGAAATTTACATGTTTTTTAAACAGTCTCCTGAAAAGCAAAATATATTTGAAAGTTGGATATGCTGGTTATTAAAATATTGTTACTCAAATTCAAGTGTACCTTTCTACTCTCTGCTTTGTGTTGCTGACCCCAAAACTCTGCAACCACATTCATCATTTCCAGCTGGACACCTATTGGCTCTGTCTATGGGGACACTGGAGACTGACTGGGAGGCAGGATAAGCAAAAAGCAGGTTTACTTCCCTTTCCGTGAGCATTATGTCAGCCATGCTTCTTCATTCAGGCAGCAGCAGTTTGTTTCAAAAGCAGCAGTTGATTCCAAGTTAGTTTTTCCAACACTCTCGGAAGCAGCCTCAGAGCCACCAGCACCTACCAGGTGGACTCCTTCAGAGGCCCAGATCCCAGCCCCACAAGATACCCTTGCAGGCTCCTGTTAAAAGAATTCCAGCTTCATCCCTTTGCTTCTCCAGCTTATGAGCGAGAGTTGCTCCTCGAAATTATTACCTTATAATACTTGTGTTCTTCTTTTGCCTTTTCAGTTCCCCAAGATCTGGTTTACAATTCTTGACGTTAAATCCTGTCTGTCAAACTCTCCAGTGTGGTTTCTGTCTCCTGACTGATTGAAACATTCATACCAGGAGTGGTATTCTCCAAAGAAATCCCTACAAATGGGATGTGGAAATTGCAATACTCATAAATTGATAGTTGACCATGCTTAGGCTAAATATATGTCTATGTGTCTTACTTTATGGTTGTTTATAGGTGTTGCTCTTGCTGTTTCCAAAAATAATATAAAACAAACATATTTACAGCATCCTGTACTTTTCTAAGGGCATTCATATGTGTTATCTCATTTAAGCCTTGGTTCGTGTCTCTGAGGAACTTTATAAATGAGGAAACTCAATCTAAGAGATGGCCAAAATCACTGAATGAGTTAAGTGGAGGAGCCTGGGACTCAGCTTCAAATATTTTAATTAAATACTTTTTCTTGCATTTCAGAAATGCTTTAAAAATACTAGTTGTTTCATTTTAGAGCAAAATTTGTTTTAAATATGAAGACTTCATCCAACAAGAAAATGAAGTGCCAGTTCACCTAGTAAAGGAGCGTCATAATTCGATAACTTTTTTAGTTTAGTCCTGTAGCTACAGCTAGCCTCCGAAGGCTATAATTATGTCTTATTTCAGGAGAGAAATGATTTTTGCCTTTTCCATGTTAAAAGATATTAAATGTCAAAATCTCAGGAAGGAGGAGTATTTAGTGTATTGTAGCTCAGTTTAAACCAATCAAGTGTTAGTGGTAAGAATCTGTTCTTAATTACCCCACTCAAATTGAATAATGTTAGCCTTGCCCCAGGTATCAAAATATCTCATCCTCATTTCTCAGGGAAACAATGAGCTGCATTACGTGAAAGACACATAAAGCCCCCAATTTAAGTTTACTTTGACATAAATAGAGTGTATTTTTACAAATGTGTACAGATCGTGTACATTTTTATGAGTTTGACAGAAAGAAGAACAGTGGGAATGGGAAGATATTTCTAACATCTTGGCTCTCTTTCCAGACTCTTGAGTCTTTCTAAGGCTTGGCAGGATTGTTTTCTTACCACTTAACTACTTGTACGGCTATGACAGCAAGGAAGTCAAGAATCCATATCAAATCCATCTTGTTTTTTCAGATGCAAGTAATCAATCCTAATACTATTTTGATTTCATTTATTAAGAGATATATTTGTATAAAGCTTTTAGAAGAAAATTTAGTGGCATAATTTTAGGAAGTGCTTCAATTATATCTGAGAGTCAAAATAATATTTAATTTCAAAAATTAATTACCAGCAGCTATTCTTAAGTTCTCTGCCATCTTGACCACTGTCGTTATTAAGTCCATGTCTGCTTTAACCACTAGGAACACCGTTACCACCTGTAGCCTTATTTGTTGTTGTTCCTTGGAATTTCTCTCTCACTAGCAGCCTAGCAAAACTGATTTAAAATCATTTCTGAAATGCCATGCCCTTTCACAAGAGATGGTCCAAAAGAAAACTGACAGCTCTATAATACATATCTCAGTTTAAGTTTCCTAGCTAAATGACCTCCATTTCTAACAATGTTACCTCCATTTCTAACAATGGTTTTTTTTGTTGTTTTCTTTTTTTTTTTTTTTTTTTTGAGAGGGAGTCTGTCACCCAGGCTGGAATGCAGTGGTGCAATCTCGGCTCACTGCAACTGCCAACTCCTGAGTTCAAGCGATTCTCCTGCCTCAGCCTCCCAAGTAGTTGAGATTATAGGCGCCTGCCACCATGCCTAGCTAATTTTTGTATTTTTAGTAGAGACGGGGTTTCACTAGGTTTCGAGGCCAGGCTGGTCTCGAACTCCTGACCTCGTGATCCACCTGACTCGGCCTCCCAAAGTGCTGGGGTTGCAAGTGTGAGCCACTGGGCCCGGCTCCAAAAAGTTTTATATTCACTTTCCCCCATTAATTCTTAAAATAAATCTTTGATTTGGGTATGTTTTAAAAACATGCTTTGGAATGTCACATACACACCAACATCAATGTTTTTGTGTTAGATTATAAACTCCTAGGTGGCAAGAGGCAGTATTTTCTTTTGCAATCTAACTTACCACCCCACAGATAGTAGGCAGCTGTTCAGTGTTTTGATTATGATAATAATTTTAAATAAAAGAGCAGACTCTTGTAGAGGTTAAGAATTTTTGGGACATTGAGTAACTTAAGTCAAGATCTGTAAATGAGACCAGATTCAAATTACTGACATGGACTTGAACTAGAAGTTGGTCATCGTTTCAGTCCTCATATCACTGGTGAAAGACTCCACCAAAAATAGAGGCCACATGATGAACCTTGTTACTCAAATCACAGAACAGCAGCTGCAGCATTACCTGGAAGCTTGTCACAAATGGAGATTCTCAGGCAAGTTTCTCAATCTTACTTATATCTTCATTTAAAATTTGATATAAAATTAAGAGATTTTCTTACATTATATATAACTTTTGTTTTTTCTAATTGTTATGAGGTATTAAATAACAATACTTCGTTATAAAAGCTAATGGTGGCCAGGAGTGGTGGTTCATACCTGTGATCTCAGCACTTTGGGAAACTGAGGTGGGAAGATCGCTTGAGCCCAAGAGTTTGAGACCCGCCTGGGCAACATAGGGAGACCTTGTCTTTACAAAGAATAAAAAAATTAGTCATGCATGGTCATACACACCTGTGGTCCTAGCTACTCAGGAGGCTGAGGTAGGAGAATCACTTCAGTCCAGGTGTTCGAGGCTGCAGTGAGCCACGATAGCACCACTGCACTCCAGCCTGGGTAACAGAGTGAGACCCTGTCTAAAATAGGGAAAAAAAGCTAATGGTTTTTCTAACCATCTTATATAGAAAATTGATATTTGATATTCTATTTTGAGGGCAGAGTCATGTCAACATAATGGTTTAAAAATTATACACACTGTGTAAGATCTTCTGTGTTCTTTCTCAGCTACAACCTTACATTTTTTTCTGAATTTTAGGGTATTTTTATTTCATATATATCTGATTTTGTAGAGATCTTGATATGAGATATTCAGCATCATTGAGAGCCAGTTTATTTTCCTGTGGTTTTGTTCTGACTTGCTGTTTATTTGGAAACGAATCACATTATAAAGTTATGTCATTTGCTTTATTTTTGTTCTGATTTTTTCTTCGTGTTCTCATTTCTCACTGATCATTTCCTTGCCTTTGCCCCTTTGTATCTGTATTATCTGAACTCATGTGGTCTGGTACCAATTGTTTCAATTAGCAATTAGCTCCTTTTCTGCGTTTTCTTCAGGAATTCTTGGACTTGGACACATTCTGTTCCCAGTTTCTCTTGGGAGACACTGATAAGGAAATTAAATTACCACTGGGTACAATACATTTTAGCATCACTGTAAATTTCCTAAAAGTCTAATTTTGTTCATTCTGGTTTATTTTGACAGTTCTAAAACCTAACATTTCCTAATAATAAACATACAGTGGAAATATTTTTTGTTTGCTTTCTTAGGAAATGAAGTTGTCTTCCAAGTATAAGGCCTAAGAGAAAGATCATTGCCTTATTTAATAGAAAGAGAAAAATTTGTAATTCCCATCCTGTACAACTTCCTGCTAATAATTGAGCTGTCAATTATCCAATGCATTGGCTTCATCAAATCCTCATAATCACCACTGAGTGCGAGTTCCAGGTCCCCAGAACCTTCTTAGCTAGCCATGGCCCCAGGGTTTTGCAGACAAAACAGTCCACAGTCCTGACCTCCTGCTGGGATATAGACAACTGGGTTAGGGAAGGATCTTGAATTAAAAGATAGTAGGTAGAAAGCAGTTCCAGAAAGTCCCCCAGCAACAGCCAGTGACCACCAAGGCAGGAAGAAAGGACCCTGAGCAGAGAACAGGAAAGGCTGGTTGCATTGCCAACATTCTTTGTCAGAAGGCAGAGTCTAAGATAACATGTGTAAGGGATCTGCCAGGCTAGAAATGTCTGCCCTGTTCCCATTGAAATGATTACTCTCATTCCTAGATTTTATGTTTGAAGGAGCTCATGAATTAACCCAAAAAGTTTGAGAGATTTAAAGATGGTGTATAAGAAGTGTTTTGTCAACCCACACACCTACTTAAATGGTTTGTTTCTTGGGCATTTCAAAAGAATGCAACTTGCGTCATCGTCATCCTCATTATTTGTAAGAAGAGGTAGAGGTGAGGTAAGGCAATTATGTGTTTAGAGTATTTGTGTTTAGAGCCTTTTCTGTTCCACTCACCCATCTCTGGGTAACTGGGAGCAATGGAAAGTGTTACCCTTCAGGAATCTCTTGCCTCCTTTGGTGCAGCACTCTCTGCTCTGAAGTTCCTTTTACTCAAGAGCCACGTGCCCAAACCAGACAGTTGGAGTAGCTGAGGCTTCGTGTTCATTATCCTACCACTGAGCTACTCCACTTGCAAATAATTGAGAGTTTTAACTAGTTTGACGATGCTCTGAAAATATCCTTGAGTTAAAGCATTTATTTTAGCAGAAGTAAAAATGATGATCCCATCTTGTAGGGATTTTACTTTGTGCTCCAGGATGTATAACTTTGTATTTTACTGATTCTAAGAAAAACTTCCCACTTGCCACCACCTCCCATTTTAGTATTTGTATAATTGGGATCCAGGATACAGTTTACAGTTGCAAGTGTTGTTAGCAGCAGTCATGACACAGTTGCCATTCTTTGCATGAATCAATATGGTTGTTATTTCTAGTTGTGTGCCTAGACAACCATGTAGGGATCTTTGGAGGAAGGAAGATTAGGTTGCTGTCTGAGCACCTTCTGTTGACACCTCTGGCAAGATCAGGAAAGCTCTAATATGCCAAATGATGGTTTCCAGCTTAAAGATAACAGTGGAACACTCTTTAAAAATTACTGCATTATCATTGCTCTTGATGCCATAGAGGATGATATTGTATAAAATAAAAAGTTATAAAAGACTGAGTTGAAAAGTAATTTTGAAAGTGTTGGACTCTGAGTATGAAGAAGTTGTAGGAGTACATTAACCAATGTATTTAGCTCAGATTTCCCTGTAACTGCACAAGGATGATTACTTAAAAACATTGCTTTATTTCATAGAAAGAGAAAAATTTGTAATTCCTTTTCTGTACAACTTCCTGCTAATAATTGAGTTGTCAATTATCCAATGCATTGGCTTCATCAAATCCTGATAATCACCACTGAGTGCAAGTTCCAGGTCCCCAGAACCTTCTTAGCTAGCCATGTTTTACTTAATACAATAGTTTTACTTAAAAAAAACTATCTACATAAGTCCCAGGGAGAAATTTCAAGAAGCATAACATTTAACATAAGTATTAAGAAAGCATCATGTTACCATTTAATTGGCAGTATTTTCTGTGTCTTAGTAGTATATAAAAAACATTATGCTTTACTGTTAATGATATTGTAACATCTATAAAAGTCAGTTGGAAAGGAACAGATAACAATTGGGTGACTGTGTGGTACGCCTATATGTATTAATGAAATGCAAAAGATGGCTACTTAATTTGGCTGAACCTATGTGCAGAAGGAGTCAGCATTTCTAATTATGCTTAGTATTCTTCAGTTTTTTCTTTCTCTTTCCTTCTTTCCTTCCTTCTTTTCTCCTTTTCTCTCCGCTCCTTTCTTTTCTTTCTTTCTCTTTTTTTCTCCTTTCTTTCTCTTTCTTTTTTTCTCCTTTCTTTCTCTTTCTTTCCTTTTTCCTTTCCTTTCCCCTTTCCTTTCAAGTCTCACTCTGTCACCCAGGCTGGAGGGCAGTGGCACCATCATGGCTCACTGCAGCCTCAAGCTCCTGGGCTCAAACTACAGGCACATGCCACCACACTCAGCTAATTTTTTGATTTTTATTTTTGTAGAGGTATAGTCTTGCTATGTTGCCCAGGCTGATCTCGAACTTCTGGCCTCAAAGAATCCTCCTGCCTCAGTCTCCCAAAGTGCTGGGGTTACAGGCATGAACCTCCATGCCTGGCCCAGTTTTCTTTCTTTTTTTTTTTTTTTTTTTTTTTTGAGACGGAGTCTCGCTCTGTGGCCCAGGCTGGAGTGCAGTGGACGGATCTCAGCTCACTGCAAGCTCCGCCTCCCGGGTTTACGCCATTCTCCTGCCTCAGCCTCCGGAGTAGCTGGGACTACAGGCGCCCGCCACATCGCCCGACTAGTTTTTTGTATTTTTTAGTAGAGACGGGGTTCCACCGTGTTAGCCAGGATGATCTCGATCTCCTGACCTCGTGATCCGCCCGTCTTGGCCTCCCAAAGTGCTGGGATTACAGGCTTGAGCCACCGCGCCTGGCCCCAGTGTTCATTTTTGAAGATAATCTTCATTTGTCATTAAGGAGATTCCCGAGGATTCTCTCCCACAGATAATTTCAAGATGTGATTTTCTACTTTCTTTGTAGCAGTCTATATTTCAGAACATCCGAGTGTTTGATATGTCATTGACTAAAGTTTTGCTCTGCTAGTTCATATTCTACTAGTTCATATTCTTTTGATTGGAAGTAACCGAAGTAACTGCAGTAGAGCACAGAGCATCTCACAGAACCCAGGAATGGAATGTAGCCAAGTCTGTGAAATTGTATACTGCAGCAGATCAGGAGTCCCCTTCCCCTTTGCAAGTAATTGAGAGCTGTCACTAGTCTGGAAATGCTCTAGAAGCAACCTTGAGTTTAAAATGTGTGTTTTAGCAGAAGTGAAGGTATTCAGCCACCCTCCCCTTTGTTTTTCCACTTTATGTAAGTCATGACCTAAGTAATCCCCGTCTTTATCAAACAGAAACATCTTATTAAAGTTTACAAACAAACAAGAGTTGGGAATATAGGACAATAAAGGAAATGAAGCCAGGATACCTGTTTGTCCATCCTGGGTCTACTTACGTACTTTCAGTCCAAGAGTAGAGGTCTGTGATGCTGTATTTTTTTATGATGTGTGCAGAAAATGTAACAACCACCTCTTTAAAGAAAAGGCAGAAATGCTTGATGTCATAACTAGCTTGCATTACACTGGCTATGCAAGAGAATGTGAAACTACCATTGACTTTGTAAGTAAAAGGTATCTTTGAATTATTTGGCACTTATCTCTCCTGTTTTCTCTCACACAAACCGAAGCCTTCCTTTAAGTCTAAATGACTCAGTAACCCTTGATAAGAGGACAGAACTCTGAAGACTAGCTTTGTCTTCTATTGCTGCACTACCCTAGGTGATTCATGGCAACTGAATAAAGGATCAGACTAGGAATGATACGTTGTGTCATTTTTCCTCTTCCCGATTTTAAAGTGAAAATTGGATAGACAAGAAGTAAACAAATATAATTTTTAATATAATAATAAGAGCAACTTTACAGGTTGTTTCATGAAATTTGTGGGTCCACTAAAGATATACCAGCCAGAAATCATCCTTTCTGATGCTTTAATCATAATTTTTCTCATTCAATCAACGAACCACTTTTTTTTGAATGCTTAAACGTGCCAGGCACTGTGCTTAGCATAGGGAATAGAGCAATAAACAGGGCAGACAGAGCCCATGTCCTATAGCATGGCAGAGAGAATCAACTGTTCAATAAGTAATTGAAATCAAATATGATAGTCTACTTCTCAAGTAATAACTGCTCCTGACGGTGTGTAACAGGAATATGTAACCAAATCTAAGATGCCACCAAAGCCTTCCAAGAAAGGAACATTTCAATTGAGAACTGAATAAAAGTTTGCCAGGAGCATGGCACAGGAGGTTTCTAGGCAAAGGGAACAGCATGTGTAAATGTCCAGAACAGGAAGAAAGTAAAGCAGTGTTCCATGGGCCGAATTAAAGAGCACTCATTCCGATGTACCAGGGACATGTAAGGCCTGCGAGGAAGGTTAAACAATATCCTAAGGCCAAAGGAAGCCAATGTAGGATTTCAAGCACGACTGACGCTCAGAGAAGAGGATGGATAGGGGATGGATTAGACATGCGGGAGGAAACAGGTGAATTGTTATAGTGGCCAAAGAGAGAGCGGCTGATGGCCTGAGTTTAGAGTAATGGCAGTCAAGATACAAGTTGCTGAATTTCAAGTTGCTGAATTTTTTGAAGCAGAATCAACTGTTGGGTGCAAGGAAGAAGGAAAAGCAGAGGATGGCTTTCAGAATTTACCTGGATCATTGGTGGAACAAGTCACCAGGGGAAAAAAAAAAACACCAAAGAAATGATTTATATCCCTCCTTGTCCAAAAAGTCATACTAAAATGTGTTACTGAAATCTGTTCAGTATAACAAGAGATAATCAATAAACAGATGAAGGAAAGAGAAAGTTATAATTGAAGAGTGAAATAAGGTCAGGAGTAGAACCAGCACATCACTGAAGTCTTACCTCCTTTGTAAAGAAGTGTCACATATTTGACACTAAGCTTTCTAGCAGTCCAAGATAGGAGGCAAACATGATTTATAGTGTTCATAAGTGAAATGAAACCAATTGCTTGGAGAGGATCCATCCTGCCTGATATTGAGACCAAAGAGAAATTTCTCCAATAAGTTTTTCTAGAAAGGATGCTATATAATGTCATGAATGGTGTCCATCCTAAACGCAGTGATAACCTTCATCAACTCTTTCCTGTACAGTTCCCCAATATGGACCAGTGTATCTGCCAAGATAAAATTAATTGAAAATCAATTCTGTGGAAAAAAAAAAAAAAAAGGTTTTTCATCAGATTCAACCTGATGTGGTCCAGATTTGTCACTTTCTCATGGTCTGCCATCTATCCCAGGATGGAATGTGGAGTATTCCACACCTCGTGTCTGTGCAATCCCTGACTCTTGATAAAAAGTACATATATACACATTCTGTGTAATTTATGCCAAAAGGAAAGACCACTGTGTCTGAGCAAAGATATAGCTTTGGAGGAATCCTCTTTAGGTATATCTTCTATTAGCCAAGTTTTTGAAAGATACCGCTGGATCAGTAATGAGTTTAAGGTTATATTCCTTGAGAAGTACATGGAGGATAGCTGCTCTGTTTTGTCAGGAAGTGCTAAGCCATGTGCTTTTTCAGCCAAGCTGAGGGTGAAATTAATATTTTGCTGAAGTTAAAGTGTTTAACAATGAGATATGTCTTGGTAGAAGGATACCTGGTTTTGCTTAGCAATGAGCCATAGGAGTAGTCCCAGGCAACACAAGATCCTCCCCAGAAAGTCATTTTAGGTCCATTATAATACAGACAGATGGGAATGCAGGTCCCAGAGTTCCCTGTTTTAAGGCATAACTTTAATCTTTATCTCAGGAAAACTTTAAAGCAGCTATAACCAAATGCCCACTTTGATCATAAAAAAATAAAAATCTCAGTAAATAGAGTATCCAGAGAATATAGAGCTTTGAGCAGTGTCATTCCCAGTGTAAGGTGAAAAAGTATAATGCAGTTTTTTAAAGTTTCCATCAAAATTTTTACCAATATCCCAGGATGTTTAAGCCTAGGAACAGTAAATCTTTATTATCTTTTCATTACAAAGCAAGATAGGAATATGGGTAGTTCTGGAATGCAATATTATTACAGTGAGATTTCAGTTTGATAACTTTAGTAGATTCCTCACAATACCTTGGGTTTGAACTTGTTTGAATAGGAGCATTGGTTCAGTTCTATGGTCATCTGCTGGCAGTGAGCTGGTGGGGACTGAGGGGTCAGTGGTAAGGAGAATATGCTCTGAAATCAGATTTTTCGGGAGTTTGAAACCTTGTTCCTCCATTTGACCTTGGCAAACTGTCTAACTTTCTGTGCTACAGTTTTCTCAACTGTAAGGTGAATGTAGTAATAGTATACGCTCCATGGGCATATTGTGAGGATTAAGCAAAATAATCGATGTTAAGAGAATGTAGGATAGTCCTTGGTACACACAATGCTCCACACACATTGGCTGCTATTATGGGTCTTATGCACCCTGACCCCCATCCATCTTACAAATGCAGGGTGCAGTACAGGACAGGTGGTGGGTCAGATGAATGGGTGTAACTCAGCACAGCCTAACACCATGAGCAAAAAAGTGATCAAAAAAAAAAAAAAAAAAAAAGAGAAAGAAAGAAAAGGAACACTACTCTTGTGTCAACAGTAAGGAAATTAACTTTATATTTGAAAATGTGCTCGTTTGTTCTGGTATAGCAAATGTCTACAATAAACATTCAGATGGAATTTCTAGTAGACTAAGATGTCTAGAGCTGGTGTCTGTATTTTATCATTGAAAAATGAATGGGCATTTGCACTTTAAAAAAATCTGATGAGTAGATAAGTGAGATAACAGGAGAGACTGTGGACAATCAGAAAGTAGAACAAAGGCTGGATGAAAGGAGAAGTGACGGTTTGATGGATATAGAGCACAAGGAGAGTTTGGAGCCCCTCCCAGCTTCAAGGCATACAGTTTTAAAATCATCCATCACGGGAATTGGTATACCTAATCCTGAGTGTTCAGGACAGGAATAAAGTGTGCGTGGGTGAAGAGAAGGTGAAGGACTTGTGGTCTGAGTCTCCCAGAAATTCTTTTTTCTTTTTCTTTTTCTTTTCTTTTCTTTTCTTTTCTTTTTTTTTTTTTTTTTTTTTTTTTTTTGACACGGAGTCTCACTCTGTCGCCCAGGCTGGGGTGCAGTGGCTGGATCTCAGCTCACTGCAAGCTCCACCTCCCGGGTTCACGCCATTCTCCTGGCTCAGCCTCCTGAGTAGCTGGAACTACAGGCGTCCACCATCACGCCTGGCTAATTTTGTTTTTTGTATTTTTAAGAGTCGGGGTTTCACCGTGTTAGCCAGGATGGTCTCCATCTCCTGACCTTGTGATCCGCCAGCCTTGGTCTCCCAAAGTGCTGGGATGACAGGCGTGAGCCACCGCGCCCGGCAGGAATTCTTAACACTATATCAGGGTTACAAACCCAAATTACCACAGGAACCAGGTGGGTAACATCAAGAGGCTGGCAGATGAAAGATGGTAAATGGCAACCAACATTTGGACTAAACATTGGAGAGACAGTAGAGACTAGCAATGACTGTAAAAAACTAGAGATTACATGCTCCTTTTAAAAGTGGCAGCCGTGGCCGGGTGCGGTGGCTCAAGCCTGTAATCCCAGCACTTTGGGAGGCCGAGACGGGCGGATCACGAGGTCAGGAGATCGAGACCATCCTGGCTAACATGGTGGAACCCCGTCTCTACTAAAAACACACACAAAAAAAACTAGCCGGGCGATGTAGTGGGCGCCTGTAGTCCCAGCTACTCGGGAGGCTGAGGCAGGAGAATGGCCTGAACCTGGGAGGCGGAGCTTGCAGTGAGCTGAGATCTGGCCACTGCACTCCAGCCTGGGCGACAGAGCGAGACTTCGTCTCAAATAAATAAATAAATAAATAAATAAATAAATAAATAAATAAATAAATAAAATAAAAGTGGCAGCCGTTATTCAGATCCAATGACTTGTTACCGTAAGGGAAGGTAGGTAGAGTAAAGCCATGTCCTCCAACTTGTCAAGAAAAACAGTAAACACCATCTTTTAAAAAATGTTTAATATCTCTACTTATACACATTAACCAGTTAAATGTAAAACACTGTATGGGTCAATACTATCAGCCAAAAAGAAAAACAACAACAAAAATATATATACATACACACACACACACACACACACACACACATACATATATATCAGTATACCTATTAGAGTATAATTTTCTGGATGTGCAGTTCAACCACCTCATATTGGATGTAAGTTATATATTGTAAACTAAAGTCTAAAATTTTATCAGTCAAAAATGGATCTTAATGGTACTCAGAATTTGGGGAAATGGCTGAAGAGGACCTGGCAAATTCCATGAAGATAAATAACCTATGGAGACTTCATAAGCAATGTGAGGCTTTTTGTCTTAAAGATTTAGATCAGGAATCCTCACACCATTGCCCTTTGGCCAAATCTAGCTGGCTGCCAAAGTTTCAGTGAAAATAAGCCACACTCATCATTTATACATTGTCTATGGCCACTTTCCCATGGCAAAGTCAGAACCGAGTAGTTGCTACAGAGACCCTGTGGCCCACAGAGCCGGAAACATTTATTATCAGATCCTTTACAGAAAATGTTGGCCAGCTCCTGATTTAAATAAACATAACCCCAAACTGGTTATATAATTTGAAAAGTACTGTAACAGAAGTATGGATGCTTGAATTCACATGCATGTGTATAAAGTGGTGGGAAAGCCTGAAGAAGGGAAGGGATCACTATTTCTGGGTGCCAGTGAGGAAGGCTACACTGGAAAGGTCATTTTTGACTTAAGTCTCGAAGGGGAGGGCAGAGTTCCCCAAGTGGAAAAGGGAGAACTTTCAGGCATGACATGTTTGAATCATAGCTAATGATTTAAGCTTATAGAGGAGAGGAGATACAAGAGGGCTTAAAACTCCCAAGAATAAATCAAGGAAGCCATAAAGAACATTGCTCACCTCCTTTTTAGTTTTCAGAATCTGTAGCTTCCTATTTAGATTTTTAAAGAAAAAAACAGCTTCTTTGATTCAACTTTAATAGTTGAAAAATATAACACAATTGATGAATAAACAACCCAGTAAAGACGGATGATGAATATGGTGCAAAAGAAAAATATCCCACACCAATCTATGTTTTCCCCTCTGTTGAAAACAGTAGACAGTGAGTTTTGGCTTAGCGAGATATTAGAATCCAATGCGTGAATGGAATGGGGATTTGTTCTACCTAAAGGTAGCTTGCAAAGAATATTTTTTTTATGTGTAATGGTACTTTGTATTTTGTATTTTGATATCCAGTAACTTGTACATAGTAGGCGTTTAGTAAATACTTGCTGAATTAATAAAAAAAAAATTTATGTTTTTTAAATTTCTACACATTCGTTAAGATTTATCTATTGAACATTCAACTCCTAAGAAGACTAGGATTGATAGTCTTGTGTGTATTTAAAGACCATTTGGAGGTTCACTGAGGTCTTTGGAGGATTATACCCCAGAGGGGGCCTGCCATGTTCTTCTACTTTCTTCCTCATTCTTCCTTATTCTTCCTTGTACATCTTAGTTCAGCCCTAAGAAAGGCAATGCTGTATTAGGGAAACCCAGGCCTCATTCTGATTCAATGTAACATTCTCTTATATTTCTTTGAAAGTCATTCAAAAGTTTAATCTATGTATCAGTTAGGATAATGTTAATTGTTCCAACACAGAAACCCACAATGCAAATAAGATCAGTTTCAATGTCAGACCTCACACTACACCCTTTTCAATGATGGCATATCTTTGTGAAGCTGTTTTTCAGAAATTGTTGATTTGAAAAAGCTAGTATTTTGCAAAAATCAGTGTTGAGGTTGGCGGTATTTGTGAAGTTGTGTGATGCTTAACAAATGGACAAATTTTATTAGTAATGATTAAGAATAAAATGCAAATATTTGTCTCTCAATTTCTAACTGTTGTTTCAAGTGCTTACTAGATCATTAGGACATACTAAGTTTTTTGAAACTAACTGCTTTTAAATTGAATCATTAGATATTTCTTTTGCTAGGGGTACTGTGGAAAGATTATTTAAACTTTATAATGCCATGAACTGAAGTTTGGGAAGCCCTGGTCTGGGACATTCTTGTATGCAGAATGCATGGTTAAAGCTGGCTTGTGGATGTGTCCATACTCAGACTTATGGCAAGGGACAGGAAAGTATGAGGGGGGCAAGTCAGCTCTCCTGAAGGTCCCCATCTGGTACTC
Source organism: Piliocolobus tephrosceles (assembly GCF_002776525.5). Classification (NCBI taxonomy): domain Eukaryota; kingdom Metazoa; phylum Chordata; class Mammalia; order Primates; family Cercopithecidae; genus Piliocolobus; species Piliocolobus tephrosceles. The sequence goes on along the minus strand of NC_045435.1, from coordinate 142,709,092 downwards.
TGATATCACTTTCCTCATGCTCTATTAATGAGATCTTAAATGGTCTTAAGTCATGGCAAGTAAGGCTGGAAAATGTAATGTGGCTAGACAACCACGGACCAGGCATGTATAGAAGATGGAGGATGGATTTTGGTGGACATTTGAATCTCAGCTGCAGTCCACCCCTCTAACCACACACACAATATTCTCACATTTCCCAAGGGAAGAAACCCAAAATATCCCAAACTGTTACAACATTCAAGATCTCTGGTGATGCTAAATCCTTTCCCTCAGGTCTGGAGTTGGCACCTTGTCATCTTGACATATCATAAAAGGCAAGTTATCTACCCCACTTCGCCAGAACACGTGTACATAGTGGTGACTCAGAAACAGTATAACCTCATTAAAAACTGCCATTCTGATGAATGGCAACAATTCAATTCTCCTGCATGAGCACTGAGATACACTTTGACTTGGCACTGAGGATGTCGGCAGGGAGGAGTTTCTTAACTGTTTTCTGCTGTCTGGGTAAAACTTCCTTTCCAGTTATTTGCTGTGTCCTCTGGCTCCATTCATTGACAGGTTTGTGTGTGCTTCTCACCTTCCATTGCTTTATGTGTGGTCTACTTTGGGAAGTGTGTTTCACAATTTCATTTCTATTGATGTCAATTTTCAGGACTGAGCATCTGTTTAGGGGTGGAATAGTCATAGAATTTTGTAGCCCGCTCCTGTGGTTTCTTTGGCAATATGATTTCCTTAAAATCATAGTGGGCTTCTCCTCTTTTGTGCCCATTAATTTCCTTGTGCCAGTAACTACACTCAGTGTTCTTCACTAGACATATTTCACCTTTGTTTCTTTTCTACCCATATATCTCTTTCACACTGACGGTGGATATATCAAAGCCCACTTGAAATATTCCCCTGTGGGAGAAAAGCAACAGTTGTATCACCTTTTCTCATCATATAACCTAACACCTAGTTGCTGGACTCTATCCTCATTCCCTTATGTTTTTCCTTGCAAACTAAAAACTTCTTGTTTAAGCTCATCTCCTTCTTGTAATATCTCACGAGAAGCAGCAAGGAGCAGCTCACACCCACTATTATTTTGCTGCCTATTTTTACCCTCTTCTAGTCATAGGCTTAGTATTTGAAAATCTATCTTTTCAACCATATTATCTAGAATTGCTTTTTCCTCTCCCTCATCTACTATCTCTGATGTTCTTCACGTGGCTATGGGAGAAGCTCACTTCCTGTTGCCTTCTCTAGAACTTTCTAAAAGTCAATTGCAAGCATCTGCTCATATCTTATTGGCCAAAGTGTCTCAGTCCTGAGCTAGTCTGTGTCAAAGATAACTTTGGAATACTCAGATACACCCCTTTAGTAGAGGGAAATTCTCCAAACTGTGTTACCAGTATTATATTGCCAGTACTCAACCAGGAGGGAACGGAAAGGATGTCAATAAGAATGTGAGTCCATTATAGAGCCCACCACCGGTGAGACTTGAGAGAGCTGAGAAAACAGTCAGTGTAATGGCCTGAATGGCCTTTCAAAGTCTCCTCCAGCTTCAGACCTCTGATTATTTAGCAATGAACTTGTAGAAAGTGAGGGAATATAAATAACTATAATTAAACATTCCTTTTAAACTTGAATGCCTTCAATGCCCTCTTTTCAAATCAATACACTAAGCTCCTCCCAGTAATCTCAACAGGCAAGTATATTAAACTGATGAATAGATGACAAACATTATTTTGCTGCCCATTTTTACTATTAGTTAATCTGTGAACCCTGGTGATGTCAGAAATTGTGGATGGAGGCTGAGCGCAGTGGCTCATGCTTGGAATCCCAACACTTTGGGAGGCCAAGGCAGGCAGATCACTTGAGGTCAGGAGTTCAAGACCATCCTGGCCAACATAGTGAAACTTTGTCTGTACTACAGATAACAACAATTAGCTGGGTGTGGTGGCAAGCATTTGTAATTTCAGCTGCTTGGGAGGCTGAGACAGGAGAATCACTTGAACCCAGGAGGTGAAAGTTGCAGTGAGCCAAGATCACGCCACTGTACTTCAGTCTGAGTGACAGACCAAGACTCTGTCTCCAAAAAAAAAAAAAAAAAAAAAAAAAAAGAAAAGAAATTGTGGATACAGCAGCCCTTTATTTCTTTATTTCCCAAACTTTCTTAAATGGTCTTCATTTCTTGTGTAATGAAAAAGTACACTTACCACATTAATAGGTATTTGATCCTGTACTGGGAATTTTATGGAATATACATGCAGGTCCCTCTTCACACCCTTTCTGGGCCTGGTAGATTGGTAGAGTCAAAATGACTGTTGCAGAATTATTTTCCCCTTGGAAACAACAGTGTTTCAGATTTTTTTTTCTAAAGATTTCTCCAAACCTCTGTCTTGCTCCTTGTGAACCTGTTAAACATATCCACTGAAATGCAGCTTTGAGGTTTTGACCTGGAGACAAGTTGAGATTGAGGTATTTGCTTTCTTTTTCCATTTGATTTATGGTCCTTATTTGTGGCACATTGGTTTTATTTGCCTCGTGTTTGTTGTCAGCCTAGCTGCAGCCGTGTTGTAGATACCATACCATTGGTCACCTCTTTCTGTGTTCCTATGTGTTTTTACAATAGATTGGTCTTTTCAGGCTTCTTCTTCAAAATATGTAATTCATTTGGTTAATATAGAAGAAGGCAAGTGATTTTAATGGAAATTTTGTTACTAATGACTTACATATCAAGCTTAACTGTTTAGCAACTGATAAAAATTCTTGATTGAGATCATCTAGTTTACTAGTAAGAAAAATCAGAAATTAAATACAGCAAGAAATGATTAGAACAGCTTAGATTTAAAGTGGGAGGCCTCAAAAAATATTGATTTTTTTCTACCAAACACATTCTACCCAGACACATACTGTTGCTAAGTGAATGAACAAATGAATAAGAAATTCAGAGAAAGACGAAGTTTAATCAGGGCATCTGAAATGAGGAGGTAATCAGTGGAGCAGAGAAAAGATTTTGACAGTTTAACACTTTTGTGTATTCATTCAACAAATAGTTATTATTTGCCTGGGAGGGTACTCCCCTAAGCAGCTGGGATTCACTGGAGAGCAAATCAGAGCAGCCCCGGTTCTCATGAGGACTGTTCTAATGAGAAGACAGAGCACAAGCAAATAAAGACACACAACACTGCAGCATGTATTAAGTGCTATGAAAGGAAAGTACTAGGGCGTGTGAAGGAATAACCAGGGCAAAAACTGATGTTCGATTGGGTGGGCATGAAATGTTTCTCTGAGGAAGAGGCATTTAAACAGTACTGCTAGATTCAGATATTTAAAAACAAGGGGAAAGAAGACATAAATTTAATACTCCGACAGTGGGATTAAATCTCCATAATCAGAAGCATTTTAAGGAAAGTTCACCTCTTTTGTCTTTAAAATTGTCAATGTGGAAACTTCTCAATCAGCAACTTTCAGTAGCACATAAATCAAAAAAAAAACCCTAAGTATTATAGGTGTTCAATAAATACTTGTTGACTTGAATTGAACTTTGATTAATAACCCCTCTGTGCAAACCAATACAGTGATATCAGCACCACTGCTCTGGAAAACATCTTGATTTGGTTTTTAAACAGATGGCTTTTGCATTCCATTTTTAGGTGACTTCTCCAGGCAGGAAAACCAGACTGAGGGTGGGAGAGAGGGCAGTGGCCTTCCCAGTGAGGTTCCCCTGAACTCAAGTATGAAATTAGCTCTGTATAAATGGTTCCGTTCTCAATAGATTCACTGCCAGTTGAAAATGTAGTTGAGTACATAGATTTTTATTATAATTTTTTGCTGCTCTGGTGTGTGTGATATATTGACGTGCTGGCTCCTTTGCCTTTTTTTCATTAAAAACATCATAAAACATTTAGGGGTCTGTGCAGAAATTGCTATGACCTCCATTTATAATTAAAGAAAGTAATGTTTCCTTTAAAATATTACTGGAGAGCAGTATTTCTGACCACAAAACCCTGAAGCCTGGTAACCAGATTTGTGCAGATTTCCATTCTCCTGTGTGCAATTACTAAAATGGGAAAGAAAGACCACTGGAAAGGGAAAGAAATCTAGTCAGTAAGGTGATTTGAAGCAAGCTTACAGAAACTGTTTAGTATTTTGTTATTGTTATTTTTCCAGTGAAAGCAATCTCTCTCTCTCTCTTTTTTTTTTTTTAAAGGTCACTCATGCTAAACAAGCATGGTGCTTTTGTACATTTCTTAAAATGAAAGATATGGTTCTAGTACGCTAGAATGTCTCTTTGCACCTGCATTTCAAACCTTCATGTGCACATGAACAAGGCAGATTCTGATTCAATGGGTCTGGAGTGGAGACAAAGACTATCTTTCCAGCCAGGTGATCCAGTGCTGCTGGCCCCAACAATGCTTTAGGTAGCAAAGCTCTTGGCAATAACTTTCATCTCCTGAAAAGCAAACTACATCACTGGTCAATGGAACACCAGCTTTGTGTTTATAGTCTGGCTAGTTTTCACCATGTCATGGACAATTTCTTTTGAATAACTTGCTAGAGTCTCTTACTTGAATTACTCAGCATGTGTTTTCTTTTATCTGAGAATTAGTCCTAAGGGCAACTAAAACACAAGGTAAAACCTTTAGTCATCCTTGATATTCCCTCTCCTTCACACACTATATTCAATGTAAGTTCCATCAAATGCAAGTTCTTCACACACTACATTCAATGCAAGTTCTATCAAAATCCACCCCACATTCATCTTATTCTCTCCATCTCTGCCACACCACTCCAGTCAGGTCCATCATCATCTTTCACCTGTGCTCAGTAGACTCCTGTAACTTATCTCCTACCTCTAGTGTCCTACAGCAACCAGGTGATCTTGGAAGAGTGTAAATCAAACTATGTCACTATCTGCTTAAAATCCTCCAATAGCTTCTCATTTTCATAGAATAAAACCCAGACCCATGACTGTGGCATACAAGAGATACCTGATCTGGCCCTGCAAACCTCCCTCACCTCTTCCTAGGACCTCTCACTACTGGACCCTGCCACAGCCCAGCAGCCTTCTATCAACTCCTTGAACTCAGTAGGCCAAGCTCCTTCCTTCCTTGGAGCTTTGCATTCGTGCTTCTCTCTGTCTGGAAAGCGTTTCCCATTATGCTGGTGTCTTCTCATTCTGGCAGCTCCTCAAGGCCTTTTGTAATTTAACTGTGCCCTAATTTTTCTGTATTTCATCTATCAGCTTTATTTCCTATTTAGCCCTTATCGCTGCCAGAAAGTACCATTTTTTGCATCTCTGTTTACGTGCTCATTTTCTGACTTCCCACTACCACACTAGGATATAAGCTCCACAGGGGCTCCATATTTAGTAAAGGAGAGGAGAGTGATGGGGAAAGGGGAAGAGAGTGAGAGGGAGAGAAAAGAAACGAGGGAGGGAGGAAGGCAACCCAGCTACCTTTGATCAAAATGTGCCCTATGTTTCAATTTGATAAATGAGTGGTACTATAAATTATTATTTTCTCATGGTCTAGGGAAGACAGTAATAGAAATTATGTATAGTTTAAAGGCCTAAAATATATATATACATATATTTTTATGAAGAGTAGTTCACTTCTGTGTTGTTTTAGTAACATCATTAACTGTAATTTTGAAAAACAAAAAAGGCACCATTTGGGTAAATATACATAAGGATGACATTCGTAATGAAGTTCCTCCACTATGGATAATGCATGTGATAGGTTTCTAAGCTGGCTGTAGAAACCTATACATAATATACATAAGGATGAGACTCCTAATGAAGTTCCTCCACTATGGATAATGCATCTGTAGGTTTCTAAGCTGGCTTTGTAGGGGACAAAGAGCAAACATTTGCTAACTGGTCACCTAAGGCTGGAGTGGTTTGTGGTCATAGGGAAGAACAAAGTACTCTGGTTCAATTGGGTATTTAATTCCCACTCTTCTTTGGTGTTCTAACCTGCTGACCATGCATGACAAAGACAGCAGAATCACTGCAAGTAACTGGGTACATGTAGTGTGTGCAATGAATGTGCATTTTGGAATCTCATAAGTCAAATATTGGCTTAGTTATCTGACTGCAAAAGCATCTGAAACTTACTGAGCCTCCTTATTTCAGCTGTAACATGAAAATAATAATCTTTGTAAGGTTTTAAAATCATATATGTAAGTACCTAGACTTACATGAAATTATATATTTATATTATGGTATATAGTATATAATATAGTATTATAGAAATGTCTATATATTATAGTATATAGTATATAATATAGTATATAGAAATATAAACTATATTTAGAGAATATATAAATGTATACATTTCTATATACTATAATTTCAAATAATTATATGAAATTATATTTTATAAATTATAATTCATATAATAGTATATAGTATACTAGAAATATATCTAGTATATAATATATACTAGAATATATCACTTTTTTTGTACTTTTGGGGGCATGGAATCCTACACAATTCTAGGAGGCAGCCTTTATTTTGCAATCCATGTGATTTGTGTAACATTTACATTTTACCTTTGTGAGTAAGGGAGCAGCAAGTTAGGGCACATAATTTTATAAGAAAAGTGATATAAATGACCCACCTGTAGTTATACAAGGAAGCATGCCCTGTTTGAGTAGATACCTAGGATAGTACTCTCACTGAAAACAACTAAATACTCTGGGAGAGTTTTAGGTTAATCACTGAAAAAAAGAATGATGAACTTGAGGAAATTTTAAGGAAGAGATATAGAAAAAAAATCAAACATTGTAATAGTAAAAAATCAATGAGTGAATCAATAGAAAATTAGAATCTGTTGAAGAGAGGATTAGTTAACTGGAAGCAAGGTAGGAAAAAATAATTAGCTGAGGAAGGCAAAATGATGACATGCAAAACTGAAATTAAAAAACATGGACAGGGTAAGAAGGTCCAGTGTAAGTTCTAATGAGAAAGAGGCAATATCTAGAAAAAATAGTGTTAACCGATTCTAGAAATTCAGTAAATAAGAATTTTATGTTTGGTAGATAATCTTTCTTTTTTAAATCATTACACTGGATGTGTTTCTTACTGTTTTATTGGTTGTAATGAATAAATTATTGAAGCAGAAGACAAGTCTGGTAGAAAAGAATTATTTCAATTTATTCCATACTCTATCAATGTTTTGTTTGTAAATATTAGAACCATGATTTATATTTCTGAATTTTCATACAAAAAATATGAATTTTCACATTTTCTAAAATACTATGAATTTTAGAAAAATTCACTAAAAGTTTAAAAATGAAAGCATGTTTTTGCATATGGTTGGAATTTTCTATTTACCTAAATGTTGTAGCCATCATTTGTCATCATTTTGGTATTAACTACACACCTTTTGGTGCAGAGTAATGGAGGAAGAAGGTGATTAGAAATTGTTTAGGAATGTTTTTGGCTGATTAAAAATTGATTTTTACATGGTTTCATTTCAGACGCTCTCTTTTATATAGGCTTTCCTTCACTAAAACCTCTTCAGTCCTCATAGTCAAATCTTTGGATTTGAAAACTCAGCATGGAGTATCATTAGGAAGACCCTATTAAACATCTTGTTGAAGCTTGATTGCCTTAGTATGGGAAACTGTGGGCAAAAATGTTATTTTCATTTAAAATGAGACTGCCATAGGACAAACAGGAACATGACAGGCCTCTTTCATGTCTGCTATATTTTGTTCATTTCCAGGTAGGGGAATAAAACAACTATTCCTTCAGTAGCACCAGTCTTTACTGAGGACTTTTACACGTGGTTTTCACTGTCTTGAAAGGCTTTCCCCTCTAGTGGAAGCTGCCAAAACCCTACTTGACTTTTAGGGCTCAGCTAAAATGTCACCTAAACATACAGTGCTCCTTGAATTCTCTCAGCTGAACTTCGTTAGAAAGTATGCTGTGTTTTCCCTTCTGTGACTAACTCTGACAAATAGAGGCCGAAGAATTGTTCTAAGGAGCTATGTTCCTATATGACTTTTCCAGCAAGACTGAGCATGTTGTGATTTTTTTTATAAAATAGTAGCCAGATTAGTAATGTACCACCTTGTATTTACTCTCCTTTCTTCCTGGCTCACTGCATTTTTTTTCTCTTACCCTTGCAGACCTGGATTGCATCTCCTATTAAGCCTCAGTATATTTGAAACAGGAGAGGGACCTGGGTGTGGGGGAATTTGCCTTCTCTGCTCCAATTCAACCCTGAGCATCATGTCACTTTTTTTTTTGAGACAGAGTTTCACTCTTATCACCCAAGCTAGAGTGCAATGGCATGATCTTGGCTCACTACAACCTCTGCCTCCTGGGTTCAAGCAATTCTCCTGCCTCAGCCTCCTGAGTAGCTAGGATTACAGGCACCTGCCACCACGCCTGGCTAATTTTTGTATTTTTAGTAGAGACGGGGTTTCACCAAGTTGGCCCAGCTGGTCTCACTCCTGACCTCACCTGCCTCAGCCTCCCAAAGTGCTGGGATTACAGGCATGAGCCACCACGCCCCACCTGAGTCACTTTTTATAGTTACTGGTATGAATGTCTTGAAGCAAATTCTAAGAAGCCAAAACACTGTCTCACTCATCCTGCTGTCTCCTGCAGCCTCATCCTTGCATACAGAAACTGCTTGATCTGGAAATTCTGAATTAATGAATTGTTCATCTCTGTTTCTACCTCATATAATAGGTCAATGTGTCCCAACAGACTTATCAATATTTAGTATTATTTATTCTAAAACTCTCTATTTATGTGGAATCAACCTCTTTGTCTTCTGAAAATCAAGCTTCAAGGGAAAGTCAGTTGAGATCTTAGGACATGCCCAGAAATCAAACCCGAAAGTTATGCAGAGTGAGGTGCCTACAGAATAAGCCAAGTTTTAGGCAAAATTCACAAGCTTAGAGCCAAGGACAACATGACTCAGTTAAGGCCTACTGGCTTCCCCTGAGTTCCTAATCATTTTGTGTTTAGCTGGAGTCATTTGCTCTTTTATATGAGGCTCTTCAGTGACTTGGCTCCCTCTGCAGATACCGCACTAGAAATAATGGACTTTGGAAAATAATCTTGGCAAAGCCTTGTTTCTTTTTAAACATTTTTGATCAGATGTAGGGTTTTAGAGTGGTATTGTTTGTGAAATGCCTTTTCTGTACATTTTAATCATGACAGTGTTTATGTTGCATGTCTAATTAGCTTCAACATACCAGATGAATTGTTTAAACCCGTCTGGCATGCTATAATTTCTCACTTGCTGAAAAACATATATATATATATTTGTAAAAGGTTTAGATTTCAGGAGTCAAAAAGTCTATGATGGATCCTATTCACAATAGAAATATATCAAGGAGGAGAGAGAGTGAAGTCATTTGCCACACTGTCCAGTGGGAGAAGAGACAAGGCCCCAAAGACTTTAAATTCTAATCTGAGAATTTGTGCCAAGATTGATAGTTCTTCTTCCCACTCCCAACCCCTCCCCAAAATTAAGGGCAACAAAACACCAAGCTGAGAAGTTTTTCACCATTGCGAGCACTAGATCTATCTGGGATAAAGGCAGAGGAAATTGTGGGTTCTTGGAAGAAAGGATAAAAGGGATCAGGGGTGCAAAAGAAGGTGAGATTGGTGAAGAGTGTGGGTTGAGGCCGAGAAAATAAAAAGCAAGGGTCTAAAGAGTGTGGCTCCATTGAGAGTCAAATACTTGTCTGCTACAAATTTCTTTCTCGACACATCTTGACACATTACACCATATTGTAAAAAAGTTTACACGTGAAAAGAAGATAAGAGATGATCTAATCCCAGCTTTTCCTCTCTTCTCCTCAAGGAAGGCTTCAGTCTCTTCCTTCTTTCAACTTCTGCTTGAATCCAAGTAGTAAGTCTTTCCTGTACCAAGGTGCTCATAATCATGGGAAAAGCATCTATGTTTAATAGCATCAATTGCTACTATAATTATAAATAATAATAGCACATTTGTATAGTAGTTTGCCGTCTTGTGTTTTCATGATATTATTTCATGTGAACATCACAACAACCTTATGAAACCCAGTAGGACATTTTAGACACACATTCACAATTAACTCAGCATCCAAGAATTTTGTGACTTGCCCATATTAACACATGTAATAATAGCGGGAGCTAGAATCCTTATTATATGCTAGGCATTGTGCTAAAATGCATTCCCTATTTTATTGCAGTTGATTCTCTCAAAAAACATTATGCTAGGCACTTTTATCAAAGTAAAAGATGATGAAAAATTAACATGTAAAATAATTCAAGAATTCACAGGTATTAAACAGAGGATTAATACAGCAAGGTGACTATAGCTAATAATAATGTATATTTCAAAATAGCTAAAATAATGGCTTTTAAGTATTCTTACTACAATGAAATAAGTATTTGAGGTGACAAATGCATTAATTAGCCTGATTCCATGATTCCACAATGTATATGTGTATGAAAACATCATATTGTACCCCATAAATTTATACAATTGTCAATTAAAAATAAAACTTTAAAACGTTTTTAAAAATAAAATATTTGAGGAAAAAAAAAGATCAAGGACTTACTCCAGGTTTAACTAATGCTAGTGTCTGTGTTATGATATTTTATCAAATTTAGGACAGTTTGACTATAAAGTGCACCATTATTTTATAAAAAGTTTTACAACTGCTGGTTAAACAATGGCACAATGCTTTCTTATCACTCTGAATTTTCATTCTTTTTTTTTTTTTTTTTTTTTTTGAGACAGAGTCTCGCTTTATCGCCCGCCCAGGCTGGAGTGCAGGGGCCGGATCTCAGCTCACTGCAAGCTCCACCTTCCGCGTTTACGCCATTCTCCTGCCTCAGGCTCCGAGTAGCTGGGACTACAAGCGCCCGCCACCTCGCCCGGCTAGTTTTTTTTTTTTTTTTTTTTTTTTTTTTAGCAGAGACGGGGTTTCACCGTGTTAGCCAGGATGGTCTCCATCTCCTGACCTCGTGATCCGCCCGTCTCGGCCTCCCAAAGTGCTGGGATTATAGGCTTGAGCCACCGCGCCCGGCTGAATTTTCATTCTTAATGTTGAATGAGTTCTTTTAGATTTAATTTAGACTGTTTTATCATGTCATCCTTAACCATATGTAAAAGGGGAAGTATAGGTGAAATAAATTTGTTAAGATGTTCATAAATATCTTAATCATTTAACTTGAATGTCTCCACATTTAAAGATGGACTCTTCTCAATTACTTTTCAATTCAGAATCACTGATTATTTTCCCTAAGAGTAGCATTCTTTGTGACATTAAAAACATAGTTACAGAGTGTTTCTTTTTTTTTTTTTTTTTTTTTTTTTTTTTTTTTGG